>NW_024412447.1:941762-1017386 GCF_014898765.1 Herpailurus yagouaroundi | reverse complement strand
CTCCACACTCCGTGGGGTGGGGGTGGGGCTGCTCCCTTGCTGTCCCGTACCCCACTCGCGGCGCCCGACATCGGGTCCTTTCCAGTTTCTGGCCACCGTGGGTGTGGGGCCGGGCACACCCCTGGCCGTGTCTCAGGCGCACTCCCAGAACGGTGGTTGTCCCGTCGGGCGCGGGGCCCCCGTGGTCTGCGGCTTCTCGGCAGACTCCCCGCAGCGGGTCCCGGTGGGGGGGCGGGGGGGGGGGGGGGGGGGGGGGCCAGGAGGCTAGTCCGGTTCACACGCAGCCTCTGCTCCCGTTGAACTCTCGCGGCTTTGGATTCCGTCTCGTCTGCCAGGAAAGTCGCCACGGAGGCTTTCCTGACGCGGCTCCCACCTGTCTCCGCTCCCTCCGCCTCATTTCCACCTGTTACTACTTTATGAGAGAGGCTGCTTCTACAGGGGCTGTGGGGGTGGGGGCGCAGGGGCGGGAGGAGGGGAAAGCGGGCTTCAGCTCAGGAGGGAGCGGTGGCCTTGCCCCCACACACACTGGGACCCCGAGGCCTCCTGCCGCACCCTCAGGAGGGGCTCGCTGTGGGGGGCGGTAGCTGGGTCGGGGGTCTCCGGGACGCTCGGAGCCTGGAGTCTGTGCCGCCCCCCCTTGGCCCGGTCCTCGGCCCTGGCTGGGGCACGGGCACCACTGGCCAGTAGGGGACAGTAGGGGAGGAGCCTCTATCTGCAGACTGGAAGGGAGGCGAGGCAGGCGAGACGCGCTTTGGAACAGGTCCTGGCCCCGAGCGACGGCGGAGCGGGAAACACGGAGGTCTTCAAACCTCCCGAGGCGTGTCTGAGGTCGCCCGTTGGCCTCCCTCTCTTGTGGGGGCTCCTCTCTTCCCTCCGCGCCCTCCCCAGGCGCCCCCCCCCCCAACCTCACCCTTCGGATTACCAGCCTCGTGAGTCCTGCCACGCGGTGGCTCCCGAGAGGTGGGAAGGGGGCGTCCTTGGGATGAAACCCTTGGGGGGCCGGGAAGGGGTGGTGAGTGGGGGTCGGATGTGTTTTAAATACAATGCGTACAAAAACGTAATAAATATTTAATGTTATTTTATTAAATACCAAATTGGTGATGGCTGACACTTTATTAAAGTGTCAAAGTGAGTGTTCGTACACTCTAATTACTTATTCTAACAAGGCGGGGAGGCCAGCGTGGCGGGCTGTCTGGGTGTGCGGGAGGTGCGTGGCAGCACGGGGAGGGCGCCCCCCGTTAAGTCACACCTATTAAACTATTATTCGCACCTAGAGGCATCTCATTAATGCCTCAACCAGTGCCTTCACGCTGCCTCTGCGGGCTGACCCCGGGCTCCGACGGGAGAGGCGGCCCCCGGATTTCGCCCCTGGCACAGCCTCCCGGACCAGCAAAGCCTATAAAATTAATAAGGACTCTCCCACCTAATTGAATTCCTGACAGATGGAGAATCCTGCGGCCGCTGGCTGGGGGCATTCTGGGATTCTGGGGCTGGTCCTGGACCCCCGAGCTCCCCGCAGGGAGGGGAAGCTCACCCCCACCGCTGCTCCGAATAGACCTCTGGCCCTGTTTGAAAGGTGTCTGCCTCCACCCCGGGCCACCTCTTGGGAGTGACCTGGCCCCCAGGGGCCCCTGGGCCCCCTTCGGACTGTGTGGGCCTGAGCAAGTCTCGGCCCTGCTCTGGGCCTCTCGGGAAGGACGCCCGCAGGTGCTGCGGGAGTTAGGAGAGCAGGTGGCAGGACGACGGAGCCCGCGCCCCGCTCAGACCCCGCCTTGGCCCGGCTCTGTCCTTCCTTGGGCTCTGGGCTTTCAGACACGGACCTCACCCCTTCTCTCTGCTGCTGCCCTGGAACCTGCGGGGGAAGAAGTGCTAAGTCCACGCTCACTATCCTGGCTCTGCCCTTGGCTCCAGGCACCAGACCCCAAAGACCTGGTGCCACGGCCGATGCGTCAGCACAGCCGGGAGGAAAGCCGCCTGCGGCCTATCTCCCGCGGCTTGTCGTTCAGTCTGTCATCTGTCACCTGACCCATCGTGTTGTCTATCCTCCGCCTTGCTCATCGTATGCGTAGTACGTGCTCATTGCAACAATGAGAAAATCCCAAAGTACGCAGGAGAAAATATAGTTTCACCTGCAGCCCCGTGTCCCGAGGACGGCTCCTGGTGACCTCTGGCCGGACATCACGGATGTGTGCAGCAATGCTGTCTCAGCACAGGGCCAGCTCTGGTCGCCCGCGGCTTTCCGGACCACCGAGGGAGGAAGGACCCTGAGGCCCAGCCGTGGCGGCTCAATAATGGCCCCAAAGGCGTCCACGTTGTAACCCCTGGAACCCGTGAATAGGGCTCCTTACATGGCAAAGGGGACTTCGCAGCTGTGAGTCAGGGCTGTTGGGGCATCAGGTGGGCCTGATGCATCACAAGGGTCCTTATAAGAGGAGACAGGCGGTCAGGGGCAGCCCTGGAGATGGAGGGAGGGCCCTGAAGCCGGGGAGCATAGGCGGCCAGCAGAGGCCAGGAAGAGGCCAGGAAGGCCTCCAGAAGGAACTGAGCCCTGCCGACTCACTTTTGACTTCTGACGCCCAGAACTGTGTGGAAATAGTTGTGCTGAGTTAACCAAGTTTGGGGTAACTGGTTACAGCAGCAGGGGGGACTGCCACACGAGCCCTGCCAGGGAGCAATTTCTGCCACGGCCACGGGAGGGAAGGGTGCCAGTTCTCCTACTGCAATCACCCGTTCAGAGGTACGTTTTTAGGCGAACAGGGGCACTACGCGTGCTCACCCGGTTGTGCAGCCATCACCACCGTCTATCTCCGCAACTTTCCATGTTCCCACACTGAGACTCTGTCCCCATCAGACACTAACCCTCGTCCCCAGGCCTCCCATGACCACTGTCTTAGGGCCCCAAGGCCTGGGCATTCCTAAACCTGCAGTGAACATCTACCAAACGCCTGCCCTCCAGGAAGGCTGTGCCCGTAGGCATCCCATCAGCCACGCGAACGGCGAGCGTGGCCGTCTCCCCGACATGCAATCTGTCGTTTTAGAACATTGCCAAATGGACAGCGACACTGGCGTGTGATTGCTGCTTCCGAGCACGTTTCTTACTCCAAAATCAGGGCCCTGAAGAGTCAGGAGGTGGGGACGCAGGAGCGAGGAGGCGGGGCGCAGGCGTGAGGAGGGGGGCGCAGGAATGGGGGGCGCGCAGGCGTAAGGAGACCGGGCACAGGAGTGACGAGGCAGGGGCGCAGGAAAACTGGAGAGACAGGCCCCAGAAGATGTCCTGGACGACCTCGGGCCGAGGGGGGCAGGGGCACGGGGGTGGGGAGCAGCAGCGGGGCTCAGAGCCCCTGTGTCCCTGGCACAGCAGCTCGGAGACACCAGCCTCACCGCCCCTCCGGGCAGGCGTCTCCTGGAGACCCCGCAGCCCCTGACGGGCGGCCCGAGCGGGCCGAGCGCTGTGACGCCTGAACAGGGGGCGCCTCTGCACACAGCGTCCGCGAGTCCAGGGCCCTTCTTCTCTAACGTGTGACGTTCGTCCGTTTCCTAACAGTTTCCTGCGTTCCCGCTGTGCGCCAGGCCTGTGCAGCTCACGGAGCCCACAGCCCAGTCGGGGCCGACGAGCGCCAAGCAGACAGGCCACGACGCCCAGTGAGCAGCTCGGGTCTGGGAACAGGAGAGCGAGAGGGGAGCTCAGTCCCCTGCTCCCGCCGGAAGGGTTTGTCCCAGAGAGGAGGCAGCATCCCAGCTCGTCATCACACCTCTGAAAGCCCACACCGCTGCCCCAAGTGGAAACCCTAAACTGCTGGTCCCCGAAGTCGCCTGGAGACAGCCAGCACCAGGTGGGCCAGAGAGGGTCGGTGACGGCCCACACCCAGGGATGGAGAAGTCCGGCTGTTCCTGACCCACACGTCAGCCTCCCCCAGCCGGCCCCCTCCCCAAAGAGGGTCCAGCCAGGAGACCCCAAGGACGGGGAGGCAGGCTATGCAAGAGCACGTTTCCCTCACCCCCAATTTTTTTTTCTTGGGGTAAAATACACATAAAATTTACCATGTTAACCAACGTCAGGCTATGTACTTCAGGGGCACCGAGCACATTCACGCTGCTGTGCAGCCGTCCCCACTGTCCTTCTCCAGAACGTTCCATCTCCCCACACCGAGACTCTGTCCCCATTCATTACACACGGACCCCCACCTGCTCCCCCAGCCCCGGCCCCACTGTCTACTCTGTGTCTGTGAGTCTGACGACCCCAGGACCTCGTGGGAGCGGGTCCCAGTGCGTGTCCTCCCGTGTCTGGCTCGTGTCCCTCAGCATCACCTTCTCTGCATTCATCACGTGGCAGCAGGTGTCCTTCTCTCCTTTCTAAGGTGGAACAACATTCCACCGTGGGGATGGGCCACAGTTTGCTTCACTATTTGTCCACGTACGGGTGCTTGGATGCGTCCACATTTTGTCTCTTGTGAACAGTGCTGCTGTGAACACGGGTGTACAAACATCTCTTCAAGACCCTGTTTTCAGTTCTTTTAGATCTGTTCTCAGGAGTGGAACTGTGGGACCACGGTCATCTTCGTTTGATTTGGGGGAGCTGCCGGGCTGCCTTCCACAGCGGTGGCATAGGTCGCAGTGCTCCCAGCGGTGAGCAGGGGGTCCCATTTCCCAGCATCCTCCTCGGCCTCAGTCCTCATTGGCCAGCCGGGCAGATCCAATGGATCTCAAGGCCTTGGGGGATGGCAGGGCCCCAAAAGAGAAGGGGCCCAGGTCCCTGGGTCACACTGCATGCGGACTGGCTACAAAACACCGGGACTGTACATGAGCAAGTCCTAAACTCTGACTTCAAGTCGCTGACATTTAGCGGGGGCTTATCTGTCACGGCAGCGAGGGTCATTCAGCCTAAGAAACATACAAGGTAGTGGCAAAATCAAGTTTGCGGGATTGCTGCAAAGATTCAGTGAGCGGATCCATGAACAGCCCTTCACTCAGGACCGTCTTAGCACCGGGTAAATGTCAGCTGTTGTTTTAACGGTGAGTGGCCCTTCCCTTCTGTCCCCAGCCCCCCAACACTCACACATCCGAGCCTAGAATTCCTTCTTAAGGACAACAAATGCTCTGAACTTAGGGTTCTTTATTTTGCTGGTGACAGGAAATTCAATTCGAACTGGCTTAAGCAAAAGAAGGCATCTGTTATTTCACTTAAGTGAAAATTCAAGGGTCTCGCTTCAGGCACGGCTTGATCCAGACGTTCATATGCTGACATTAAGACCCAGTCTCTGCCCATCCCTCAGTTCTGACGTTTTCTGTGTTGGTGTCTATCTCAGCCTCCCTTGATGGCAAGATGGTTGCCATGGCTCCAGGCCAGAATCGGGTCACCCCAACCCTAAGGCCATCCTAAGGGGGCAAGGCAGAGTCTGGCCCATCCCAACCTGCCTGGTGCCCAGCACAGGGCCCTCATCTTCCTCTGAACCTCAGTTTCCTTATCTGTGAAATGGGGCTGCCTGAGGCTCTGGTACACAGGAGGTGCTGAATCGCAGCTTGTTCCCGACCTTGGCCTTGTGGGGCTGGCACAGGCCTGGGGTGCACTTTCTCTCCCTCAGTGCCTCCTAGGTCCTAAAGAACGTCTCCAGCACCAACAGCAGGCCCCAACACGTAGAAGGTACTCGGCACACGTTTGTCGGGTCAATGTCTGTGGTGCACGGGCTTCCAGAGGTTGGCGCTACAGACTGTGGGGCGGGGCCATCGGGAGAAAAGACCCACTCAGAATATGAATTTTCTAACTCTTTGAGAGGCCCAGAGACAAAGTGGCTGCTTCTAGGGGGTAGTGAGCTCCTCATCAGCGGGAGCATTCAAGCAGAGGCTATCTCCCCTCTAGGGTCCTCTCTACATCTCCACAGCTGTGCGGGGTGGGCTCAGGTGTAGCTGGCTGGACCCCCAAGACTGGGCTGGAGCCGAGTGAGCCCCCATAGGACAAAAATATCCGTACCTGTGCTCCCACATCCATATTGAGCTGAGAGGCAAGTCTGGGCCTGGGACCCTCCTGGGTCACATGGGGTCACCGGTGGCTGCCGTGGGCAGAGCTCCGGGTGGCTTCACACAAAGACTGTGGAAATCCTTTGTGCCAATTCCTCAGGGGAGACTGGAAACCCTGTGTCTGCTGATTCCTCCCCTCCCTGGTCCATCCACCCCATCTGTCCCCGTGTCTCTGGGTCTGTCTCCCAGACCCTGCCTGCCGCGTCTCTTACCTCTCCCTCTGTCTCTGTTCCCGGGAAGAGGGGCAGAGAAGGGCATGTGGGGGCAGTGAGCTAACAGCCAGGGTGTCCACTACCTTCCATCTCCCAATCGGTGTCTGTGTGGCCAGGGCTGTGGCCAGGAGGGTGGTCCAGAGCCCCCCAGGAGCCCTCTTCCTCCATCGGGGTGCAGGGGCAACACGGCGGGTCCAGGGAGTCAGGCAGTGTCGGCACCTGACCTGAGGGCTCATGAGGCCCCTTTGGGGTCTCCATCCGCCTGCACCTCCCCACTGCCCCTGCTGCGCGCACATTTCAGCTCTCCTCACCGTGCCCTCCACACCCTGCTCCTGGGGTGATCCCTGCACCAACCCTGCTGGTGGACGAGTAAGTGAGCTGACCTTAGCTCGGAGACGGGAAGCCTGCGAGGGCTCGGCCCCCACTGTCCTGTGGCACCTCTGGCCGAGCGGTGCACCTGGCGGCGCGCCCCTAGCGGCCTCAGTGTCCGGCCTGTGCAATGGGGCCGCGCGCACAGTGGGCGCGGGGGGCCGTGGCGCGCGCCGCCGGCAGGGGGCGCCCCCCGCCGCCAGGAGGCCTCGCGCGGAATCGCAGAGAATTTGCTTCTTTTCATCACCCGCCCGCGTCCAGCTGCTCCTGTCAACACCTTCTTACAGCGTGTGATGCGCCGCCGGCTGACAGCTGGAGCCGCCCCTCCGGCCGGGCCGCCGAGCACCTGGGGCTGGGGCTGCGCTGGAGGGCGGGGGTGGGGGGGGTGGGAGGTGCTTCTGGCGGGGAGCAGGGGGCTTGGAGGTTTCCTGGCCCGGGAGCGCTGGGGAGATTTGCCCCAGGGACAGAGGGTGGGTGGGGTGCGCCCTGGGCTGGCCTCCCCCCAGCCCACCTGGCCTCCTCTCTCCTGGGTGCCCCGGGAGGGGTACACTTCCATCTGTGACCCCACTCCCAATTCCCCTCTGCCTGGATGTCTCACCTAGCTTGATTTTATTCCTTCTGGAGCTCCCCTGTGGAAGCCACGGGGCAGGCATCCTGCTCAAACGAGGGCAGGGGAGCGGGCACAGAAAGGGTTGGAGGAGTGTGCGGGGGGGGGGGGGGGGGGGGGGGGCCCGCCCCCCCCCCCCCCCCGCCCGGTGCTCTGCTGGAGCCTTGCCAAGCTTGGCCTCAGTTCCCTCGTCGGTGAAACAGGGATGCTACCTGCCCCGGGGAGGCTCACACGCAGGTACTGGCTTGGCCAGGTCCTGGCACCTGGGGGCCACCCTCCCGCCCAGAAATGGGGCTGCTGTTGTGTTCTCCTCGCTGGGCCTCCGGCCACTGGGTCAGAGCAGGGGTCTAGGGGGAGGGGGGTGGTTCTGAGCAAGTCGCAGACCCTCTCTGGGCCCCGGGATGGAGCAGGTGGAGAGAGAGACGAGTCTGGGGGCCCCAGCATGCCTGCTTGGGCTCAAAAAGCTGCCTTCCTTCCCTGGGGGCAAGACTGAGGCCCAGGGGAGAGGCGGGAATGAAAACAAACACTCTTGAATCCACACCCAGAGGTGGATTCTCCCTCCCCAGCCTCTTCCCCCTCCTGAATTCCTGCAGAGTGGGTGCAGCCGTGAAAAGGGACAGGGTCCTCTGTCCCTCTGGGAGCTGGACTCGGTGTCCATGGGGCCGGGAGGGCAGTGCAAGGACCAGACAAGGCCTCCTGCGGGCCTGGGCTCAGTGTGCCCAGAAAGGCATGCCCAGCTGCCACCATGGGCAAGGCGGTGGGCAGCTGAGGACCAGGCCCCGGCCCTCCAGGCCACCTTCCCACACAACCGAGGGGCCAGGAGGGCCCTGCTGCTCGAGTGACCTAGCTGCGCCAGGGCGCCCCCGTCCCCGCCATGATTTATGAGGGTTTCAACAGTGTTTGTGTCTTCTTGGAAAGCAATTTGGGGACGGGAGCTTTGATGGTGGAATCCGGCGTCTGGGAACCTCTCCTTGGAGAATGATCCAAAAACCATACATCGTTTCCAGCACAAAGATGTTCAGCGCAGTGTTTATAACCGCAAAGAATCGCACCCAACAGGAGGCCTTTGGGATAGACGTTTCGTGAGCGGGTAACGGCCCCGGGGAAATGCAAATGCATCACTAAGGGAGAGGAGCAGGGGGCACAGCTCCGTGGAAAGCCCACGCGCAGATGGCCGCAGGTGCACACTGTGGCCAGGAAAGGCCCAGGCGGGAGGCCGGAAGTGTGGCTCTGCTGTTGGCTGTCCCTGAGGCTGGCTGGGGCCCACTTCCCCATCGTCTTTGCTCTATTAGCATGTGCCATGTTGATCATAGGAGAAACCAACATCATTTCAACAGCAAATTATTTAAAGCCCCATTTGTATACTGAAGTATTTATGAGTGAAATGATATGGTGTCTGGGATTTGTTTTAAAACTCACTCCAGATGTATTCATGCATTACTTGTGCAATTAACAAGGAAGTTTAATAAAAACCCACCATGTGTGTTTGGGAGGGTGTCTGCACAGGCCTTGGCAGGGGCTGGGGGCAGAATCTGCAGCTGGCGTGGCTGGAGTCCTGAGCCCGGCCCCCCGGGTGTCCGCCTTGCTGCCACACAGCCCACGTGGTGGGATCCGCGGCAAAGGGGTGATGGCCCGACTGCAGAGGCGGGAAGGAGCTGGGGTGCAGGGCTCCAGGAGCAAGGTCCTGGCTGGCAGGGACGGCGCCCCAGGCTGCCCTGGGCCGCACCAGGCCTGGGGACAGAAGGGGCAGAGGGGAGCTGAAGGGTTTGTGTCCCAGGTGCCATCCAGGGCCACTGAGTGGGTGAGTAAGGGCTGGGCCGTGGCCAGGAGGGCGGGCAGGATGCCCTGGGACGGCTCGGCTCCCACAGGACCCGCCCAGGCTTGTTTGTGTGCCTGTGGCCCCGGGGGAGGCCCTTCTCTAAGCTGGCTGCTGGCAGCGCTGAGATCAGGGACGCCCCTGCCCGGGCCAGCAGGAGTATGGCGGGTACGGCAAGTGTCACCTCCCCTTGTCCCCCGGCTGGGGGCACCCGGCCCAGGTCTTCCACCCCATGTCCCTCCCCCACACAGAATGGGCACAGCTCAAACTCCACTCTGAGCAGGACCCTCACTGCCCCTCGCTGTGCCTCAGTGTCTGTGTGTGTGACACGGGGCAGTGGGGCTTGGTCAAGCTCATCCCCGTGCAGCGAGTAGGGCCACACCCCTGTGTCGTGAGGCCCTAAGGGAGTCAGGCGTCTTGTCCTTACAGCCAGGGCCAGAGAGGCTCGACCTGGGGAAACCGAGTCTCACGGGGGGCCTTAGGGGCCCCTCACCTCTGCCCAACCAGGCCTGGGCTCTGTCCAAAGGCCCCCGAGCCGCGGAGCTCCTGAGCACAACTAAACGGTTGTTGCTTTGGGTTCGGGGCGGCTTGATTCGCGGCAACAGATAAGCGGACGCATCCCCTGCCAAACTCCGTTCCCTCATTTCTGCTTAAAAACCTTAAAAACGACCTCTTATTCTTTATGGCTGGCGTGTCCTGTCCATCTGCCCAGGAGAGCACTCGCTCTGGGGACAAGGCCTGTCAGCCTCGTGCTCCACTGTCTCCCCAGCACATACTCTGTGCTGGTATACAGTGGGTGCTCAATACATTCTTTTGACCTGAGTGTAGCCCGTGGCCCAGCGGCAGGATGTACGTGAGTCGGTCTGTCACCACAAAGGCCGGTTCTGGCTGATCAGAGCCACAAGTAATTTCTGAGAGGGTCTGAGGCGGGGTGGGGGTTCAGGGGCAGACGTGAGGTGGGGCGGGGGGGTTCAGGGGCGGATGTCAGGCTGCAGACTGTGGCATGGGCAGCGGGAGCGCGTAGCCCGAGGCCGGCCGCCGGAGCCTGGCAGAGGCTTGCGCTCCGGAACGAGGCCGGGCCGTCTCCGTTGCCCTGCTCTTGGCTCAAGATGGGAAGGCCAGTGGCCGGTGGCCGGGGTGGGAAAGGCCCGGCCCCGGCCCCCTTGGGGACAAGGAGCTGTGGGGAAGGGCCGGGAGCCTGGGCGTCCTGCGGGGCTGATCAGAGGCCGTGGTGGGCTTTCTCGGGCCCCGGGCGGGAGGGGCCGCGGGCAGCGTGGTCGGCGGGGCTCCCCGGGGAGACACGAGGACGGGACCAAGCACAAGGCCTAGCAGGACACAGTCAGGAGCGGGGGGGCCCCCGGGGGGAGCTGTGGGTCCTCCCTGGGGGACCAGCTGGGCCTCCGAGGCTTCTCGTCCTGGGGGTCCTGGGCCTTGCCACCGGCTCTGTCCTCCTGACCCCAGCCTGGCCACAGGCTTGCCCCGAGCAGGCCGGCCTGGGAAGAGTTAAGTGCTGGACTGTCCCCGGCGGTAAGCAAGCCTGATCCCCCGAATCCTCTTTTAATTATTTCGTTCTCGTGGAGGCCGCCGCCTCCCGCCTGCCCGCAGCCACCCTCATTGGTATGCGCTGCCCAGGCCCCTGCGGACGGCCGGTCCAGCAAGGCAGTAAGTGTGAGAACCGTGTCCCCGCCACAGAGACCCCGCGGCCGGCACAGCGGAGCTGGTGGGACGGGCCACATCCCCGGGGGACCACCTTACAGATGCAGAAACTGAAGCCCCCTGAGTCACTCCCACCAGGGGGTGGCTGGGGTCCAGTATGAACCGTGGAGCTCAACCCAGGGCCCAAGAGCTCTGTGGCCTTTCTCTCTTCCTGGGGACACGCCCGTGAGCCCCCCCTCCCCCGCCCCCCAGCGTGCCTGACCCTCCAAGGGAAGGAAAGGAGTTCACTGGGGCCACACGAGGTCACCTCCAAGCCTCTCACCATCCTTTCCGGACAACCTCGCCACCTGCGACCTTCCACCGCCAGGGGACAGAGCCCAGACCAGCCTCATGTCTCTGTCCCCACCACCAGGCTCTCCCCCATCCTCCGTGGCTGCCTCCTTCGAGGTTCACACCACAGTGTGCTTGGCATGAGTGCAGCCCCCCACCCCCCCCCCACTGGGCGTCCAGCCCCGGGGGTGGCCTGTGGTCCAGATCACGTGCTTCTTGGTGGGGAGTATTAGGTGCAGACTCAGCTCTGGCCAACCCCACACCCACCCTGTCCCATCCCTGACTCCCGGCGGGCACCTGTGCTTCCTCTCCGTGACCTCGGGGTACCCACGGGGGTCTCCTGTCCTGAACCCTCAGAGTCTGGGTCCCGGGTGCTGACGGTCCCCTGCTTTTCTCAGAGGCTTGCGCAGGTCGGGGTCTTGGGACCCCTCCCCGCCTGGTGATTCCTCAGGACTCCAGGCCCGGGACCTTGTCCCACTGCATCACAGGACAGAGCACATGTATGATAAACAGTACAGACCCGCCCACACATCGTACAGAGAAGGTATCACACAGGGCAGGGGGACTGGAGGGCTGTCGTTTCATGGGCACAGAACTTCAGTGTTGCAGGATGAAGGTTTCCGGACATGGTCGGTGGGACGGTCCCAACACAGCGTCCATGTGCTCGGTGCCCCTCATCTGTGCGCTTAGAAACGGAGAAGATGGTAAATTGTAGGTCGTGGGTTTTCATCGCAGTACAACACGTGCACGCACATATGTTCACACGGATATCGTGGCCCCTTCTCATTGTTTGGCACACGTATCGGTAGGTGTCTCTCGAGCACGTGCCTGTGGGGCCCGTGGAGCGGTGCTGGTGCTGGTGTGTGTCCCAGTACCCTCGGGTCCGACCACATGCTCAGGCAGGAGACGCCCCGCCGGAGGGCTTGGGGGGCCGGGAGGCAGGCGTCAGTGTGGGGAGGGGACCCTGCAGAGCCCCCAGGAGGGGAAAGCCGGACCGGGGGCGGAGGAGTCCTGCCCTCTCTCTGGAAACGCCCACTCCGCGAGAAGACCCTGGAGGGGGATCAAATCCAACAGGGCCCACGGGCCCACCTGCTTCTCTCCGGGACCCTAATTTATTAGTAAGAGAAGGAAGAACACGGGTTCGCCTTCTTTCCCATTATTTTTCAAATGGATTGAATTTTTTAATCCTGTAATAAAGTGACAATTTCCATTTCCCCAGGCAATTCATTTTCACAAAATGGCCAGGGTCATGACCTGCTTCGCAAAAATCAGCGCTCCACGATTAAATCAAATACGTACGATGAGTTCTAAAAGGGATGTTCCTTTCAACACGGCCTGCTGTGGGCTCCCGCTGCCCCTGCCCTCCGGGAAGCAGGGTGGGAGGTGGCTGGGAGGGGGCCCTGTCCTCCGCTGTCGGCCCAGCCCTCCCAGCAGGCCGCAGGCTCCTTCCTGGAAGCTTCCTGGGGCCTCTGGCCCGGGTAGGCCCCTAACCCGCTGGGCCTCGGTCCCCCTGCCTGTCCACTGGGGTAGTAGCAGCACCTCCCTCCTTGGGGGCTGCAGAGTGGGTGAGAAAAACGCCCAGAGCATGAAGCATTCAGCTTTGCTGGCTGTCCCAGTGATCATGTTGGACGATATTGTCACCTGGGCCCTGCATGGGGAGCCGTTTTCTCTGGGGTGGGTCTCGGGGGGCTCCCTCCGGCGGTCGGTGGTAGGAAGGCAGTAGGGCCTCCAGTGCCCGCACCGGGCAGCGAGAAGCCGGCCCCTCCCGCGGCCGGCCCGAGGCTGAGGCTTTGCCAGCGCGCCAGCCTCCCTCAACCAGAAGTCAGCGTGGACCAGGGCCGGCGGCCAGCGGCAGCAACGGCCACCTCGTGGCTCCTTCTCGTGGCCGCTTCATTAGTAATTCCGATTTTCAGCCTTTTACGACCATTATCGCATGCAACCCTCACCCCCACTCGGCAGGAGGGCAGTGTCAGCCCCTGTTACAGATGGAGACCCCGAGGGGCTCAGAGGAGCCCCAGGTCAGCGGGTGGCGGGGTCTGGCTCCAGCCCACCCCCTCCACCTGGTTCCCGGAGACGCTCCCAGAGGGGCAGGAGTCTTATCCCCACTTCGCGGATGTGGTCGCTGAGGCTCGGAGATGCCCAGGGATGCCAGTGGTCTCCCCCGAACGCCCCGGCCACGCCGAGGCCCGGATCCCCGAGTGACCACATCAGGGCTGCTCTCTGAGCGCCCGCCTGGCCAACACGCAGAGGTGCCTGCCTGTCCCCCGAGACCGGACCTCCTGACGCAGACGAGCGGCTCCGGTGCAGGACAGCCCCCGTCGGGGCACCCGCTCCCAACTTCTTGGTGCACGAGCCTGGGGTCTAAGCCCCAGGCTGCAGGTGTGTGCAGGGCAGCCGCAGGGCTCGGCGCCCTCCGGAGGCCCGGCCCCAGGGACCCTGTCTTTGCAGAAGCAGCTGGCGGTCCTGAGAGCCCCAAGGAGAGTGAAGGTCCTGAGGACACAGGGCTGGCCCCCGCGCCATCTCTCTCCTGCCTCCTTCTGAAGGTGGCCGTCACACTCAGGACAGCAGCTCTTCTGGGATCTCTGTGGGGGGCAGGATTTGAGGAAGGGTCTGCTCCCACCCCCATCCCCACCCCAGCATCCTGGGCGTTGGCACCTGGGGGCCATGAAAATGGTGGACTAGCCTAGCCCCTCCCCCTGCCCTCCCCCTCCCGCCCCCCAGGCACCTTGGCCGGCCCTTTGCTCACCTGGACCAACTTAAATGAGTCCATGGTAAAATGAGTTTCCCAGCATGCGCTGAACCAGGAGCCTGAGGCTGGGGGGGGGGAACGGGAGCCAGGCCGGCCCACATGGGGCTGGAGGCTGGGGGCGAGGTTCCTCAGGGAGGCCGTGTGTAAGCCTCACAGGCCAGGGACACACTCAAGGCCAGGAATGGGGGCCTCGGGGTTCACGACGTGGGCTCTCTGATGGGCCAGGCCAGGACACAGAAGGGGACCCACCCTCTGAGGACCCCTGCTCCCTCCTCCCCACCCCTTGCCTTTGCTGCCACCTGCACGGTGGGGGGTGGGGAGGTGCCGAAGGAGCACAGGTGGTTAGCCAGGTCCACTCCCCTGTCACCCAGTCACCTTCCTTGCCCTGGGCCGTGTTACTTGGAAGCGATGCCTCTGCAGCCACTGTCCCCGTAAAGACCCTCCACTTTAATTATGGTGAAGTATCTGGGATGCTGGTGATTAAAGCCGGGCGGCCGCTGGTGGGGACGGGGGTCCCGATGGGCTGCTGAGTGATGGTGGACGGGCCACGAGGGCACCACCCGGCACAGGAGGGGTTGGGTCTCTTTCTGGGCTTCTTGGCTCTCTTGCAAAGCCAGGACTAGGAAGAGGCCCCCGTGCTGGCCAGAGTCAGGTGGTCCTGGCCCCTTCCTCAGCTGCCACTCCCACCACCACGCAGAGGTCTTCAGGAGGCTCTCTGAGGTGCTCCTGCCTCCGCCTGTGGAGGTGGGGGGCCGAGCCCCCAGCCGAGTCTGGGATCTGAGTGTGTCTGGACCAGCCGAGTTCTGTTCCGAGTGGAACGGGGTAGGTAGCGGCAGGGCAGGGGTCCTGGGCACCGCCAGGAGTGCTGGGGGGCCAAGGGAGAGATCTAATCAGGAGACAAACTCATGGTGCTCACATCTGAGACACTCCGGGGAAGTGGATGGGGAATGGGGGGCAGCAGGGGGTCAGGGCCGGAGCCTCGGCATGAAGGGTCCCAGCGAGGGGCGCAGGCAGGTCCGGGGGGGGTCCCTCCCTGCCCTGAACGGTGGGCGTGCCTACGGGCGTGAGGGTGCAAAGGCAGGAAGGGCCTGCAGTGAGCTGTGTGTGGAGCGAAATCCTGCCAGGCCTCGAGGGGCTTCGTGGGGGCCCCTGCTGTGGGAGCCTCACGAGGGGACGTGATCAGGGTTCTGCACAGGAAGTTTCCTTGGGCTGCTGGGGACAGCCCTTAGGGGCCCGAATGCCAACAGGGGCACAAAGGAAGACGTCGCAAGTGGACACGGGGGCTCAAGAGCGCAACAGGGGCCACCAGGCTACAGGACTGGGAGGTGGGGGTCAGCGCGGCCGCGGGTGGAGGAGCAGGTTTGGCGGCATCCGTGCCAACGCCACTCGAGCAGCCCGGGGGGAGCCCCCTGGCCACGATGCCGCCCAGTCGGCCGGCCTTCCCTCCCCCTGCCTCTGCCCGCCTGGCACCGGCCCCCTCGCCCGCCCTGCCCACACCCCAGGTAACACTGTTGACTGGTAATTCTCCTGATCCCTTTATCCTGCACTTTAATAAATAATTTACCTGAATTACGCACATGGAAATTTCAACATTATTAAAAATTAACCAACTTAAATGAGTCCATGGTAGATAGCTGGGGTGGCTCTTTGGAGAGTGGGAAGCTGCAGACAGGGCAGGGAGCAGCCCCCAGGCAGTGTGGCCGGACAGCAGGTGCAGGGCAGTTGAGCTGGGCAGGTGAGCAGGACAGGGGCAGGGCAGGTGCAGGACAGGTGAGCAGGGCAGGTCCAGGGCAGGTGAGGGGGTCAGGGGTGGGTGGGCAGGTGCTCTCGAGGTGCCATAGGGACAGCTGGGAGCCAGGAGGCCAGTGGGCCTCCATTCCCTGCAGGCTGAGCAGCCTCAGGAAAGAATCCTGTCCTCTCTGGACCTCTGGGAAGATGGGACGATCCTGCCGTGCTCCGAGGAGCACAGGGGAGAGGAGGGAGCCAGCAGGAATGTGTGATGGGAACCCCAAGGGTAGGCTTCCCATCTGGAAGGTAGAAGGGTGTTCGCGGCCCGGCTGGGGGGCTCAGAGAGGAGCTATCTGGGCCGGGGGGAGGCTCGTCCTGGCCCGGGTGCCCGTGGTAGCTGCAGGGCCTGGTGCAGAGTGCCAGCAAGGGACAGTGAGTCGGTCAGTGCACGGGTGTGGCTGTGTCGATGTCTTTCGCACTGAGATCAGCATACCCCACTTACCCAGTCCCTTGAAATAAATGTTCTGTTTCATTTTATTCATTTTTGCTAAAGGGCCCAGGTGAAGGGTGCGTTTGGGAAAACGCTCAGGTACCTGAGCGAGTTGTCTTTTGCAAGCATCGTCTCCACTACACGGAGGTTTGAGGTTGGCGAGGTGCCTGTGGTTGGGGTGCTGCAGAGAGCCTGCCCTCGCAGCGAGCTGGGGGTGCAGCTCCCAGAGCCCCACCTGGGAATCACACACGCCCGCTGTGCCGAACAACACCATCCTCCCCCTCTATCTCCAACAGTTCAGGGGCCTTGAGTGCCACTGTCCCCAAGTCACAGGAGGAGAAAGGAAGTGACAGGTTGCCACACGAGGTGGGCACCAGCCAGAGTTTGGACCTGTCCGGTCCCCACCGCATCCCACCCCACCACTCTCTCCTGGACCCATCTAGGAATGGCCCCCAAGCCGAGGGGCCAGTGAACACATTGAAGCTTCCGGGCGGGAGTTCGGGGCAATCTAAAACAAAATCCCAGGCAGCTTTTTGTAGAAAGTGGCATGCTAATTCTCAAATTCACATGGAAATGCAAAGCCTAGAGAACAGTAAAAACAGAAACAAAAGCAACTTTGAAAAAAAAAAGCACAAAGTTAGAGGAGTAACACTTGTTGATTTTCAGACTTCTTGTAACACTACTGTCATAAAGAGAGTGCAAAGCCAGTACGAGGAACAGACAAACTGATCAATGGAACAGAACAGAAAGCCCAGAAATACACACACGTGTGTGGGCAACCGGCTTTTGACAAAAATGCAAGGGCGAAGTCAGTGAGGAAAAGCTGGTTTTTCCACAAACGGTGCTGGAGTAACTGGATGCCTACGTGCAAAACCAAAAACCAAAAACAGAACTAGGACCCATGCCTCACGCCACACATAAAAATTTAATCAAATGGATCACAGACCTCAAAGTAAACCCCCAAACTATAACACTTGCAGAAGAAAACCCCTTCTGGATGTTTACAAAGATAAATTCTTTGTAAATGTGGGGTAGGTAAAAATTTCTTAGGACACCAAAAGCATGATCCATAAAATAAAATATTCATAAACTGGACTTTATCAAAACGACAACCTCTGTTCTTTGAAAGACACTAAGAGAACAAAGTGACAAGCCATAAACGGGGAGAAAATCTTTGCAAATCGTACACCTGATGGAAGACTTTGTACCAGAATATATAAAGAGCACTCAAAACTCAACAAGAGGAAACCAGTGAAAACAGTAAAAGATGCGTAACATATTTCAGTCGTCAGAAAGATGCTCACAGCCTTGTCCGCAGGGAAATGCCCGCCCACACTGAGACACCCCACCCTACACACGTCCTAGACGTGGCGCAACTGCTTTGGAAAACAGTGTGGCGGTGTTTAAAATGTTAATGTTTAGGGGCGCCTGGGTGGCTCAGTCGGTTAAGCGTCCGACTTCGGCTCAGGTCATGATCTCACGGTCTGTGAGTTCGAGCCCCGCGTCGGGCTCTGGGCTGACGGCTCGGAGCCTGGAGCCCGTTTCAGATTCTGTGTCTCCCTCTCTCTCTGCCCCTCCCCTGTTCACGCTCTGTCTCTCTCTGTCTGAAAAATAAATAAACATTAAAAAAATTAAGAAAAAATAGGTTTAAAAAAAATGTTAATGTTTATTTCTGAGAGTGAGAGAGAGAGAGAGAGAGAGCACACAAGCAGGGGAGGGGCAGAGAGGGAGACACAGAATCTGAAGCAGCTCCAGGCTCTGAGCTGTCAGCACAGAGCCCGACGCGGGGCTCGAACCCACGAACCGTGAGGTCATGACCTGAGCCGAAGTCGAAAGCTCAACTGACTGAGCCCCCGTGCGCCCCACCAAGACACCTTTTAAAGACGTGAAGTCAATTACACATCAATAAAACTGTCCAGAAGATTAAAAACTAAAAGCATGCAGGTTTGGGCCCGGCCAGCGTGGGAGGCCCAAGACTGTGTGTGTTTCCACCCAGGCCCCAGGACCAGCCTGAGGGGCGAGCGATGCACGCACGGTCCCCACTCGAGCTCCGCGCCCTGCCCGGCGTCCTTGCTGGCACACCCGCCCACCCTTCATCCAGTCCACCCTCGTGGGATCTCCGCCTGTCTCTCTGGCCTCCCTTGGCCGGAATCAGGCTTCCTTTGTCTTTCAAGAAGCTGACATTTCAAACAGTCCAGGCAAGTGACTGGTCGAACGGCCCTCCCTCCACGTGGGTCTGCGTGAAGTTTCCTCCTGACGTGGGCCAGGTGCTGTGGGGACTCTGTGATCCAGGCGGGGGGCTTGAGTCACTGCGGGCAGACGCCCAGAGACAGTGGGGACACCCCTCCCCCTCCCCCCTGTGTCTTACGTCATCGGCGATTATCGCTCCAATCTGTGGTTTCTATGGGGTGGCCCAAGGTGATTTGGAATCACATGCTCTTTCTCCGTGTCTTTCTGGAAGGCCCTTCCCCCACCCCATCCCCGTATTTGTGCACCTGTTCTGCCAGTGATGGAGGACGCATGCTCTGCTCAGTGCCCTACAGTGCCATCACAGGAGACGCTCCTGCCCGAGGACAGGCCTGGCCTTTTCCCGTGGGGCCTCCGTCCTGACCTCCGTGGAGCCCCAGACGGGTGCCCTATGGCCCCAGGTAGAGAAGCTTTTGTAAAGTAGGGTCCGTTTGGGGAGGCCTCGTGCCCACTCCCACCCCTGTGCCTGGCTGGGGGCCTGGCACGCAGTAAGGTTCATGTGACGGGAGGCTGGGCGCCCTGATGCTGGAGCCCCAGACGGGTCCCTGCTGGGCAGAGCCTCTGGGTGAAGCCCCCATCCCAGTGCCCGTGTCTGCGATGACCTTCGGTCCCGGTGCCCGTGTTTGCCGTGACCTAGGGAGCCTCTCCTCGAAGGAGGCAATGCTCCTCCTGAAACTGCCCTCACAGGTGCAGTGTGACTAAACTCGGGGCTCACATGGGCCCTCAGCTCGGGCCCCAAAGGTCACAGGCGGGAGTGGAGCGGGCGTGGGCCAGGGATACCAGGTGGGTGCCGTAGGAGAGGTTTGGAGGAGTTTGCTCCCGGGCTGTCTGCGGCCGCTATCAGTGAACAAGTTCCCTCTCTCTGGGGCATCTGAGAGCAAGGGGTGTCCCTGTCCCCAGCATCCCAGCACCCCCTCCTCTGGCACTGACCAGGAGAGTGAGCCAGAGGCAGTAAGGCACAGTGGTGTCCACGTGAGGTGCCCTCACCCAGAGCTGGGGCCCTGCAGACACGTAGAAGCCCGGGGGGCAATGCCCTCGTCCCATCTCATGGGTGGGACACGGGCTCAGAGGGACGGTGCCCAGGTCAGGGCCCGAGGGCAGCAGAGCGGGAGGGCAGGGCACTCAGAACTTTCCGGCGTGAAGGGAGTGCTCTGCACCCACGCTGGCCAATAGCAACGTCACAGGAGCCAGCGGACTCGCTCAAAAAGCAGAAAGAAACAGGCACGTTAATTTCAATACTACACTGTATTAACTCAGTGTGCTCGAAACGTTACTGTTTAACAGCTGATCGCTATGGAAATCATTGGTGAGACAGTGTATTTTCTCCCCAGACGCTCTAAGAAACCTGGCGTGTGTTTCACATGCACGCTCGCCTCCATTCGGACCGGCCGCGTCTCCAGCGCTCAGCGGCCCCGCGTGGCTCGGGCAGAGCCGTCCCGTCTGGACTGTGGCGGTGCTTCACAAGTGTATACAGTTGTCAAAACTCATCGAACGGTATGCTTAAAGTGGGAGCGTTGTACGGCGTATAAATTATACTTCAATACAATCGATTAACTGTAGCATTAAATAAAATTGATTGATTTTGATTAAATAGGAAATTGATTCAATTTTAGAGATCAGGCGTGCGGGCGAGAGGCAGGTGGGCAGGGAGCGCCGGAGAGCGGACAGGTGGCGGCACCGCGTGCCTGAGCCGCCGGGGGCTGCCTGCCCGTCGGAGACGCGGGCAGAGCGAGGGTTTAATTAAAGCGGGCCGGGCCGCACCACGCCTGCCGCAGGACGGCCGGGCGTCCAGCGTGCGGCCCGGGGGAGGGGCCGCCGCCCCACCTGCCTCGGGCCGACTTTAAGTTAATAAAATCACATCCGAGGGATGACCTCCGCGCGGGCTCCGCCGCGCTCCTGAAGGCCACGCAGGCCCCTCATAAAAGGTTATTAAGGAAAGTAAATAACTCTGGGGGGCGGGGGTGCTTCTTGGCACAGGCCTCCTGGCCTGGGCGAGGCTGGGGCGGGGGGGGGGGGGGGGGGGGGGGGGGGGGGGAGGACCGGCAGAATCGGTAGCGGCTGCAGGGGGCGGGCCGAGCCTTGTCTGGAAACCCATGTGTAAAGGTGAGCAGAGAAGTGTGGGTCAGGGCAAACTCGGGGTCCCTCTGGATGCGGGAGCAAGCTTACCCCAGGGAGGGGTCCGCTCTCCATGGCGGGGACAGCGCGGTCACTGAGCACGCAGAATCCAGTGCACTAGGACCACTGGCCAGAGGGGCTCCTCCCTCTCTCTTCGTCCCTGACCCCGGGGCTCTTAAGGTGGTGGAAGAGGGCCGCGTAGGTCTGTCTTAGAGGACCCTGTGGGGCTGTGGACGAAGCCCCATCTCTGAACGGGAGCTACGGGGAGACAGGTGTGTCCTGGGCTCAGGGGCTGCCCGTGCGGCCTGCGTGACCGTGGGGGGGAGGGGTGCGCATTCCTCGTCTGGGCCATTTGCTTGTCTGTAAACAGTGAAGTGTCACCACAGTGACGACTGGACAGACCCAGCGCTCGGTGATTCTGTCGCTGTTCTGGAGAACTGCTTTGCAAACCGTAAAGCGCTGTGCACGTGTGAAGGAGAATGGCTACGGCCCTCGTGATGCTTGGTGGACCCCCGGCCCCCCGAGCCTGGGGGTGGAGCCGCTCTCTGCTCTGGGCCAGCGCGGGCCGTGGTGGGCGCCCGGTGGCCCCGAAGGTCCCGGTCCTGTCCCAAGACCCCCGGATTCGCTTCCCTCCAGCCTCTCCCGCTGCGGGGCTCGGAGCTCTCGACCCAAGGTCTGGAGCCAAGAGGCCCGGAGGCCACTGCCCGTGGTGGTGTTAAATACGTCCACACGAAGGTGGGGACAAAGTCCCTTGCCCTCAGGAGTCGGCTGCATTCGGTGACCTGCATCTAAGGAAGAGAATGTGGGAAAAAAGATGGCACGTGCGTTCCGGGACGAGGTTCTGGGGGCGCCGCAGCTCCGTCTCCCCCGCGGGCCTCTCGTGGGGGAAGCCAGGTGGCTCCGGAAGCATTCCCGCATCAGGACCCAGGCCTGCTGCACACGGCGGGGTGGCCCTGGAAGGCGGCCTACTCCTTGTGAGGGACCCAGGCCAGAACCGCCCGGCTAAGCTGCTCCCTAGGGCTTCCCCGCCGCAGCGAGTGTCTCCCTTCTCTCTGGCCGGCACCGCGGCCGCATGGCACTGACTTTACCCCCCTCGCGGACACCAACGCCAGAGGGTTTTTGTGATGATGATACCTGGGGACAAATTTAACAAAAGAAGCGTAAACCTTGTGATCTGAGGCTGTGAGACACTGGAGACGCCAACGTAAGAGACACTCCGTGTTCGTGGATTGGAAAAGATGTCAGTGCTCCGTGATTTCCACGGATTCAGCGAATCTTTATCAAAATCCTGGTTTTTATTTACTTATTCATATTTTTTGCATAAATTAACACGCGGATCTTAAAATTCGTGTGGAAATTCAAGGAGCCCAGAAACCCAAAATAATCTTGGAAAAGAAGAAACAGTGAGGGGGACTCGTATGTCCAGATTTGAAAAGTTATTACACGGGCGTCTGGGTGGCTTTGTCGTTGAGCGTCTCACCCTTGGTTTCAGCTCAGGTCATGATCTCACGGCTCGTGAGCCCCATGTCGGGCGCTGCGCTGACAGTGTGGAGCCTGCTTGGGCTTCTCTCTCTGTCCCTGTCTGCCCCTCCCCTGCTCGCTCTCTCCCTCTCTCTCAAAAAAATAAATAACAATCCAAGTTATTACACAGTTACACCAATCACGAGGCAGTGGTACCAGCATAAGGACAGCCATGGGGCTCGCACCTGGGCTCCAGAAGTGTCCCCTCCACTTGCTGTCTACTGGCCTCTGGCAAGGGCACTGACACTGTCCAGTAGGGAGGGAACAGCCTTTTGAGCCAACGGTGCAGGCACACTGGGTTTCCAGCTGCGAGACGGAAGCTTCCCTCCCTACCTACGGGAAAGGTGGCCTCACGTTGTATGGAGACCCACACGCGACGGCCGAGGCTACGAAAGTCTCAGGAGAAAACGTGGGCGCCAGCGTCCACGCCCTAGGCTTAGACAATGACTTCTTGGCTGGGACACCCACAGCACCCGCGACAAAAGAAAAAAGGATCAGCTGGACGTCATCAAAATGTACAGCTTTTGTGTTTCAAAGGACATCACGGAGGAAGGGACAGGACAGCCCACGGAACGGCAGACAACGTCTGCAAATCACGTATTTGATACGGCACCCGTGCCTAGAAAATACAGTAAAAAAGACAAGTGGCCCAACTTTCAATACGAGCAAAGGCTCTGAAAGGACATTTCTTCAAAGAGGATAAAAAATTGGCCCGTGAGCCACGACGTGATGCCTCACGAGCTGGTGCCCAGTGCAAATCAAAACCCCAGCGGGAGAGGACGTCACACTCGGACGCGCTGGCCCCCTCGTGCCCCGTCGGTGGCAGCGCGGCAGGGTTCCTCTGCCGGTGAAACCCAGAGCCGCCACGTGCGTGAGCCAGCAGTTCCAGCCCTCGGCGTGTGCCCGAGAGAGAACCCAGCTGCACACGGAGCACCCCGGGCAGTAGCCGAACCAGAGACCGCCCACGTGCCCACCAGCGGGCGAGCGGGTGAGCGCACAACGGAGCACTTCTCAGCCGCAGAAAGGAACAGGGCGCAGAGGCGTGTCGCAGCGGGGATCGCGGATGGAAGCCCCGTGGCCTCCGTTCGCAGGCGGCGCCCGGCGAGGACAAGTCCACAGAGACTCGCGGAGGTCGGGGGATGCTTGGAGCCGGGCGCTCTGAGGGGAACGGGGAGCGGGCGCGGCGGGGTGGGGCCGCTGTCGGCGGACGGAGGTGTTCTGGAACCGGCGACGTGCACCTGCAAAGGCACGGGAACCTCGGGACGGCGCGCCGTGCGCGGGGGGTGTGGTCTGGGAATCCCGTCTGGGCGGAGGGGTTCCAACGGTGCACGTGTGTGCGTGCAGCCTGTGGGCGACGGGCCCCTGGCCTCGCTGAGACGCAGGCCTGATCCCAGCGCTGCGGGTGGGTGAGCGCCGGCCTCTGCTTCCCCCCCCCCCCCCCGCGCAGGGGCCGCCGACGGCTGTGAGGTGCCCCTGCCTGGCCCACAAACCGGACACCAGAGCCCTGCCGCGGGACAGGCTGCCGCCGCGACCGAGTGATGTGGCCCCAAGGTGGGGCTACCTCTGGGCCCCTGTTTCCACTCTGCGGCCCCCGGGGGTGGGGGGGGTCAGCCTCAGCTGGACCACCCAGGGGCCCCCCGGGGAAAGCTGGCCGGGGAGGTCACCCCAGTCGTGTGTGCGCGCTGGATTCAGGGTCCAGAGCATTTCCTCCATCTCGTCCTCAGGTGACCTCCTTCCTCACCGTCCCCATCTGGTGCACACAGACGCTGGGCTCAGACAGGGCAAAGGGCGGGCACTCCCCACTCCCCTGTCTCTGGCGTTGGGCTGGACCAGAACCCCCGGTCTCAGGCGTATTTGGAGGCTGCTGCTTGGAGACCCCAGGCCCTGACACGGGGGTCCTGTGCAGGTTTGCCTGAGGGTTTTGGGGTGCTCGCACCTTCCTCTGAACCCCCAGAGCCCACCCTGGAAATTCTGACCCTGCCCTAGGGAATTTGATGTGCTCTAGGGACAGACGCCTCGCGGTGTGAAACCAGGGACGTGAGCACCTCACCGCACGCTGCCCCGAGACCTGCGCAGGGGGACGGAACAGGGTAACCGCGGAAACAACACTGTGTGTCCGCCAGGGCCGGGCACGGACCAGCGCGTATTATCTCACGACGTGCGACGCGCCTCCCAGCCCGCGCTGGACTCCGCTGTCCAGATGGGGAGACGGAAGGGTCTCTTCCAGGGAGGGGAAGGGTCTCAGCCAGTCAGGGAGGTGCCGAGACGTGGACCTGGCTCAGCCAGACCCCAGGGTCCTCGCTCATCCCATGGGTGTCCACGTCTGGTGGATGTTCCCCCCCCCCTTGGCGACTGTCCCCGGTGTGGGCGGGCACCCAGAATCTGCAGGCCGGGGCCCCTGAGCCTCCTTCACGCCCTCGAGGGGCAGGAAGAGTGGCCGTGCAGAGCCCTCCCCACCTCACTGGAGGGGACACCCAGACCTGCCCGGCCCCTGACCTGGCTCCTCACCTAGGAAGAATGCGCTCTAACTCACGGGTGTCACGGTGCCCGCCAGGAGCGAGGTGGGGTTCACACGGCCAGCGCCCCTCAGCATTTGGGAGCCCCTGTCGTTCTTGTCCGCCCGCCCAGCCTCCGGGGTTTTCCTGCAGCTCTGAGGGTGAGAGCCCAGCCTCCAGAACCGGCCACCCCCGGGAGCCCGGAGACCGTCCACTGCTCGGGCCCAGCAAGGCCCCTGCCCAGCACGGTCAACTTCGCCTCTGAATTAATCTGGATTTTTAAGCACAATTAAAGAGGTAATCAGGGTCAGCAGTGGCTTTCAAACACAGTTTAGCGCAAAATCCTAATGCAGGAATTACACAAATGGATATTGTCAATATAATGGATTCCCAGCAATTGCACTAAACAAGGTTGCATCAGGGCTGCGAGCCGCGTGCGGTGAGGGCTAATTCTGCGGCACCTTGGTGGAGGCAGGCGGAGCACCAGAGCCGAGCCGGCCGAGGCTCCACATTCATTACCGGGCAGCTTGTAACACGTTTCAGAGAATTCATTAGGGAAAGAAAACAGTAAAATTTGAAGTTATTTGTAAACCCGACGGGGGAACATGCATCATTTCGCGGAAGGAAATGTGTCGATTCCAGACGGAGCTGCGTGGGGGGAGCGGAGGGTGTGGGAACCGGCGGGGGCAGGGAGGCGGGGGGGGGGGGGCGCTCACCTGGGAGGCTCACCTGGGGAGCACCCCCGTGCGCAGGCCCAGTGCTCACCCTTCCGTGAGAAGAGGGGCTGTAGCTTCACAGAGCTCACACTCAGGACCACGGGGGGCCCAGAGGGGGCAGGCCCTTGTCCGCGGTCACACAGCAGAGGCGAAGCCAGCCAGAACCAGGCTCCCCTGGGGTCAGGATGGAGCTGGTGGGGCCCCACGAGAGCACAATGAGGGCACCGGGCCAGGCAGCCCTGCTGTCCCTTCTGCTCCTCTTCCTCCAAGCAGCCTCCCTCCTGTCCCTCCTGCCTCACCCCTACGCCCCCATCACGGGCTGGAATCCTGCCCCAGCACCGAGCCTACACGGGCTTCCGGGGCCCGTGACTGTCCCTCCCCAGACAGCACCTGCCAGGCCCCTTCCCTCCTAGCTCTGCCCACACCCTGCTTACAATGTCAGCGCATGCCCACTGCTTTCTAGTCTCTGTGCTTCCAGACCCTGAGCACCTGGACCACGGGGAGAGACCCCTGAGCATCCCTCTGTCCTCCCCGAGAGGGAGGGGCGCACCCCCATTTACAGACGCCTCTCCTGGACGAGGGCGCCACAGCGGGAGTGCAGAGGCCCCTGGGAAGCTGCGGGCTCGGTCCAGCCACCAGCTGCCCCGAGGCGGGCCAGTGGAGGGGACCCAAGTGTGTTAGCGTGAGACTCAGCCGGCTGGGTCCGGGGCTCTGTGGACGCTGCGTGCTCGGGGCACAGCCCCCGGGTGCAGCCAGGCGGTGAGCCCACTGACCTGTCCCGGGGCGTGAGCCCCGCACCCTTGGAGGGCGATGGTAACGCCACCGTGACCCGCATGAGAAGCATGCTGGGGAAGAGTGCAGGGAGGGCACGCAGTGGGGGCAGGGCGGCGGGCTGGAGGCCAGCACGAGGAGGTCTCCAGCAGGCCCGGCGGTGAGCCCACAGCGGGGGCATCAGATGCCTATGCCAGCCCGCGAGCGCCAGCCGCGGAGGGAGATACTGGGGGGCCACCGGAGATGGCCAGGGCAGCGCGGACGAGAACACACACTCTGCAGGCTTTCTCCCGGTCGGGGGCTCCCCTGCGGCAAGTGCGGCCCTCACGCGGCAGGCGACTGGCCCCTGCGGCGGTGACAGGCCAGCTCTGGCTCTGGGCAAGGGCACGGGCCTGGGGGCCCAGGCTGAGGCCGTCGGCGTCACCCTCAGCGGTAGGACTGCCTGCCTGGGTCTTTTTGGCCTCGGGTGACCCCAGGCCCCAGGCTCTTCAGGATGGCTGCCCGTGGGTGGTGACCCTTGAGGCTGTCTCCTGGCCCCTCCACATCACACAACAGGATCCTCTCCCAGGCTGGCTGTGCCCCCCCCCGGAAGCCCCACCTTTGGGGTGCCCCCACCCTGGGAACGGGCCGGGGCTGAGGCTGTCCCTTCCGCCCGGGGTGCAGAGGTTAATGGAGGCAGCGGGGTGGGGAGGCGAGACGTGGAGGGGCCGGCTGGGAGGAGCCCGTCTCTTCCGGCCGGCTGGGACAGAATGAGGACAGATCAAAGCTAGGGGTTTATGAGCCTTTGCGGGTGGCGGAGGGAACGTCCTGGGGGTGGGGCTTAGGGCTGACTCTAGGGTCCCGGAGATGCGCGGGCAGGCAGAGCCCCGGTCAAGGCCCCAACCGTGTGCTGGGTGCTTAACACCCTCACAGCAGCCGAGGAGGCGGGGGCTTTCTCCCCACTTGACAGATGTGGAAACTGAGGCTCGGGTCCGGACGACACTCCCAAGGCCGCACAGCTGGCCAGGGGCCGAGCCAGGGTAGTACCGGGCCTGGGTGAGCGTCTCCCCTCTGTCTCTGTCTTGCTTCTCCCTGGCCCCCCAGGTGTGCTCTCGGCCCTGGGCACCAGGCCCCTCCCAGGTCCTGACTCCGTCCCCTCCAGCCCCAACGCGGGGAGTGACGGGCACGCGGACACCTGAGGCCCTACCCCAGGCCCCCCCGCCCCCCCCCCCCCCCCCCCCCCTGCCCCCCCCCCCCCCCACCCCAGCCCCGTGCCAGAAGTGCCCCGTCCAGTCGGCGATCACGGCCTGCAGGCTCAGCCCTGCCATCACCTTCTCAGGAGGGAAGACACAGTTGGAAAGCTCCCCGTGCGGACCAGACCCTGCTGTTGGATGCAGCCCAGGGCAGGGGCTCTGTGACCCTCCCTGCCCGTCCGCTCCTAGCACAGGCCTGCAAGGGAAGCCCCCGTCTTCCCAAGAGTCTAGTCCAGCCCTGCTAGTTCCTGCTGTGTGACTCAAGGGAGGCTCTTGGCCTCTCTGAGCACGTGAGCACTGCATTCCCTGCTCCCCACAGCCCTCCTGGGCCAGCTGTTAACGTCATGCCGACTTTATGGCTGGGGAAACCGAGGCTCAGCGCAAGGGAGCCACTCCCCGCCCCCCCGTCCTCCTTCCCTGCCAGGGCCACCCGCCGGTGCTTTCCAAGGGTGGGTTTTAATTAAGCCAGTTTGTAATTACCTTGCTGCATCCTTACTTAATAAAACTCGAGGGAGTTTTAATTTTTTTGCCTTATTTAAAAATTTCATCACCGCCTGCCAACATGGGGGAGAGAGGTCCTCACAGAGTCAGCCCGTGTGCCCGGCTGCGGGCTTGGGGGGCAGCCCCCGTGCCAGCCCCCAGCTGGCTGTCACCCCGACTGGGTAATATCTGCCCCAGGGAGGTCTACCTGGGAGGAGACCTCCTCTACCCAGCAAGCCCGGCCTCCAGGAAATAGGGGGAGTCAAACTAGAAAACTCTTGGGTCTGCTCGCTTTCTCAGTCGAGGCACAGCACGTGCAAAGGTCCAGGGGCTTTCTGGGTGTGGGTGGCAGTCTGCTCGGTGGTGGTGGGGGCGTGGCCAGGATTTGGCCCGAAAGGTGGGCAGGGGCCGGGCTGAGGGGGACCCTGCGCGAGGCGGTGGTGTGGGCCGAGTCAGCCTTCCAGGTCTCCGTCCCTCGAGAGTTTACTGAGGGTCGATGTTCTAGAGCTGTCGCAGGTGCTGGCACGGATTGCTTGCTCCACGGACGGGCTTGCCAGGCTCATCTAGCTTCTTATTTAGTTTTACTTTTCTATTTTTAAATATTTTTAAAGTCTTTTTAAAGCACTTTTTAAAGTGTTTTTTTTTAAGTTTTTATTTATTTATTTTGAGACAGAGAGAGAGAGAGAGAGAGCATGAGCGGGGGAGGGACAGAGAGAGAGAGATTGAGTCCCAAGCAGGCTCTGTGCTGAGCGCGATGCCAGGCTTGATCTCACGGTCATCAAGATCGTGACCTGAGCCAAAATCAAGAACCGGGACACTTAGCCAACTGAGCCAGCCAGGCGCCCTCGCTTAGCCTTCTAGAATGTGGGGTCTGTTATCGAATTGGAAGACCAGGAGAGTTCACCTAAACTCACTTTCCTGGCTCCTTGTAGATGGCCGGCAGACCCCCAGAGGGTACCACCAGCCCGGGGCTGAGAGGTGGCTGCCAGGTGTGGTGGCCCAGGTTGTGCACTCGGTCTGGTAGCACTTCCTGTGGCAGCATGGCCCTCCCGGCCCAATCCCCAGCCACTCACGGAGCCGCCCCCAAATCCCGGGTCCCCCAAGCTCCCCCACGAGTCAGCACCAGGCCTCGGGGGCCCCAGAGTGGCAGGGTTGCCGGAGTAGATGCGGTGATGGTGCTCAGGGCACTGGCCCACCTCGTGAAGGGCGCCCTCCGCCCTCCGCGCCCTGTTCACCCCAACTCAGGCTAAGAGGCCTTGGCCAGGGCGGCCCCCACACCCAGTCGTAATGCAGGTGGGGACACACCATTCCTGGCTCTGGGGGCCGGGGGGCCCGCCCCGGTCCAGGAGACCCCGGAGCTGCTCCCACAATGCCGTCTGTCCGAGACCTGGTGCGGACAGATTGACAGAGTAGGTCAACGAGTGCCTCCCTTCCTCCCAAAGGCTAATTAAATATGAATCGGCCTGGCGAGGTCAGCAGAAATCGCTCGTCAGAGTGAGAGGGTTTAATTAATCCTCCCGTGGAGGGTCTGGCTGAGGGGCCCCGCACACCCCTAGCTGCCCTCCGCACCCTCCCGGCGTCCGGGCCACACCCTCTCCAGACCCTCACCTCAGCTCACAACACCTGGAGGAGGTGGGCGGTGGGTCCTGTCCCCGCTGTCCCCCGCCGCCCGGCACCCAGGACTTTCTGCTCCCCACGCGCCTTCCCGGAGTCCGTGTCGGCGGCCCCCCGCGGCGGTCGGCCCTCCCGTGTCCAGCAGGTGGGGCCAGCCGGGGGCTCCCTCCTGTCCCGCAGCTCAGGACAACCAGGGAGCCGAGGGGGAGCGGACCGTGATGCGACTGAGTGGAGGTGGCCGGGCGCGGCTGGCGAGGCAGGGCCTGGTCTCCCTCTCTGTCCACCATCTGGTCGCTGTCGGAGAAGCCTTATTTACGGAGGACACACCGGAGGCCCAGGCGGGGGCGCTCGCCCAAGCGGACCGGGGTGGAGGGGCCGTGGCTGGCACGCCCGCCCCCGTGCCGGGCCGGGGGCCCAGGGCCAGGACCGCAGTGCCGCAGGCCCCCAGGAGGGCCCGGGCAGTGGCCCGCAATGTGACAGGGGGTCCCGGGCCCAGCGTCAGAGATGTGATGGGCAGCCAGCAGCTCCCCTGACCGTGGGCTCGGGGCCGGCCGTGGGGCGGGGACGTCCCCGTGGCGCCACCCCAACCCGGCTCCGGGCACACCCACGGGAGGTGGTGGAGGGCCCTGCCTCTGGGTCTCTGCTCCGGTCCACGCTAATTTTTTATTTATTTGAAAGTGGGACTGGAAGTGGTTTCAAAGTGAGTCTGGAGTAATTAGGAACTCCTGCTGATGGACCGCACTGGAGGGACGTGGGGATTATTTATTACCGAGTCACTTGCCGGAAAGGTTAGAGGCTGAGAAGTAATTATTTTTCTTCTCTCTCCCCCACCCATCCTCTCTGCTGGAAGGAGATATTGTGCAGGAGAGAGCAGTTTGGAGGTCTGGGACTGGGCCCCACCCCCACTCTGTCTGGGAGAGGTGGGCTGACAGGAGGGCCTTGTGCAGGAAGTTCTGGGGGTCACGGGAGCCCCTGAGGGGCCACCCCAGCCAGGGCAAGGCACTAGCTTACTGGGGGTCCTGGGGCACACGAGGTGCATTGTGGAACTGTGCAGATACCCACCGGAAAGCAGCCCAGGCAGCCGGCACGGCAGGTGCAAAGGCCCTGGGGTGGGAGTGGGTGGGCCGACTACAGGGCCAGAGCAGGGGAATGAGGCCGAAGAGGGGAATGACAGACAGAGGCCTAGCGGTGCCAGGCCATGCTAAGGACTCTGGGCTTTATTTCAAGTGTTTTCAGAAACTTTTGGAGGATTGAGAGTGGGGAACGTGGGGGAGAAACAAAGGCAGCCCTGCCACTGACAGGATTTCCAGCCCACGTTCCTCACCCGGTCAGGGTGGGCTTTCAAAAGTGTGAAACCCAAGACGCCTGGGTGGCTCGGTGGCTAAGCGTCCGACTCTTGATTTTGGCTCAGGTCATGATCTCACGTATCGGGCTCTGCGCTGACAGCATGGAGCCTGCTTGGGATTCTCTGTCTCCGCTCTCTGTCTCCCTCTCAAAATAAAGAAATAAACCTTAAAGAAGCACATCAAGCTCACTCAGTCCCCCACACGTGTCCCAGGCTGCGCTAGTCTTGTGCTCCCTACGACTCTCACCTTCAGGGAGCAATCGTCAGGGAGCCGGGGGTAGTCGGGGGCAGAAAAACCCGGCCCAGGTGCGTGAAACAGAAGAGAGAATTTGTTGCCTCCTAGAGCTGAACTGTCTGGACTAGATCTCCGGGTTCAGGCATGGTTTGACCCAGGGCTCAGATGTCATCGCCAGGATTCATGTCTGGGCTCTGAGTTTTCTGCCCTCAGCCTCCAAAAACCGTCTGAGGATTTCCACTTCCATCCAAGACCCAGTAACAGGGACTAGATTTATGTTCCCATCTGAAACAACTATTCGTGAGGAAAAAAAAAAAAAACGGACAAAATGTGAGAAATGGTAACCGTGAAGACATCGGACATCAGGCAGTGAAGGGCAGAGATTCCAGAGAGATGAAGAAGAAACAGAGGCAGCCCTGCCACTGAGAGGATTTCTAGACCACGAGGCAGGAAGGGGGAACCCACTCCCCGAGCCGAAGAGACAGAACTCAGGGTCTGGGGGGACCGAGGAGGGAGGCGCAGGGCAGTGTGCCACGAAGGAGAGACCCGCACAGAGAGAGAGCACCCTGGGTGTCTGCGGAAGGTCCCTTTGAGTATCCGAAAGAGTGCTGATTACTGCATGACAGCGAGGACAGTGTCCCAGGCCCGGGAAAGAACCATCTGAAGGAACAACAGAACAATGCCAGTGCCTCTTCTGAGCAGCCAGACTCATCCCCAAAACGCAGGTCAAGGGTATTTACAGAGGTACAAAAACGTCTCGCAATCAAAACGGCCAAACTCACAATGTCTGGCATCCAATCAAAGATTATCAGGCATGAAAAGAAGCAGAAAAACAGGACCCACTGTGAGGATAATACTCGATTAATTAACACCGACCCAGAACTGACCCAGATGCTGGAAGGCACAGAAAAGGAGGTTACACCAGTTACAACTGCTCTCCGTGTGTCTGAAAAGTGAAGCGGAGACACGGAAACTATGGAAACAAAGGACCAGTCTCGAAAACCATGTCTCAGATGGAAAACTCACCGACGGCATCGCCAACAGATCAGACACGGGAAAGGGAAAGATTAGTGACCTCGAAGGTGCAGTCGTGAGAACTCTCCAGAGTGGAAAGCAAGCAATTTTTTTTTTTTTTTTTTTAATGAAAATGGTGGTTGCCTGACTTGCAGACAACCCAATGCACGTGCAGCTGGGGTCCCGAAGGAAGAGAGGAAGCACAGAAAAGCTGTTTGAGGGGCATCCGACTGTTGATTTCGGCTCAGGCCATGATCCCAGGGTCATGGGATGGAGCCCCGCCTTGGGCTCTGAGCTGAGCCTGGAGCCTGCTTGGGACTCTCTCTCTCTCTCTCTCTCTCTCTCTCTCTCTCTCTCTTTCTCCCCCTCCCCTGCTCATGTTTGCACTCTCTAAACAAAAATAAGATAAAATAAAATACAGTGAAATAAAAAAGAAAAGCTATTTGAAGAACCTTGGCTAAAAACTTACCAAATCTGAGGAAAGTTATGAACGCAGAGATAAAAGTTCAACGTGCCCTGAGCTTAAGAAACACGAGGGAAACTACCACAAGGCACGTCACGGTCCAACTGCTCAAAGGCTGTGACAGAGTCAGTCCTGAGGGCGCGGAGAAGAAGGGCAGGTGTCCTGAGGCGTAAGGAGCAAAGAGTCAGCCGACTTCACCTGGGAATCGCACAGCAAGGAGGTCGGTGCGGCAACATCGCCCGGACGCCGAGCCAGCCGCCAATCTGGAATTCTGTACCCAGCAGAGATGGCTTGCAAACAAAGGGGAGTAAAGATGTTTTCAGACAGAAGCTGGAAGAATTCGTCGCAGACAGGCCTGAGCTTCCAGCAAGAGGAGGACCGGAACCAGGCACCGGGGCCAGAAAGTACGCGGGTAAACACGGGGTATTCTTACTAGGACAGCAAGGGTACGGTTCTCATGCGGAAGAGGGGAAGGGCGTCAGGGTTCCACGTGGCGGCGACGGCAGGATGTGGGCCACGAGGAGAACCGGGCAGAGGGCACACCGTGTCATTTCCCGAAACTGCACGTGAGTCTACAATTATCTCTAAATTAAAAGTTTAATTAAACTTTGCAAATTTAAATTTTTTTTAATTAAAAAGTCAATAAAAACGAACGGAAAAAGCCACGATGAGCAAAATAGTAAGCGTTAAGTAAAGGTAGGATCTGGAGGGGGAGGCGTAGAGGGAGAAGAGGGCGAATCCGGGCCCTTCCCGGACCTCCTGTCCTGACCCTGCGAGCTCAGGAGACAAGAGAACCCTTTCTGACGCCCAGGAAAGCACCTCCGAAAGCAGCTGATGGTGCGCAGCGGAGCTCCGCGCTGCCACACGAAGGAAGGCAACGCTGGCTCCCGCTCCTGCGGGGACGGAGCTCGAGGGCGCGGGGCTCGGGGAGGCAAGCGACACGCCAGACCGGGGGCCGCGTGGCGCCGTCCACACGGCACAGCCAGAGCAAATCCAGAGACAGAATGCAGACCGGGGACCGCGGGGGCCGGGGGAGCAGAGTGGGGAGTGACCGCGAACGGGCACCGGGCCTCCCTCGCGGGTGGGAACTGGGGGCTGGCGGTGCTGGTACAACGCTGTAAACATATAAATGCCACTGAATCGTCCGCTTTAAAATGGTTAGTGGTTCGTTTTGTTACATCAATTCTACCTCCGTTAAAAAAAAAAAAAAAAAAAAAAGGACAGCTGGAGGTTCGGGTCACAGAAGGTGACGTTTGTGAAGACCAAGGCCAGGCCTGCGCAGATGGGGGTACCGCCCACGCTGCTGTTCACATGACCATCCCCCAAATCAGTCCGTTCCCGTTATTCGGTGCCCCGCTCGCAATCCCCACGACAGTCCCGCCAGTGGGCGTATTTTCCGTTCTCCAGACGAGCAGTCGAGGCTCAGAGAGGGTGAGTGGCCTGCCCGAGATTGCACGGCGGGGCCGGGATCCCAGCCCGGGCTCACCGGTCCCCGTCCAGCTCTTGCTGCACACCCTCTACGAGGCCTACGAGGCGACCTGACTGTACTCTCTTTGGGAAGCATTACGAGCACGTGGCGCTACGTTGGTTTCCGGTGCGCGCCCCGGTGCTCCCTGCCGTCAGTGCAGTCTTCCCGTCTGCACTTCAAGAGCCTCAAGTGACCAGTCGTGCCGGATTCAGGCGCGGCAATGCTGGTGAGCGTGCGCCGTCCGTCACCAAGGGCCGGCACGACACTGGGGAAGGACGCCAAGAGGAGGTCTGTTGTCGGGGCGCCTGGGCGGCTCGGTCGGTTGAGCCTCTGACGTTGGCTCAGGTCGTGATCTCATGGGTTCATGGGTTCGAGCCCTGCGTGGGGCTCTGTGCCGACGGCTCGGAGCCTGGAGCTGCTTCGGATTCTGTGTCTCCCTCTCTCTCTCTCTCTCTGCCCCTCCCCTGCTTGCGCTCCGTCTCTCAAAACTAAATAAAAATGTTACAAAAATAAATCAACAACAAAAAGAGGTCTATTCTCAAAGGTGTGGGCATGACTGGGCACTTGGAGGCTTGCTGGGGTTGGCAGGCAGGTGCCTGGGCCTGGAGCAGTGGGGAGGGCTGAGGCCTCCAGAGGAAGAGCAGCCTGAGCTGAGGAACACACCCCTCCCCTCCCTCCTCCGTCTCGGGCCCCAAAGCGGAGAGCAAGAGCCTGCAGTGGAGCCAGCTCCCCTCCTGGGGCCCAGAGCAGTCAGAGAAGGGTGGAGCCTGGGGGTGAAGGGGTTCGCGGTGCCCCCACCCCCGCCCAGTCCACAGCGCCCCTGCCTCTCGCCCGGACAGCTGCCCAAGCCCCTCACGAAGGGTCCTTTAAAACGTCCACCACGTAGTGTCACTCATTGTCTCCTCTCAGCCTCCTCGGTGACCCCAACAACTCGGAGGATGAAGCCTCTGTGGCAACACCCTGCATGCGGGGCCCCCACCCCACCCCTCACTCGTGTCCACACCCCGCCCTCCCACTCGCTGCGGCTCCAAGCTCTCCTGCCTTCTCTCCTGCCTCAGGGACTTTGCACTGGCTCTTCCACTCACTGGGAATGCTCTGCCCTGCCCTCTCCGCCTGGTTGGCTCTGCCCCCTCCTTCAGGTCCTGGCCCCAGCGTGGTTCCACTTGCTCCGTAAAGACCCTCAGAGCACGCCCCCCACCCCGCACCCCGATGTGCCCTGAGGGAGTCGCGCGAGGGGGGGTGGGTAGGAGCCTGGCGTGGGGAGGGCACCTGGGGATCAGTTGCCGAGGACGTGAGTGAGCGAGTGACTGTGTGTGAACAGTATTGGGGCGGCAGGCGGGCCTCCAGTCACAGCAGCAGACGTCATCACGTGGACTGGCTCCAGCTGACTCCCGGGCCCCGTCAGCAGCCTCTTCCACTGACGGCCGACCTCCTGATGGGGAGGCGAGGCTCTGGGAAGGGACCAGACGGGCTGTGCCCGCCTCCCGAGGACCCCAGGGGCTGTCGATGGCGGGGGTCGGCCTCCGCTCCAGCCTGCTTTGCCTTTCTGGCCTCCGTTTCCCCGCCTGTCAAACGGGCACGCGTGCAAACCTCCCCTTGCCGAGCTGCGCGTGTGGAAGTTGCTGCCGATGGGCCACAGCCCTGTTCTGCAGGGGTACACACCCCAGCCGCACCCCCTCCACTGCCGGGGACCCAGCCCCACGGCCGACCCTGAGCACCGAGCCCTTTCTGCCTGTCCCCTGCCCCGGAATCCCAGCCGCCGGGCTCTCTGGGGCTGAGGGAGGGCAGGAGGAGCCTGGCCTCGCTGCCCGAAGGACCCCCTTTGGCTCCAGGGGGCAGGAGGGGTGGGCAGAGGCCCCGAAGGGCGGGAGTCTGTGCCCCAGCAGTGGCCGTCTGTCTGTCCGTCAGTGTTCGCGGGGCGGCCTGCCCAGCCAGGGCTGGCGGGCGGCCGCAGGGCGCGCAGCTGTTCGCCGGGCCTTGTCATGAACCAAACACGGTGCTGTTTAACGATTGAACCGCACTAATGAATATTGGGCCAGATATTTTCGAGGCCTGTTCCGACTGATTACTTGGAGAGCTGAGTGCGCCTCCCAATTACCCAGGCAATTAGGCGGCTAATTAAACACTTACCCTTCGCTTCGTAAACAGGCGCGCGGGTGGGAGGCGGCGCTGGCTCGGGCGCCCGCGGGATACTGGCTGCCGGAGCCCCACGCGCGCGCCCCCAGGGTCTCAGCCGCCCGGGGGTCGGACGGGAAGCGGGACTGGGCGTGAGGTCCAGTGTGGCCTTCTGAGTGTGGCCTTCTCAGCTCTGCCACTGCCCTCGCTGCAGGGAGCCCTGTGCCCGTCCCGGCCCGGAGGCCCTCCGCTGGCTGACCTCTGGGGGCCCGGGCCCGCCTCCTGGCGCTGACCACTGCCCGCAGGACGCCTCCTTCTCCCCCAGGCCACGCTGTGCTGCTCCGGCTGTTTCTGTGTGCTCGGAGGGGCACAGCCAGCAGGCCTCCCAGCCAGAGTGATTTTTCTGGAGAATCTGTGTCAGGTACGGTGGTTTTAAAACACGGCCCCCCAGCTCTTTTGATACGCCTCTTGTGGAGGGGTGTCCGTCGGCTCCCCTCGAATCCGGGCTGGTCTCAGGCGGCGGATGCCTCCCAGGGCTGGCTCGATGAGGCAGGCGGCCTGGGCCCGAGGCCCCCCCGCCCACCGTGCTGCACACACATCCGCACATGCACACGCCCGCGCCTCTGGACACGGCCCTCCTCCTCCGTGGCTCTGCTCACAGTGTACCTCGTCCATCTGGTTACGGCCCGTCTCCCCACCTGGCTCGTGTGCTCCCCCAGGCACGGCCCTGTGGCACCCCGCTCCCCCCAGGCTGGACACCGGTCGCTGCTCAGAGAATGATGCACGCAGAGGAAAGGCCAGGTGGCTGTCCCAGAGGTCGGAGACCGTGTCTCGCGCTCACTGAAGACATCACAGAGACAGAACCTCATTTCCAGCCTGCGCGCATGTGCACACACACACCTGCCTTCCACAGGAGTGTCCAGGATGCGGGGGGAGGTATGGAGCAGGGACTTTCCGATGCCAGAAGGATGCTCCCGCAGTCCACTCTGGGGGGCAGTTCAGTGGCCGCCACAGCCCTCCCCTGGCCCAGAGGAGGGTGTGCAGGAGACGGGCCCAACGCTGCTCCCAGGAGCCCCCTCGCCTCCCGCTCTGTGATTCCCCAGGGCCTCCTCTGCACGACTGCACTGCCACCCTCCCTGGTCCCTCCTGGGCCCACGTCCCAGGTGTGGCAGGACTCGGGAAGGACTCAGCACGCTGTCCCTTCCTGGACCCCAGCGCCTCCTGATCTCAGTGCCTCCTGGAAAGGTCCAGCACCTCACAGCCTCCTGGCCCTGATGTACAGCCCTGAGGCGGAAAGCCCCAGAAGCTGGGCTGAGCCCAGGCCCGGCAGGGACATGCTGCCCGCCCCCCAGAGAGCCGGTACTCTCAGCAACCCCAGAGCCGCCATGGGACGGACAGGAAGGGGCGAGGACAGGCAGCCGGGACCCGCATCCCTGGGGCCAGGATGCCAGAACAGAGCGACAGCTTGGGCGCTTCAGACAAGCGAGACTGACCCTCTGCCAGTTCCAAGGCCAGAGGTCCGAACTCAAGGTGTCAGGGCCGCGCTCCCTCCCAGGGCTCCAGGGGAGGGTCCTTCCCGCCTCGTCCAGCTCCTGGTGGCCGCCGGCAATCCTGGGCGATCCTGGGCCAGCGGCCGCGTCACCCCAACCTCTGCCTCCGTGGCCACGTGGCCTCCTCCCTGCGTGTGTGTCCGTGTTCCCTCTTCTGCGAGGACACTAGTCCCTGGACTGCGGCCCTCCCTGCCCCAGCGTGACCTCAACTTAACCATCGTGTCTGCAGAGTCCCTCCTTCCAAGTAAGGTCAGGTTCGCGGGTCCCAGGGTCAGGACTCAGAACGTTCATGGGCTCCAGGGTCAGGACGTAGGAGGCTTCTGGGTTTTGGGATCAGAACGTTTGCGGTCCCAGGGTCAGGACACGGGAGGTCATGTGTCCCAGGGTCAGGACACGGGAGGCTTTCGGGTTTTGGGGTCAGGACTCAGAATGTTCGTGGATCCCAGGGTCAGGACTCAGAACGTTCGTGGGTGCCAGGGTCAGGACCTGGGTATATCTTCTGGGGGTGCATTTCACCCCCAGGAGCCACCACTGCACTGTGCGGGCACCGTCTGAACCAGGGCTGTCCTCCCTGCACCTCAGTCTCCCCACACATAAGGCTGAGGGACACAGGGCCTGACCCCTTTACCGAGCATGCCAGGAACTCTGACCCCAGCCTTCATTTCACAGTCAGCCCGGAGCCTCACCAGCTACTCCTGCCTCAAAACACCCGTCACTAGGATTCGGACCTCCTCATCCGGGCGCCCACCACGCATGCCAGCCCTGAGGCAGCCTCATATCCAGCTTGGGAAGCAACCAGTTCCGCACCTTCTGCAGGCTGGGCGAGGTGAAGGCCACGGGGAGGTCTCCCGAGGAGCCAAGGGACAGAGGGCTGGCCGAGCAGGGACTCGCTACGGCCACCTTCTCCAGGGAGAATGCCCGGCTTTCCTCCACACCACCCTGACCCCATCCCATCTCCATCCTCCCCACAGGAGGCAGTTCTGGCCATCTGATCCTGGCGTTCGGGGCCTCCAGAACCACAGCCAGGGCCCCAGCCCCCTGGACCCTTGTCCTCCAGCTTTCCTGCCTCTGGGCCTTTGAGCAGCCGGGCAAGCTGCCCAGGTGCCTCTGTGAGCCAGAGGCCGTGCTCCGGCGCCAGGCCCGTAAGGAAACAGAGGAAGGGAAGGTGGGAGGGAGGGAGAGGCGGTGCTGGGGTCTGGGCGCTCTGGGCCTGTATCGCCGTCTCTAAGGTGGGGGGCCACAGCGTCCCCGCCTCAGGGGTCTTCGCGAGTTGGTGAGCCGAGGCTGGAGGGGTGCGCAGGGCCCGGCGGGGGGCGTGGGGAGCGGGAGTGTCCCCGTCGCCCCGGGAGGGTCCAGGCTGGAAGGAAGGGCCTCACACTGGCCACCTGCCTGCCGGGATGGGGCGCGGCTGCCCGAGAGAGGAGGTGTGGGCCCTGCCTTCGTTTCTGAGGTGGCCCTCACCTTCCTTCCCCTCTGGGACTGGGAGCCCCCGCATGGGGGGCTCCGGTCGGGGCTGGGCTGCGGGCCGGAAAGCCGGGACATCCTGGGACGTGCCCCCCCCCCCCGTCGTGGGCACCCGCAGGGCACACCCCAGCACCCAGAGACGGGCCCGGCCCCAGCGCTGGGGCCGGGGAAGCCGAGGCAGACAAAAGGCTCTGTGTGGCGCTGAGGCCAGGCCGGTATTTATGGCGGCCGGGAGTTTAAGAAAACAGGGCCCTTCCGTCCACGGGCGAGCGCGGCCGGTGGGGGAAGCCCGGAGCTAATTAAATCTGCGCGGCCGGGGCCACAGAGGCCGATTGTGCAGCGAGAGCATGTTAATGCGCATTTTAAATATTTATTGTAACTGAGGTAGGTTATGAAAACAGACATCCCTCCTTTCAACACTCGGTGCGCCAGATTTAGGGCTTGTCTGGCCGCTGAGTGATTTCGCAGCAGTCGGCGAGGCCGGGAGCCCATCCATCACGCCCGCGAGGGGCCGGCGGATGGTGAAAGATTAGCGGCCTGATTTACGGCCAGCGGGCCGGGAGTGGGTGGGGCGGCCGCACACCTGTCTGGGCTGGTGGGCGCCCAGGGTGCCCGCGGCCGGCCCCAGGCTCCGCGCCCACGCTCCTGGGTCCTCCTGGGTCCTCCCTGGCCAGGCGGCGGGTCCCGGGCACGCCGCTTCTCTCTGGGCCTCAGTGTTCTCCTCCGGAACATGGGAACAGAACAGCCACGGACGATGCGGCGTTCGCCGGTTTCCTCCGTGTGAGGCCTCGGGCTGCCAGCCGGCGTCACGGGAGGCAGAGCCCTCGGCTGGGTGGGGGGGTGGGGAGCGATCAGCTCTCTGAGCGGGTGCAGCCGCAGGGCCGGCCCACGTCCGAGGTGGGGCCTCCCTGGCACACAGTGCTCGGAGGGGGCTGCCCCCCCTTCCTTCGGCTCAAGAGCTCCTGGCTCGCCTGTAGCGACAGAGCCTGGGGCGCAGAGGGCCAGGCAGGCCGTGGGAGGTGGGGCACTCCTGCAGGGAATATTGGGGGGCACGAACACTGGGGAGCGGGGCAGGAAGGGTCGGGCTGGTGCCCGGGAGCCGTCAGTCCTGCCGTCCTCTGGGCATTAACATCCCCACCTGTGAAACAGGTTGGTGGGTGTCGGTTGTAATTGGACCCAGCGCTGGGGTGGTGGCCGGCCTCCCGGAGGGGGCTGGATTCTGGGGGTTGGGACTGGGACGAGGAGAGCCCCAGGCCAAGCAGGTGAGGAGCCCAGCTGGGTCCTCCGACTTGCAGGCCGTCCTTTCAGAAGTCTCCAGTGACAAGGACCCAGCTTCCTGCGTCAGTCCTAGCCCTATGCTCGGCCGAACCCCAGGGACATTTCTGAGGTCTGTCACATCTACTCTAGAGCCTTCTTGCCTCACGCAGAGCAGGAGTCCTCTCTCAGATCCCCCACTTGCACACCCCCAGTGATGGGCAGCTCACTACCTTCCAACCAACTTTATCCCCCGTCCCTCACTTACCCACGTTGGCAACAGCTCCCAAGGGAAGCAGGCAAGACCTCATCCCCGTAAGGGCAGGGCAGCAAAGGTGATGAGGAAGTGACCACGTGTTGGCACCCGTAGCTGTTGCCCCAAGGCACCCACTTAGGTGGCAGCTCATCCTCCCCGCGTCCTCCCGTGATTCCCGTGCCAGGGTTCCAAGTCCCCTCACCACGTCCCTGTGCCCCCACCCTCCTGACTGACTCCCCACCGGCCGTGGGACCGTTCCAGGCTGCCTCTGAGCTCATGGGAGCCATCCCTAATGCGGGGCGGGGGACCAGAGGCTGCCTCGGGGTACCCCACTACTGGGCCCGTCCCCCCACTGACATCTCTGCTGACGACCCCCGCTGTGGGTGTTTCCTCCAGGAAACCAGCTGGCCTCCGACTGCAGCCCAAGGGGCGGGACGCTGATGCCGGGCCCTCACGCTGCTCGAACTGGGGTGGGCACGGCAGCTGGGCTCCCAGACAGGCACGCGTGTGCCCGTCCTGCCAATTAGGCCCAGCGGCACCATCAGATCTGCTCGTTAGTGGAGCTCGGAGGGAGAGAGCAGGCGGTGCGGTCGGTCGATGGGGGACATGTCGCCTGCCTGCACGGACGGCCCCCCGCCTTGAGGATCAATGCCCCTCCCCCTCGCTCCACGGGGCTGAGGAGAGAGAGCAGAGGCTCCCCGAGGCTCCGGCCCAGAGGGAGGCAGCCTCCCAACCCCCAGGCCTGCTTCCAGGGTCCCCCGACCCCACAGGCCCTGAGCAGTAAGACTGCACCAGGGCCCGGGTTTGCAGAAACAGAACAAGATTCAGAGACTCGCCCCAGCCGTGCAGCTGGTCCTTCAAGAGACCAGAGCAGACATCTTTCCTGTGGTCGGGACCGAGGGACCCCACTGCTGACACCAGAGTGGTCAGGAGCCCGCGAGGGCAGCATGCAAGCCCATCACCCTCTCTGGGCCTCTCAGCTTCCTCCTGCTCCGCCCCCCCGCCCCCCACGATCCCAGGGGGTTGAGCCCAGCAGACAGGCCCCCGGCAACCATGGAGGGTGCCCAGCGACTCCCAGCAAAGCCCGTGCTGGGGCCAGGCCAAACCGCAGCCCAGGCAGCAGATCGAGGAGGGGCTGGGGCGTGGGGTCAACGTCTCGTGGGGTCGGGACAGAGTGGCTCCGCGGGGCCCCCAGGGCCCCCTGCCTCCTCCTTTCCACAGCACGACGCGTGAGCACACACATCCAGGCACACGGGCGCTCCGACAGAAACCGAACGCCTCCCACCTTAGGAACCGGCGGACGCACCTCACACCCAGGCCTGTGCACGCACACACGCGTGGACATCTGGGTCTGCGCAAAGCACGCGTGTGCGAGCCTTCACCCTCAGGCACCTCCCCACACACCCCCCCGGACCCTCCAGCTCCCTCCACGGCGTGCACGTGGTCACACGCCACAGGTACGCCAAACCACACGCATCACAAACACCCACATGCCCCGGGGAGGGCTCACTGTGCACGCCCACTCCCAGGCGCGCATGCGAACAAGCCTGTCCACGTGCACGTGCTGCACACTCGGGCACCCTCCCTGCTCCCTGAGCCCTGGACTCGTGCTGGGTGCATGTGCTGGTGGCTCAGGTGGGTGGACCTCCACCTGCCTCGGGGCCACCGTCTGGGCCCTTGGTGAAGCGCGTCTGGGGGCAGCAGGAGCAGGCGTGGCCAGTGCGGACAGGAAGAGGCCGACGTGGCCCACGTCTACCGCGGGGCCCACGGCCCCGGTCCTGCCAGAGTCCTCTCAGCCGTCTCTGGGTGACACTGACCTGCAGCCACCAACCCTCCCGGGGCAGCAACGCTGGTGAGCGACGCGCCCACTCGGAACCCGATCCTTGGTCTGGAAGCCCCCTTTCCCCTTTCCCCTGCGAAAGGAACCAGAGATCTTTGAAGAAATGTCGGTGCCGGGGCTGGGCATCGAGGGGACGAGAGGACCCAGAAAGCCCTCTGCCAGGAAGGGATGGGACCATCAGGCACCAGCTCCAACCGGCCAGCCTGGGGCGACGCCAACATCGACGTGGGTAACGATGTGAGTGGGTTTCATCTCGACCAGCAAAAGTGGCATCCACGTCCAAACTGGAGAAAGCGCGTACGTGAATAGACGGGGACTCTGATGACAACCAGGGTGTTCACGGTCCCCAAACACCACCTCACAAGAACACGCTAGTTACAGAGAAAACAGCTTCATGGCGGAGCGTCCCGGCAGGCACGCCGTCCCTCAGCGGTCAAAGCGAAGAAGGGACCAAACGAAACCAGGGCCTCCCCAGGATGCACGGCAGAGGAGCCGGCCCCCGGGCAGCGTCCCGTGCTACCACTGTCTAACCGTGAACCTCGCGCTGAAGAGACAGCAGATCGAGGCAGGGGAACCCCACGAAACAGTCTGCGAACTTCAGGTGTCCGGGTCACGAAGGCCAGATTGAAGGACAGCGACCGGACCAAGACAGCTCCGTGCAACCTGCAAGTCTGAACCGGGCCCTTCCGCCCCGCAGGGCGGCACTGGGACCCCTGCTGGGGCTGGGACGGAGTCTGAGGCACAGAGTGATGGATCACTGTGCTCCCGCGGGCTGCTGCTGGGTAGCAAACCGCCCCCAAACTTGGCAGCTTAAAACAGTAACCATCTTGTGATCTCTCCCTACTTTGGGGTCAGGAATTCAGACAGGGCTCAGCCAGGTGACTCCCGTTTCTCTCTGTCATCCGAGGTCACCCAGCAATTCTGGGTCTGGGTGCCAGGATGGGGCTGGGGCTGGTCCGGGGGGGGGGGGGCGGTGCCCTGCGTCGGGGGCTGGTAGGGGTGGGTGCCCTAGGTCAGGGATGATCCAGAGGGGGTGCCCTGGAGCTGGGGCTGGTCTGGGGAGGGTGCCCTGGGGCTGGGGCTGGGGCCCTGGGTCTACGGCTGGTCTAGGGGGCGGGTGCCCTGAGTCAGGGACTGATCCAGGGGAGGTACCCTGGGGTGGGCCTGATCTGCGGGTGCTGAGGGGGGGACAGATGGAGAGCTGGGCTCAGATGAGACATTTGGGCTGAGTACCCAGGGGGCTCCGATTTCTTCTGTGGCAGCAAGGCTCCCAGAGAGAAGGTCCTGAGAGGTGGGAAAGGACCAGCTGTGGGCCTTCTCGTGACCCAGCTCGGGGGTCCAGACAGCGTGCCCGCCACATCCTATTGGTCAAGTAAGTCACCAGATCGAAGAGGAGGGGACCCGATCCCAACTCTCGCCTCTGGAGCTTGGCATTTGCAGCTGTGGCCAGCCCGCACCCCTCGCTCCACACAGGCCTCCCACCCACCTGCCCCTGCAGCCACCCTCCACCCTCCACCCCTCTGCTCAGGATGCGCCCTTGTAGGAAACCCCACGGGTTTCCTATGGGTCCCAGGGACCCGGGTGCCCCCACTCCCAACCTGCCCTTCAGCCCCCAGGTGTCCGGATGCAGAACACAGAGGCTCGGGGACGCCCTGTGACTGGTTTGCGGTCACTGAAAGCAGACGTGCTGACGTGCAGAGAAATGTCGCACGAGCCGCACGGTCCGTCACTTGTTTCTAAGAGCCAGAGTGGAAGAGGCCAAAGAAGCGGGAGACATTACCGTCAGTGACGCACTTTGTTTAGCCCGACAGATCCGAAACGTGACATCTCCGCAGGCAGTCAACACCAGCAGACCGTCTCCCCCCGTGCGCGTGCGGGACCCCGCGTGCCCTCGGAGCGCCAGCATGAGCCGGATCCCACGCGCCTTCCCCGTGCCCGGGGCACTGCAGGGGAGGGACGGTGGCCAGAGGGGCAGGTGGTGTGCGTCAGCCCCCAGCCCCCACCCGGTGCCAGGGCCTCTGCCCACCCCACAAGGCCGCGGCGCCTCAGCCGGAGGGCATCGCTGTGTAAATTGCTGTGGCTGGTCCTAATCCGTAGGAAAGTAGCAGCCCGCCTCAGAGCTTCGAACAGGCAAACACCTACTTAGCATGGTGACGGGGAGAGAGCCCTCGCCCACCCTTCCCCTCGGGCAGGGGAGGGGGCTCTCCATGGGGCCAGGCCGAGGGCACCTAACGTCCCCCATCCGGGCCGCGCTGGACCAGGAGCAACCTTTCCCGTTTGCTCCAGAAGGGCTGGGAGGGACGGAGATGCTCCCCGCTCCGTAGATTTGTTCTCCTCCCATCGTACAGAGGGAAAAACTGAGGGCCACACGGGCACTTAGCTGTCCTGTCCGGGACCACCTGGCCAGCCAGCTCAGACCAGAGCCCGGGGGTGGCTTATGACATCACTCAGTCCCCCCTGGGGTGGGTGAGGGGAGCCACCCTCGGGCAGCAGTCCAGCCTGGGCCCTGCTCTGGCCCAGATAGGAGATGAACGGCGGGGCCAGGGGGCTCAGGGCCAGCCTCTTGGGGAGGTGCCTCGACCCCCACACAGGGGGTCCTGAGATAGGCCCTAGGCCAGCGCTCAGACCCCAGACCTCCCCAGACCTTGCGGGACCCCACTCCCCAGGGGACAAGTGGACAGACGCACGTGGATGGACAGGCCAACCCCGGCTTCCAGCCTGCCGCCCCCATACAACCTCTGGCTTTTGATTTCGCTCCAAACCCAGTCAATTTCTTGCTGCTACCTAAGAGGCTTTTCTGGTGCGGCCGTCGCCATTACAAATGACCAGGTGTCCCCGGCAGGCCATCTCTGCTCTGGCCTGTCCCAGCCCCCAAGTCCTGGCTCACTGTGCGTTCTGCCCAAGGTCAGGTCTCCCCAGCCCATGACCACGTGGCCCCCATTCCCTCATCACTTTCCCCTGCAGAGACAGCAGGGCCTATATATTAGGTGTGTATATATGTGTGTGTGTGTGTGTGTGTGTGTGTGTGTGTATGTGTGTGTGTGTGTGTATTATCTGTGTATATACGTACACGTATGTACATATTAGATGTGCATGTGTGTGTTACATACATTAGGTGTGTATACGTATGTGCGTGTGCATATATATATTAGGGGTGCGTGTGCATGTGTGTCTATTAAGTATCTTAACAGGAGTGAAGTGGTCCCATGGGATCTTTGAAGTAACATATTTCTTCGAGGAAACATCTCGGTGCCCCGCGTGGAGGGTACTGAACGCACTGTCTGGTCTGGTCTGCTCGGGGCCCCCACTCCTTCCCCAGCTCCTGGAGAAACGTTTCCCTGCCTGCAAACAGGTGGGTCCCCATGATCGGTCCCGGCCCCGGGGCCTTCCTGCAGGCTGACTCCGGCTCCTCCCCCTGCCCCCCCAGCCGAGGGACACCAGGATATCACTCACCGCAGACTGCAGTGGCCAGGCCGCTGGAGGGGAGGAGTCAGAGGCCCTGAAAGACTGTGTGTGGCCCCGAGCTCTGTCCTCAGACAGAACGGTGAGTGATCCAGAAACCACTCTGACTCTGCCGAGCACACATCGATCGGTGCGTGGGGAACACACATGGCTCCCAGGGGAAGCCGGTGCCCAGGCAAGGACCGGGTGGGGTGGGGGAGGCACAGCTCCTCTCTGGCCAGCCCCACACTCTGCTCTGCCTGCCGGAGGAGGGCCCGGGCTGTTAGGAAGATGCCAGCCCTGGCAGGGCCTGGAAGGCCAGCCCGCTGCCCGGGAGCTCCCGGCCTCAAGCCCACCTTGACGACCCTCCTTGCCCAGGCCTCTCTTTGCAGCCTGGCTCCCGGAGCCCATGAGAGAGGTCAGGAGTGGCACAAGGCGGGGGCGTGCCGGCGTGCGGGCCCCCGGGAGCGGCTCAGCCGAGGCTCCCGAGGTCAGTGTATCAGCCCAGCCGCTGGTCCGTCCGCCAGATGGTCGCTTCAGCAGGGAGAGAACAACCCAACACGCCATTTCAAACCGATTTCACGGCGGGCCTCCGGAGAGCCCAGCAAGCTCCCGACAGTCCGATCTGTTGTGAATAAATATGACAAAATTGCCAATTACAGGAGGGAGGCCTCAATGTTGGGCGGCAGGGCTGGCTGTGGCTGTGCTGGAGCTGACACCACCGGGGAGGCTGCCGGGGGACGGAGCGCTGTGTCCAGACGAAGGGTGGCTGGGCGGGGGCAGATGGCACCCCGGTGGCCAGGAGCCCCACCAGACTGGACGGAAGGTCCCCACTGCCCCACGGCCCAGCTCCAGCTACTGTCCTCGGCCCACACACGCGACACCCGGCATTTGACCCTGCCTGCCCTCTGTCGCCTGGGCAGGGCAGCGGCTGCCCTAGGAAAGGGACAAGGATGAGTAAGGGCCTGCGTGTGACCCGGCCCTCAGCTCGGGAGCACCCCAGGCCTGGGTGTCATGACATCACCCTCCTTCCCCAGGGGCCACAGAGGAGGCCCAGAGCCGGCCAAGGACCCACCCCTGGCTCCACCCAGAAGCCAGAGAGGAGCAGGGTTGAGACGCACGTGTCTCCTCCCTCTGCCCTCAGCCCACCCCCTCACGCCGGGACCACAGCAGACCCCTCTCTCACCCCATCACAGCACCTCCGTGATGAGCCGGAGAGCAGTCTCGCGTCGCAGCCCCATCTGCCCTGTCCCGTGACCCCGGGCCGTCCCTGCCGTCTTGAAATCGGTACCGGGTCTGTTTTCATCGGTTATGGTAAGGCTGAGACCGCTGCTTTGACAAGAGCGTGCCATTTTTTATTTCCCCAGAGGAGGGGGGCAGGCCCTGCAGGGCCACACCGGGAAGCACGGCTGGGCTGGTGGAGGCAGAAGGAGAGGTGGGTGGAGCGTGGCCCGCGGCATTACCGTGGTTTTCAGGGAAAGGCAGAGGCAGCGGCTGAGCACGGTTAGGGTCGGGCGGTTCGAAGAGCCTCGGCGGGCTCCGGGCTGCTGCGTGACTGGTTCTTACCCAGCACCTGGCCCCAGGTGACCTAGGGCGGGGGAATCTTGGGCTGGGGTGTGGGAACCTGACAGAAGAGGGGTTGGGGTGTGGGCTTGGACTGGCTGGTTTCTACGCAGCAGACATAACCTCAGGGGACAGTCTGCTACCCCTAAGCTTGGCCGGCCCAGGGAGGGCATTTTCTCCCCGGCCAGCAAGGCCCCCGGCGTATCAAAGCATCGTAAAATACAAAAAGTAAAAAAACACGGTTGATACACCACCTGCCCCTCTCCAGGTCTCAGCTTCCATCTGCAAAGTAGGAACTTTGAGCAGGTGGCTGCCCCCCACTCAGCTCCAGTCATCTGCACCCCTAGGACTTTCTGCCCCAGTGCCTCCAGTGCTCTGTGTTGCTGGCCCGAACCCACCTCTGGATGGAGGGGCCACAGCCGGACTGTCCCCTCTGGCAGCGGGTGAGCAACCTCCACCGCACAGACCCCAGCCCTAGCTCCCTACAGCCTCCCACCGGCCTTGGTCCAGCTCAGGCCCTGGAACCTGATGGGAACCTGATGGACTTGGGCTACATAACAGCTCCCCCCTTTACCTGCTGAATGATCAAGCAGTACCCACCACCAAGTAGCTGATCTGGAAGACTTAGCACAGGCCTGGTGCATGAGGAGTGCTGAATAAATTATGGCCCTTGTCACCGTGATCACCATTATCACCTCCATCACCACCACCATCATCATCACCAGACAGACCTTGTGAAGGTGCGAATGGCAATGCCCCCACTTGGGGTGGTGTTCCCCTAGCCACCCTGACCCTCTCTAGCCCCATTCCATCTTCTCCCCATCACAGGGCCAAGTGATCGTCTTCCCAGGAAAACGTTTGGAAAAGCCAGAAAAGCACACAGAAGTCATAAAATGTCCCCATAATTACGCCAGCCTGCATCAACTCTATGTATTTTTAGTTACCTCGGTGATGTCATACTTTATAGAAAAGTCAAAACCCAGGAAAGGTAGTCATTGTCTGTGTCCCCACCTCACCACCACCCCGGCCTCAGGCCTCTCCGTCTTCTTTCAGGCGTTCTCCCGATCATATGTTTTTTACATCATTACACCCTAATGTACACATAATTCTATATGCTGCTTTCCCTCAACGTGACATTGTAGATGCATTTGCATATTACCACCCAGTCTTCATAATTATCCCTTTTAATGACTGTCTAGTATTCCATTGAGTGTGTGTACTGTAATTTACTAAACTGCTCCCTGATTGTTGGACATTTCAGCAGCTTCCAATTTTTTTGTTGTCGTTAAAAATAACGTTGCAGTGAATATCTTCGGGCCTGACGCTCTTGCCATATTTTGGATAATTTCCTTAGAAGAGCATCCCAGAGGTGGCATTGCTGGGTCAAAGGCGCCGAGCATTTCCACAGTGCTTACTTCACACTGCCAAATTACTTTCCAGGGCTGGCTTGGCTTCCAGCGCCCCCTGGCAATGGGCCCCCCAGCTCACTGTGCCTCTGGGGATTGGTGGTTTCAAGGACTTGTCTGCCACGCAGCGGGTGCAGCCCTCGGACGTCAGGGTCTAACCCAACACGGTCCAACCCCCTTCGACTCTTCCCGTGTCCCTGGAGCAGACAGTAAACAAGGTGGTCACAGGCCTGGAGTTTACGGTGGAGCTGGGAAGGTGTAGTAACACTCAGGGCCCCTGGGATGTGCCAGGAGAGGGGGCCTCGGGGAGCGTCTGTGTGCTGACACTTCCTGACTTTATGCCTGCGGCCCCTCCAAAGCTCATCTACAGCCGGTGACTCAGCGTCTCTGCCTGGATGTGTGTTGGGCATCCAGGGCTCCCGAGGACCAGCCGATGCCTCCGCCCCCCCCGCCTTTGCTCTCGCACCCATGTCCCCACCCACCTGGCTGCCTAGCCAGGACGCTGGGAACTGCCCCTGAGCAAGGACCGGCTCCCCGTGCTTCTCCCACCAGCCTGGCCTCAGCTGCTGAGCTCCCATACTGGACGCCTCCAGCACCCTCCCCGTGGTCTCCCGGCTACTGTAAGCCTTCTCCTTGCAGCAAACCTGGTGAGCATTTATCGAGGCACTCCTATGATGGACACCCCCCAACATTTCCCACTGAATACAGAAGACAACCCCCACCTGTCCCCAGGCCTCTTGGCCCCTGTGGGTCGGGCCCCTGACCTCCTGCCCTCTCCCCTCTGCCCAGGACCTGCAGCCGCCCTGGCCTTCTGTCTGCTCTTTGAATATGATGGCTCCTCACAGCCCCCCAGCCTTTATCCATACTGTTCCCTCTGCCTGTGATACCCTCCCCCAGACCACACGTGACTGTCTCTGCTTCATCCTTCATGTCTCAGCTTAAATGACACCTCTCTGAGGAATCTTTCCTGACCACCTGAGTAAATGTCCTCTTCCCCTGATATCCCATTAATACATAGTCCCTTCCTTCATGTATAATTCATAGATTTCTTTCCCTGTTTGCTTGCTCCCCCCGCCCTGCCCATTGGCATATGAGCTCCATGAGGTCAGGGCCTTTGTCTCATTACTGAACAATGAACTAGCACAATGCCATGCATTTAAGTTGCTCAATAAATGGTAGAGGAGGGAAGAGGGAGAGAGAGGGAGGGGGGGAGGGAAGGAAAGATGGATGGATGAGTGGATGGGTGGGTGGATGAGGATAGAATGGTTAAATAGATGGATGGATGGATAGATAGATGGGCAGATGGGTGGATGGATGGACGGGTGGGGATGGATGGATGGATGGATGGATGGATGGGTGAGTGGGTGGGATGGATGAATGGATGGATGAGTGGGTGGATGGATGGATGGATGGATGGGGATAGAATGGTTAAATGGATGGATGGATGGATAGATGGGTAGATGGGTGGATGGATGGGCGGGTAGGAATGGACAGATGGGTGGATGGATGAATGGGTGGGATGGATGGATGGTTGGATGGACGGATGGACGGGTGGGTGGATGGATGGGTGGGTGAGTAGGTGGATAGGTGGATGGATGAGGGGGTAGATGGATGGATGGGGATAGAATGGTTAAAGGATGGATGGATGGATAGATAGATGGGCAGATGGGTGGATGGATGGATGGGTGGGAATGGACGGATGGGTGGATGGGTGGGATGGATGGATGGGTGGATGGATGGATAGATGAATGAATGAGTGAAATTAGAGCTTGTATAAAAGACTGAAAGGAACTAAGGAGGAGAAGAAAACAAGGGGGGTATATTACCCTGGAGCCTGAGGGAAGATTTTGTTCCAAGAAAGAGGGTGGGGTACCAGGCCTGCTTGGTCAGGCCTGGCTGGTGTCTGACACCTCTGAAGGAGACAGAGACAGGGATCGGTGTGCTAGGAGATGAGCTCAGTCTCTGATTTTAGAGTTGTTTTATTTTTCAACTTTATTTTGAAATAACTTCAGACTTGCAGAATGTTGCGGAAAAGTGCCCAGTCTTCCAGTCTGCCCTCAGCCAGCTTCCCCTAACGTCGCATCTCACAGAACCAGTAGGGTGCTCGCACACCATCTCTCAAAAAGGAGGAGGAGGAGGAGGAGGGGAGGGGGAGGAGGGGAGGGGACGCCGGCTCCGCTTTGTGCTTTCAGCTGATTTTCATGGTGTGAATTCTCACACCACGGCCAATTTCAGTAATTTACAACTGGCTTGCAAAATCCCTGAATATGTAACAATCAGCTCCTGCAGGCCCGTGTGAGCTGGCCCCGGCACAGCACAGCATGAAGAACAGTGGCCCCGATGTCCTTCACTGTCCTCCCAACGTCCACGTCCTGTCCCGGGCCTCACGCTGCACTTAGCAGCCATGTTTCCCTAGTCACCCTCATTCTGGGACAACTCAGTCTTTGTCTTTCGAGACACTGACGTTTTCTCCAGTGCTGCTGGTTACTTTGCAGAAGACCCCTCAGGACTAGGAGCGTTTTCCCCAGTGACATCACAGAAGTGACTCTGTGTGTCCCCAGGACTTCGTGTCAGGAGAACCTGGGGTGTCTGCCCCGTCATGGGTGATGCTGATGCCTTCTGGGTTTCTCCAGATTCTTCTCTTTGTAATGAAAGTTTCTTCAGCCTTAAATTGGAAGGAAGTTCTGACACCTACTACCACGTGGATGAATACGAAGGATGTGATGCCGAGTGACACAAGCCAGACAAGGAAGGACACGCACTGCGACCCACTCTCACGAGGTCCCGGGGTCATCAGACTCATGGACACAGAGTAGACGCTGGGCCCAGGTCTGGAGGAACGGCGGGGGGGGGGGGGGGTTCGTGTGTAACGGGGACAGAGTCTCAGTGTGGGGAGATGGGACGTTCTGGAGCCGGACGGTGGGACGGCCGCACAGCAGCGTGAATCTGCTCGGTGCCCCTGTTCACTTAGAAGTGGTTCAAATGGTCAATTTATGTCATGTGTATTTTACCCCCCAAATAAGTAAAAACAAATTGAATACCCAGTGGGGGAGACTTGGAAACACCGGCTCCTTGTGTCTCAAACCTGCACCCTGCAGAGCTGGCACCCATCGCTGCCTCTGACGCGGGCCCTGCCTCCAAGGGCGTCTCAGAGACACCCCGAGTCCCTCTCCCCACACTCGAAGTCAGGTGGCTCTACCTGAGAAGACACGAACCCCGAAGGCCATGGGGGAGGCACAACTGTGGTTAATCTGCTGTGGCTTAGGGGTGCCAGGCGCTCTAGACCACAGCTTCCCTCCACCCCTTGGCAGATGGATAGCGGGCTCTGAGCTCCCTCTGTCTTGCGGGATCACACCGCACCCCACGGGGAGGGGTTCGAAGGAAGCCAGGCCCCTGTGTCCTTGGTAGGCAGGCTGTTCTGGCCTTGGCCGGGGGGCCAGCTTTCCCAAAGCAGCCACAGATATCCTCTGGCCGGAAGAAGAAAGGAAGGGGACATGCCGAGGGATCCCTGGATGGTGGCCTCTTGGGCCCTGCTCCACCCGGGACACGGCCACATCCTCAGGGACCCAGCAGGGCCACACACACCCCACTGTGGTGGCCTGTTCACCTGGCATGTCCGTGGTGGCTGGCCAGGCCCTCCCACTCATCCAAACATTCCAGAAAATGTTCTCAGGACCCCTCCGGTGTCCTCCAGCCCCTCCCGCTGCATTCAGGACACAGCCTGGACAGACAGATGGACAGACAGGCCAGACAGGCCTCCTCTCTTGCATCCCGAGTCTTCGAGCCCCTAACTGGGTTCTCCAGAGCTCTGCCTCGGTTCTCCCAAACTTTCAGTCCAACGCTGTGGCCATCCATCACGGCCAGATGAAGCCCGTCCCGAATCCGGAGCCAGTGGCCAGGTGACGAAAGGCTCCGAGACCCAGGCCCCTCCCCACGAGCCACTGACGTCCCCTGGGGGCTGAGCGGGACACTCCATCTGTGACCAGCCTGACAAGCACAGCACACCTTGTTTGCTCATCTGCGTCCGGCCGCGCCTCGGGGCCGGGCTCACCCACCTCCCCACAGCCCCCAGACAAGGAGGGAGACGTCTCAGCCCAGGGTCCTGGAGGAGAAACTGAGGCCCAGAGGGGCAAAGCCACTCCCCCGGTGAGTTGGATCTGGGCTGCAGCCATGGGGGTGTCCCCAGGGCAGCACACGGAGGAGCCCCCCGGAGCCCAGGCCCGAAAGCACTGTCGGTACCCAGACACGGCGCCCGCTATGCACACAGACGGGAGAGGGCCGAGCACACGGGCCCCCAGCGCCCTCCCCCAGGCAGGGCCTCACCACTGCAGCTGGACCACACGTGCTCAGAAAGGCCCGGCCACTCTAAGTATCAGTTGTCAGTGGCCAGAGGGCTGGCGGGCTGGGGGCGGGCCGGGTCATCCGTGTGCTCGTGAGAACTTCCCATGGCTGGTCTTCTCACCTGCCCGTGCCGCCCTCCCCCGCCCCCCACCCCTGCACCTGACCCCACTGCACCCACCCCACAGCTGCCCAGAAACCTTATCCTCCTCCCAGCCCAGGGGATGGGGGGTGGGCTCGCGGCAGGGAGGGGTGCATGGGCCCCCACTGGAGGGGCCCTGGTTGGGGGCAAGAGGCTGGCCTGTGACTTGGCTCCACTGCCACTGGCTTCCTGTGTGACCTTGAAAGGCCCCTGACCCTCTCTGGGCCAGGTTCTCCCATCTGAAAAATAAGGATGTGGCCCCATGGCCGGCACCTGCCAGCCGCCTGGAATTGGGGTCCCAGAGGGGCCACTCACCCGTGATCTGAGATCCCAGGCCAATCCCTCCTTTTCCCAAGCCTCAGTTTCCCCAGCTATTCAATGGGACAAGGAGTCCTCTCCCGGGCCTCAGTGGAGCCTAGAGACACAGGGAGCAGTTTGCAAACTTCCCCGCCTGGCCTCTGCCCATGGCCTGCGCTGGGTGCAGAACCCCGGCCGTGCACGGGGCCCCGACCTGACCTCCCACCAGGCTCCAGAGCACCTATCTCCATGCCAACGTGTCACCTGACCTGACAGGCCCACAGCCCCTCCCCACAGAGAAGCAGCCCCCTTCTCTGCTCTGAGGCCTCCCGCCCCCCTGCTGAGCTCACATGAAACCCACCGTGTGTTTTTTTTGGGGGGGGGTGCTAATCTGCTGGAACAGGGGCCTCTCAGCCAGCCTGGGGGGCTGCCGGTTCTCACAGCAGCCGGAGTCAGGGGTCAGGAAGGTGAGGACAGGGAGGGTGCTGGGACCCTGCAGGGGCCAGGAGCAGGGGTCTGGGCCCCCCCCCCCCACCCCCGAGGTTCTGCATGTGTGTGCCCAGCACTGTGCAGGGTACTGCCAGGCACCCCGTTTCCCCAGTGGGGGGGCCTCAACACCTCCAGGCTTGGGGCTAAGCTCTGTCTGCTCCACACACCTTGTACTCCTCCCGGCACGGGCAGCTCAGCACCCTGTCCAGCAGCTCGTCCTTGGCACCCTCCCAAGGGGCCAGCTAAGGGGCGCCTCGCCCAGGGGCAGACCTTCAGGAGGGCCCCCACTCCCTGCCCATGGGCCCACTCTGTCCACTTTCTGTCTGGGCCCCTGTGGGCTCCACACACACACACCCGCAGACCCGAGTGCAAGGCCCCGGCACTGCCTGCGGGGGCTCAGCCCGAATCTACGGGATTTGCCCAGATCTCGGCCGCAAGGAGAGCGTATCCTCCCAGGCTCCTTCCATCCTGCTGAGGCCCTGCTGGACAGCCCTCCTGGCCCGGGGAAGCAGAGGGACAGCCTCGGGCCGCAGAGGTGAGGGGGATAGAGCCTCCCAGGGCATCAGGCCACGTGAGCAAGGAAGGGAGGGGAAGCAAGGGGTCCCGTGCTATCGGGGCAGTGCACCCCAGGGCTGAGCTCAGGCCAGGCCCCAGAGGGGACCCGTAGGGGCGGGCGGGAGGGGCAGTTGCGCCCCTGGGTGGAAGTCCAGCCCCACGCTGCCCTGCTGCTGGGCCCTGGCCACCCAGAAACTCTCCTGTTTCCTCATCTGCACAACGGAGCTGGCGACCTTCCCAGACTGACAGGAGGGACGAGAAAGGTCACACTTACAGACTGTAGCATGCAGGACGTGTGTGCACGGGGCTCTCGTATCTCCTGCGTGGCCGCCAAGGCCCCACGTGCCTTCTGGCCACGGCTGTCCTGGTCAGCTCCCGCGGCCCCGCCCCCCAGGCAGGCCTTCCCTCTCTTGGCCTTGGACTCCTACATCCCTTTCCTATGCCTGCCGACGTGCCCGGTGGCGAGAGTTGACTGCTACTCCCACCCTCCAAGGGGGCTGGCCCTGTGCTGGGCGCCGGCGCAGACTGGGGAGGCACACAGAGCATTTCCTACCCAGTGTTACGGCCACCGTGACGGGGGGAAGCCCAGCAGCCCGGACTGAGGGGCGGAGGAGTCACAGCAGCCTTCCCGGAGAAGGTGTCCTCTGAGCTGAGCTCAGGGGGACTGAAGGCCACCTTCAGATCCTGGGTGCCACGAAGAGAGGGACCCAGCCACCCCACCCCATTCTGCCCGCACACGGTCCTGTCGTCCGGCTTCTGGAAGGCGTGCGCGTCCACTGGTTGAAACCAATCAGACTGATCACAAACCAGGTCTATCAAAGAGGACGGGGCCAGGCATCGCCACCCGCCGTGTGTTTGCACCTCAGTCTCCCTGTCGGCACAGGCAGTGGTGAACCACCCAACCCCAAGTTCTCGTGCTGACCATGAGAGTCCTCGGGGCAAGTGGGGCGCCGGCCCAAGACAGGGTGTTCCCTGCCCTCACCCCGGGGCGCCCCCACCTTGGCCTCTCCCGCCCCAAGACGCTCACACCCCGACTGGCCGTGAAGCCATCTGCTCGTCCCTGGGACCTGGCTTCTCTGCCCCGAGGTTCACCTGATCCCGAGCCCCAGAAGTCAGCATGGCCCAAGGGTCTCCCCCAAGGCGGCCACTCGAGGCTGAGAGCAGCCTCACACCAGCCCTGGATTTTGTGGACCCCTGAGGCTCAGTTTCCTCCTCTGTGGAATGGGAACAAGACATTGCCTCCCAGGGCTGCAGGGAGCACTCAGGGGGACCTCCCGCTCCAAGCCCTGACACTCTGTTCAGACCCAGGCTCTGTAAGGGCTACCGGCCCCGGGCTGTGGCGGCAAGAATTGCACACTCGTGTGCAACCTGCAAACCACTGCCAGGCAGCCCACCTTCCTGCATCCTCCGCACCTGCTGCCTCCGTGACTCTGCTTCCCTGGAGACACGTGCCACCTTTGGCCCGACTTACGGGGTCACTCCGAGGCAGAGGACGGGGTCAGGCACGCCCTCGCCTGTCCCCGCGGCCTCCAGTGGGAGAGCTACGGGCAGCCCTTGACACATGCACACGCACGTGCACGCGCACGCGGCCCCGGGGAGTCGGTGACGCTGGGGCAGCAGGCGGGGTCCTCCCCGGGCAGCCCCGGTCCGACGCTGCTTCCTGCCACACCACCTAATAGGCGTGTTTTCACACCCTCGCCTGCCTCTGGTAGGTTTTGCATCAGCTTCCAGGGAGGATGACAATGTCACTATATGGAGAATGGGCTGGTGACGGCTAATTGATTTTACAGCGGTACCGAAGGACAGACAATGAAAGTGCCATCAATTTAATCCACTATTTAATGGTTCCAATTTAGCCTCTGTAAATGCTCACTAAACTAATTTCTCTGGGTTCAGCAATCTGAAAAGCTATCATATCTCTAATCTCCTTCAATATATTCATCTGGAAAAGGGAATTTAGCCAATTCTGATGTGCGGAGATGATCTGTTAGCACAGTGTAAATGTTTATAACACGGCAATCGAGTTCGTTTATAAGGATATGAAAAGTTTTATTGGGGAGGGCACTGGAGTGGAACCGGCGGATAATAGGCAGTTACCCAGCAGGCCCTGGGCGCCCGGGAGCGGGCAGGCATGCAGAAAAATACTCGGATTTGCTCTAATCCCAAATTGTGAGCTAAAGTTCGGCCCCGCACACAATGCGCCGGGAACTTGGCTGCACAAAGGAGACAGTGCCGCCCCCCGGACCCCGACCCTCCCGCCAGCCCACGGACCCCCACCGCCCGCACAAAGGCGGTGGGCGAGTGGGGACGGCCGGGCCGCTTAGGTCCGCTCTCGGGGGCCCCCCTTCCGACTCCCAGAGCCCGGAGCGGGTGCGCTCCCGGCAGCGTGGCCGGACGGGATTTATTAGAGAAAGAGAGGTGACCAGCTGTTCCCCATGTTAACCGAGGGTGGAGCAGGAGGAAGCAAGCTTAAATTACAGCAGGGTTTGGGTTCGACACAAAGAGTTTCCTCCCCGGGAGGGGTCGGGAGGCCTGTCCCCCTGGGGAGTGCCACCTCCAAGTGACCTTTCCCAGGGCGGGCACCCAGCGAAGACGCCCCGCGGAGGCGCGCTCCTGCCCTGGCCGACGGGAGGACGGAGGTCCCCGTCCCCGGGGCCCTGGTACCCGGTGCTGAGTGTGCGCCCCAAGGATGGCAGCCGGGGTCCTGAGTGCTTGGTGTGTGTTGTTTATTTTCGTTTCCCCGTGGTGTGGTTGAGGCTCGATTATTCAGTGCTAACGAGCCAGCCCGACCCACACGTTAAGTGTGGTTTTGGAGTGTTGTTGTTTTTCTCATATCCATCCTGTTTTTAAAGAAAACAGTCCGTGCAGCAGCACGTAAATCAGGGGGCTGGGAGTCTGGGGAAGGGCCACCGGCCTCCTGGAAACTCAAGAATGACCAGGCAGCTTGCGGGCAGACGGAGGGGCACGGCCCCGGGAGGGACGGTGGGAGGCAGGACGTTGCAGGGGCCGCTGCCCTGGGCTGGACACCGTCCACCCTGACAGGGCTGCCTGGAGAACCCTGAGGCCTGGGGACCCAGCTGGCCCATCTTGGGCCCTGCCCCTCCCCAGGGCCGGGCTGATGAGGACAGAAATCAATTGGCCACACGGCCATGACTGTCTCCTCTGTTCCACCCACAGGAAGGGGGCTCCCGGAGGGCAGGGGCCACATCTGGTCCTGGGGCCCCGATTCCCAGATTGGGGCCTGGCAGGCGACAGGGAACTCAGTACAAGCTGGGCAGATGGAGCCTACATGCTTGCTCCTGCTGGGGGGGGGGGGCGCTTAGAGCGGAGGGCGCCGGTCAGAGGCGGGCAGCCCGTCGTGCCTGGGACCCCCGTGCCCCTCTGCCAGCGCCCCGTGGACAGTGACCCGGCTGCCTCCTCAGAATCCACCCAACGGGCACCCGGCTGGACCTGAGCCCAGGCAGACAGACCCGCCCCGGGGGCCTCTGCTCTGCTGGTCCTCCCCACTGCCCGGCCCACCTGGCCGTGCAGGTGAGGGCAGCACTTCCGGCTCCTCCAGCCTCAACTGTCGTGCCCACGGTCCTCGGCCGAGGCTGGCCTGTGGACAGGGTGGGCCGGTGAACCACAGGGGCAGGGCCACCACAGAGGAGAGAGATGTGCTACGAGACCTCCCTCTCCCCCCCCTCCCCCACCGTGGGCCGGAAACCCGACGCACAGGCTCGTGGCCAGGCTGAGCTCCCTGGGGCCGAGACAAGGCCGTCCGTCCCGCCTGCGGCAGCCCTGGGCGGGGCAGTGCCCCAGGTACACGGCACCAGGGGCAAGGGTCCCCCTCCAGCCCACGCCCTCCTGGACTGCCTGCCTGCACAGAACCACCTCTCAGTTCAGGGAGGCGGGGTCCACAGCTGCTTGGGTGCACGCCGACCCCTGCCACGCCCGAGTAACACGCGGGTGTGCTTACATTCACACAGACTCTAGAACACAGTCGGCCCACCAGCCAGATACGTGTCACACACACCTGCGCGCGCACACACACACACACATACACACACACCTCTACGCACACACACACCTGAAGTGCAGGCTGTGTGGCTCTGGTTGGTGAGCCTGCTGCACTGGCAACATTTCCCCAGAAAAGAACTCTGACTGCTATCAACTGCTCTCCCCAGGCCTGGAAGGCCAGAAGCTCAGACTCTAACCAGAACTCACCGGGAATCAGGTGATTCCTGGGAAGCCCTCTTCCCACCCTTTCTATGCCAGTGGATTTCCAGGGTCAACAAAGATTCCAACTCCACATTCCACGGCCAGAGACGGAGGGAACACAATAAAGGAGCTCATTCTCTCTACAGTGTAAATGACTATCAAAGGCCCACTCCTGTGAGGGTGGTTGAGGGAGAAGAAGGGGCAGAAACAGGGCACTGGGTCCCTTGGCCTCCACCCCCCGGCCCATGGCTGGTGTCTCCAGGTAGGGAACCGTTGCACCCGGCCATACTAGGTGAGAAGGTCCCCAAGGCCAAGGACAGGTGGGGCTAGGAACTGGTCAGCCCTGGGGCGGCCACTCAAAGGCTGCTTCTGTGTTTGGAGATGATCCTCCCTAATCTGAGCTTTACGGCTGTGTCTGGGTGCAGGACCAACTTGGCACCCGCAGCCAGCTCCAGACCACTGGACCCACCGGCAACACTTTCCACGGTGGGCACACCCGCAGGACACACGCACCGCGGCCCGGCCACGGTGCCTGACCCACCCTGCCGGGGCCAGCAGAACTCGGCTGTCCCGCACGGTGACAGGGACGTTGCGCTCACGGTTTACGGTGGTAAGGGGTGCTCTTTCCACTGTAAATTATATTTAACATTCCACAGAACTTTATTGCATTTTGTGTTTGGGTTTATGAAAAAATCTGTATTTAACTTCAAGCCCTGGTAAACATCTCTGCTTATGTTGTTATGCGATTCCTTATTTGAGTATTTCGATTTAATTTCACAGTCCATATACCTTAAAGTTTTGGCTTTTCCCCCCTCCCTTCCCCGCTGGCTCACAGATGCCAGGCTGGCCTTGCCCGTCCCAAGGTGGCTCTCTGTTGGGGCAAGGAGAGGCCTGGCCCCGCCCTGTCCGGGGACCCCACCGTCCCAGGGCCTGGGCCACGAGGCGGCACGCCGCCCCCAGGCAGAGCATCTGGACGTCTCCGGGGCATCCGGGCGTCCGGGCAGAGGGAACAGCAGGGAGAGCAGGGAGGAAGCCAGGAAGACGGGTCCGGTCACGTGCTCGACCCTGACTCCCCGTGACTCTGTTTCCACACCCGTGGAGGGGAGGGAGGGGCTGTAGGAGATGTTCCTGCAGTGCCTGCCAAGCCCAGGTCTCGCAGTCTCAGGCATGCTGCTAAGCAAGGGGAGAGAGGGGGCCAGAGAGGAGCATGGCCGCCCAGGAGCGGCACCTCCAGGGGGCACTCCCGAGTGCGCCGGCACCAGTGCCCGCTGCCCATCGGCGAGCACCCCCGTCCCTGCACCAGCGGAGGAAGGATGCGACCCTCTTCGGCACGGCTTTGCCGAGGCCCACACTCCTCCCCACCATTCGGAGTCCCTAGGGACAGGCGGGGACTCTTCTGGAAGGGGTTAAGACCCCAAGAGCCTCTCTGCCCGGGGCTGGCCTGGCCTCGGCCTCTCTTGTAGCATCGAGCCGAGCAGACAGGGAAAACTCCGTGGCACAAGTTCACGGGCTAGCGCCGCGTTTCCCTCATCTCCACTCTGCTAGAACGGGACAATCTCCCCGTGGGGCTGCTGCAGTTCAAAGAGCCACAGGGTAAGGTGAGGACATGTATGTCCCCCTGCCCTAGCTGCCCGGCAGGGAATACCCGTGGCAGGGGACCTCCCCTACCCCTACCCGTGGATCCTGAGCCCAGGAGCCACCTCCCAGGCGCCACGTGGCTTTCCAGAAGGCAAGGAGGCAGGCTGGGACCCTGGGTGCCCTCAGGCTTCATACCTGAGGTTCTGAGAGGCCCACTCACTTGCCCAGGATCGTGCCACAGCTCACCCTTCCCCGTCCGCCTATCCCCCGCCTCGCTTCTTTCCCGGGGACCTCGCAGGGGTCACACTGCTCAGAGCCCACACTGCTCTGGTGTGCCCCTGACAGGCTCCTGCTCAGGCTCACAGGTGGCCCCAGCCGTCCCCCCTTCTGAGACCTGCCGCAAGAAACCCGGGAGGCCCCGGGTCCAGCCACCCCAGGCATCTCCTGTGTGCCCTGGGAGGATGCGCTGGGGCGGTGCCCAGGCAGTGCTCGAGGACCATTCTCGAAATGTCAAGGGAGAGAATGGTGGCTGCGGTGGCGGGTGGCCAGCAAGCCCAGCTTCGGTGAAGCCTGGGCTTCCCGACAGCCCCAAATGGCCAATCAAGGGCAACCTCCTGTCGCAGACAAGTTCTCAGACCGGACCACAGACTCCTTCTTGACACAGTGCCGTAAGAAGCCGTTTTCCATCAAAGATGGCAAAAGAAACGAAACGTCTTTGCTGGCTCTGGACTCAACATTCACTGCACAGTTTCTACTGAGGTCTCCTTCAGAGCTGCCCCATTTGGGCCGCTCTTTCCAAGAGTGTCCCCGGCACCACCCCTCACCAGGAACACCACACGTCCCTCGTGCTGAAGCACCCTGGGGGCCAACCCCCCAGATGGGCCCCACGCAGCCATGTGGGAAGGGGCAGATGGGCACACACCCCGTGATCTTCCCCAACAGCTGCGCCCCAGGGATGGTCCGGTCTTCACTGCACTTTTGGGCCCTCGCTCCCCAAAGGATGTGAAACTCGGTAAGAGAGACAGGACACTCAAGTGAGTGGATATGGACGGAAGCTGGAGGTATGGACAGCGTGGAGAAGCTTTCCACAGTGAAAACAGGCTGCGATAGGGCTCTGAGCTTCCTAGGGGCCAAGGCAAAATTTAAAAAAAAAAAAAAAAAAGCAACACACTCCACTGTGGTGCATTCACAGTAGCACTCGTGAGACAAAAATAAGCCAGGCTTTCAGGAGAATCATGGCTTCCACATTCAGGAGGCCCGAGAAGCTTCCAGGCATTGCTCCACGAATTGGATTTCCTGAGATGCTTCAGGCAGCCCCTGAAGGCCACGCGATGTCGCGGAGGGGACGCTAGCCCGAGCGTCTAGGTCACAGGTCCAACCGGGGAACATCTGCTCCATGGTCTCAGTTTCCCCATCTGGAAAGCGGGCGGTGACTTCTGCCGTGTGGAGGTTGCCCGGAGGCCCTGGCGAGGTGCCGGCTTCCCCAGCTGCAGGAGGCTGGCTGCGCGGCCCGGCACTGGGAAGCCTGCCGCCCGCCTGCCGCAAGGCATGATCGCTGCGCGTGTAATTCAGCATCATGGTTTCATCAGTCACAAAATCCAAATGGAAACACAGAGACATAAATATGCTCGCCCAGGGAGCCGCTGGACGGTACGTGGGCCCAGGGGAGGGGAGTGTGGGCGCCGCTCCGAGGTGGAAATTGCAGGGCACTGGGGTCACAGGCTGAGCCGGGGCTGGGCGGCCCCGGGGGCTGGGACAGGTGAGAAGGGGGTGCCCCCCCCCACTCTGAGCAGCCAGCCCCGCGGGAGGGAGCCTGGAGGGGCAGCGGGGGGCACTGCGGGGCCTCTGCTCTGTCTTCACAGACTTGCTCACTCCCCAGGTGGCCCAGGGAAAATCCATGGTCTGAGAAAACAATTCAGATTTCAGGGCCAGCCCAAGCGCAGGAGGTCCCCGCCGGACAAAGGGGTGGGCAGCCCCCAGGGCGAGGGAGACTGGCACAGAGATGCGGAGGCAGGGCGAGGCACGGTGGTGGCCATGCAGGGCAAAGGGGCCTCCGCTTTGGAGGCAAAGTCCTGAAGGAGGAGCCCCAGCACTCTGGCTGTGGGACCCTGGGCAGCCCCCACCGCTTTCCGTGTGGCCTCAGTTTCCCCGCCTGCTAAACAGCAGTCACGCCCGAGTGTCTGGCTGGTGTGATGCGGACAGGCACCTCCAGCTGTGCAAACCGTAAGGTGGGGGGAGGGGGCCCGCCAGCCTCGCCCGCGGTAACCGTGACGACGACGTGGCAGTGAAAGGCGGCCGGCTGTTCCTGGACCTGTGCTGTGTGTTTGCGGCTTGTTGTGCGACACCCACACCCCGCCAGACTTGTTTTCAAACGGCATTTTGTTAGCCAGCGCGAAGGCGCTCCCACACGCGCCAGCCTCTGCTCTCCTTCCTGCCAACCTCAGGGGTGGCACTGCGGCTTCCAAAATCTCATTACCGCCACCGTTCTCGTCCTCCGTGGCTCCCTCCTCTGCCGCCCCCACCCTCTCCTTTTGGAGGATAAATTTCTGTAGCAGCCAATTACAGCCGTTTGATGTGCGTAATGATGAAGCCGTGGAAATTGGAATTGACACCTCGGAGGATCGCGGCGGGGGGGGGTGGGGGGAGCCACAACGTACAGGAGTGCAGCGTTTTCTGAGAGTTTTCTCCCCCTCCCCAGGCCCGCCCCCCCCCCCCCCCCCCCCCGCCCCGCGGCCGGCGGGAGGGGGCGCGGGGCAGCCCCGCGCCTGCTCCTAAGCACCGATCAATTACAGCGCAGACAAGCCAGTGTCACATGTGATTCACAATGTCAATTTCATGCTCGTGGTAACCATTTAAGAAAGAGCCGGGCTGGTTTTACATTTGATAAGAAATCAGCAGCGTTTGTGTTTGTAAAAAGACGGATCACAGAGTGTGACAGGTCCCAGAGATTGCCAGCCGGCGTCGACGGCCCGTCTGGAGTCTGTCAGAGACCCGCAAGTATTTATTTCAAATGGGTTCCCCCCCGCCACCCCCCTCAAGCCGGGACGTGAAAATAAACTGTCAGTCTCTATTTACAGCTGTACAAGCTGGAAATACAGAGGATTTTAGGTTAAATTGTCAGTTAACAGAATTCAAAATAGAAAAAAGAAATGGGCCTCGCTGCTTTTATTGCACATTTTGATAGGGAAAGTCATTTCTGCGTTCGGAGGGTGGAAGGAGCCGGCAGAGACGGGGCCAGGAAGGGCCTGACGACCCCGGGCAGAGGACTGTGCAGCATTAGGGAGAAGTGAGGCAACATGAGGGCTAATTAGATGGAGGCGGGCGCTGACGGAGCTGTGTCCTGGGCCTCACCCTGCTCCCCCGCCAGCCTGCACGCAGAGTGTCTCAGGAGCGTGGGCATGGCTCATACCTGGCCAGAACAGCATCCTTGGGTGCAGAGGGTGCACCTCTGAGGAGGAAGCTGCTGGGGCTGCCACAGGCCCTGCCCCGACGCACCAGAGACGAGCCCTCTCTGCCCCCTCTGCCCAGGTGGGTGTGGACATCCTGTTGCACCTCTGAGGCCTGCAGGGGCAGGAGGGTCTCGCCTCAGCTCAGGGGCACAGAGGCGCAGGGAGGGCGGGAGGACACCCGGTCTCGGGGCCATGCACACGGGCCCCATGGTCCAGGATGGGGTCCGTGGAGCCGGCACCACAACTGCCCTATTTATTTGCGGAGCCACAACAGGCTGGCTGTGCGTCCCTGGCAGGCAGACAAGGAGCCAGGCTTCCCCTGGCATCTCCAGGGCAACAGTGGACAAGCCGTCTGGCTTCTCTGGTTTCTAGGCACCCAGGCTCCTTGTCGAGAGCCTGGCGGGCAGGCGGAGGCTGCCAGACCGCTAGCTGCTCCAGGGCATTTGGGGCCGGGGGCGGGGGGTGGGGGTGGGGGGGGGAGGGCAGGGGGCGCTGGAGAGGGAGGAACGCAGGGCCTGGAAAGGGGCCTGGCCTTGGGGCCCTCAATTTTCTTATCTGTAGAACGGGGATGAGATGTCCTAGTTCACATGTTGACTGAGCATCGAAGGAACTCTCGGCCTCCGGTGGATGCTCGGTGCTGAGAAGAGGAGCCTCCAACGTGCTGGGTGACCCTGAGCCCTCCCGTCTCTGTGCACAGGCCCCCACCTGCCTAAAGAAGAGTGCAGGGCTTGGGCTGCTGGGAATCAGATGGCTTCACCTCAGAGACAGCCCCTTTCAGGGTCCTCGGGGTTGGGGGGGGGGGAGCACGGAGAACTCAGCGTGGCCACCATGTCAAGGCTCATGGAACCCAGGAGCACTGCAGAGTGAGGGTCACTGTCCTAGGGGCCACCCCCAAGGCACAGACCTGCCTTTCTGTGTGGACAGTGTGGGTCTGAGAGGCTCGATGCCCAGGCCTCACTCAGCAGCGGGGAGGCCGGCACTGTGGTGGGGACCCTGCCCGTACACAGAGACCCTCCCCTATGTGGTTCCTCTGGGGCCGCTGGGTGGCAGGCATGGCCACAGAGGTCCAAGCGGGGCCGGTCCGGTGGCCCACGAGGTGGTCCAAGCGGGGCTGACTGCACGGTTGCCTGGAAATTGGGCAAGCCGCTCGCGTGCAGGGGGCGGGGACCACAGGAGACGGGGGTGTCGAGAGAGAGACAAGTCACACCAGATGGGAAGCAGAGTCTGAGCACCACGTCCCAGCCACGTGGCATCCCCTGAGGCCAGCTGGGCAGGCAGCCCACCTCGCCTCTGCCACCAGTAAGGGAAGCAAGCGGACCGGGCAAGCCTCATTCTGGACAGACCCACTGCTCTGCCCCACGCACGTGCACAGCCCTGTACGGTCTGCAAACACGTCCTGTGTCCTCTGGCTTCTCACAAGATGTCCAATGTGCCTTCCCGCCCATTAGGCAGATGAGGAAACTGAGGCTGCATCACAAGGCTGGCCGTTGCTCAGACGGCCTGGCCACCAAGCCCCCTGCTCAAGGGTGGCCCCCTGCCCCCACCCAGAGGACGGAGCCGGGGAAGGGCTTCGCTCAGAGAGAGCCCCTGGTCCACACCGGCCCCTCCGTCACCTCTCAGTTCTTCTGTGCTGCAGATTCGCATGCATGCTGTGTCCTGCCTGCCGGCCCGCGGCTCCCCCACCCGCTGGGCGAGATGACCAGTCCCCCGTCCGCTCCTCTCAGTAGCCTGGGACTCTGCCGACCCCTCCTCCCCCCCCCCCTCCCCCCCCCCCCCCGCACTGCTCAGGGCCTCCCAGAGGACGCTGCCCCAGCGTCCCCAGCCACACGTGGCCTGTCCGCACGTGGACTTCCAGCTGTGCCCCGGCCAGTATTCTGCTCCACATTTGAAGTTTAGATTTAAATCCTGAAGCAAAGAAGAATGTCTCCTGCCACACAGCCGTGCTGCTGGGGGGACGGCCACCCAGGAGGGGCACGCGTGGACATCACAGGCCAGCACAGACAGAATACAAGGGTCACACCTGTGCTCCGTACTGATGCCGCTGATGCACTGAGTTAAATCGGATATAGCACTGAAATTAACGTCACCTGCTTCCTTTCCTGTTTCTTGCACGGTAACAGCCCCGAACGTGGCTTCCAGGCAGCACTGTCTCCCCTCAGCCGTGGGGCAGCACCTCGTACAGAATTCTTCCTCTTCACCTGCAGGTGCCTAGGTGGCCACTCACTACAACCCCTGTCTCTCTCTCTGTCTCTGTCCATCTCTGTCTCTGTCTCTTTCCATCTCTCTGTCTCTCTCCATCTCTCTGTGTCTCTCTCTGTCTCTGTCTGCCTCCATCCACCTCCCTCCCCCTAGGTCCCACTCCACTCCAGCCCCTCTCTGATCCCGAGAACACCCAGTTCCTCCTTACCCGGGCCTTTGCACATACCGCTCTCTTTGCCTGAGCCACCCTCCCCAGATGCTGTCTCTCTCTGCTCACCTCCCGAGAACCACCCCCCAATCATGTGCCGCCACCTCTGGGCACCACTCCCCCACCGCACACCGAATCCCCATGCATGTGTCTCCCCATGGGGTCGGGACCGTGCACTGCTGCGTCCCCGATACTGGATGCTCGGGACCGTGCCAGGCCCACGGTAGGAACCCACCCCCGCCCCCACCTGGGCATCCCATACATGCGCCGGGGCCTTTCTGGGGGTCGGAGGTCGAGTGGGGGCGACGGGGAAGGCTGGCGTCTGGCTGTGGGGAAGCCAGTCAGCTGAGCTAGGGTCAGAGAGGGGTCTGGGGAGGGACGTGGGATGTGGGGTAGCATCGGGGTGGGAGGCGGAGAGGGTGGAGGCGCCAGAGACGCCCCACCTGCAAGGGGAGAGGTGAGCCTCAAGCCGCGGGCTGGCCGCCCCCATGTCCACCCCAGACACCCCGTCCCTCTCCAGAGGGGGGCACAGGACGCTCCCCCACCCCCTCCACCCCCCCACCCCCGCTTCCCCTGGAGGCTGTTGCGGGACCCCACCCTCCCGAAGCCTGAGAGGCGCTGGGGGGCAGGTGGGGGCCGGGGCTTGTGGTTTATGGAGTAAATGCGGCTCATCGATTTGTTAAGAGCTTCTGCGCTTCCCTCGATGGGCCGGAACCCTGGGCAAGGGGGCCTCTCGCCCGACACCATAAATTTCCATCTGGGCCTCTCGGCAGCATGTAAACAAGTGTCCACCCCAGCGCGGGGTCCGGTGGGGGGGGGGGGGGCGTGCTGGATGGTCCATGGAGGCGATCACGCCCGGACACACCCACGCCCTGCGGCCTCCCGGTCCGGCCTTCAGCACCTCCCCAGGGCCCCAGAGCAAGTGCCCTCCCCCACCCCACAGAGCTACGGCCACATCCGGGGGGGGGGACCCCAGAGCTCCACGGAGGGCCCCCGGCTCCTCAGCCATGTCAGACGCACCGCCATCCCGGGTCACGCCCCCCCCAGACATCCCGGCCTCGGAGCTTCTGCGCCACATTTCACCTGGACCACCATCATTGAGACCCTCCCACAAGGCCTCTCCCAGGCTGTGCCCCTGCCCCACATCCTCATGACACGCGGTCTCAGCTTGCTTGGCGGTCTGATGCCAAGAGAGGAAGAGGCTCCTGGGGGTCGGGGGGGGGGGGTGGGACAGAGTCTGAGAGGCGTCTGAAACCCCCTCCCCAGGCTAGCTTGGGGCTTGGCGGACGCACGGCCAGACCCACCGGCTTTCTTGCTCATCAGAGGGGTCCTCGTTGGTTCTCTGCCTGCAGGGAGCCTGGGCTGCCCCAGGACCCTTCCCGGCCACAGTCCTTTGGTGACCAGAAGCATGGAGGCCTGAAGCAGGGAGGGGCCCGGCCCCAGGCCCTGCACCTCAGCCCAGGGACCCTCTGCCCTGAGCCACGGATGCCCCTCTGAGCAGGCAGGGGGACCTTGCCAGGCCCATGCAGGTGCCGGCTCCGCCCCTAACACCCTGGCAGAGCCTCCCCGCCACCCCGAGGCTGCCTGAGGCCGCAGTGGTGGGACCCCCCCCAGGTCCCCCACAAACGTCAGGTGTGCAGGCGAGATGAGAGGGCAGCAGGGCCAGCCCCCGGCTCCCACCCCACCGCTGGCGGCCTCCAGGCTGCCCAGAGGAGATGAGCCACGGCTCCGGGCTCCGAGGCCGAGCCCCGGCGACCCCTCGCCCAGCCCCGCCCCGCCGGGCTGAGCTCAGGACGACGGCGTCAGCTCCGACAGGAGGCTGCCGCTCCAGAGCCTCAGAGGGAGCCGCAGGGTACTCCCGTCCCACTCCCCGTGCCGCGGCCGGCCCACGCGGCGTGACAGATTTCCCAGGCCCGGGGTCTCAGAGCCCAGCCTGCGCGGGACGCCCCTCGCCGCATTCAGGGCAAGACCCAAGTCCCTCACGGACACAGGGGTCCTGTGTGACGTGGCCCCGTGGCCCCGCGGCCCCGACCCATCCCTCCTTGCGCCCCTCGGCCCGAGGCGGCCCCCGCGAGGGTAGGACGCGCGGCGGCTTGTCAGGGCGCGGGCGAGGGGCAGGCGGCCGGGCGAGGCCTCGAGTATGTGACGCTCTGCAGGCAGGACCCCGGTTTCCTGGTTCATAATTATACTCTTTATATTTAAAATTCGGGTCCAACAACTGAAACCGGGCACTCGGACCAAACCCCACCGGATGGATGTTCACAGCAGCTCTAAGAACAACGGCCAGGGTCTGGCGGGTGCGGCCCGGACGTCCGTGTTGGACGGGTGAACCACTGGCCGTCCACGCGGCGGACTATCACGCGGCCTAGACGAGGCCCAGAAGCATCACTCCGAGCCAGGAAAGACTGCGAGTAAGGCCCGTGCGCGCGCCGGGCACAGGCGGACCGCGGGGGCGGGATGCGGACGGCGGGTACAGGAGGGGCGCTAGCGGGGACAGGGTTTCCTTCCGGGGGAGAAGACAACCTGGAACCAGACACACGTGCTTGTACAACTTTGTGAATGTACTAAATTCCACCGAATCCTACACTTGCAACTGGCTTAAGTGGTGACTTTTTTTTTAACGTTTATCTTTGAGACACAGCGAGAGAGCGAGCGCGCGAGCGTGAGCACACGTGAGAGGAGGAAGGGCAGAGAGAGAGGGAGACACAGAATCCCAAGCAGGCTCCAGGCCCTGACGCGGGGCTCGAACCCACGGACCGCGAGATCGTGACCTGAGCCGGAGTTGGACGCTCAACCGACTGAGCCCCCCAGGTGCCCCCTGAAACGGTGACTTTTAACTTTAAACAGACACACAAACAACACCCAACTTCAATCCAGTTGGAGACTATTCTGAAGCGGGTGTGAGGCAGGGGTCTAAGCTGTGTTCCCGAGTCTCTTCTGTACCTTCTAGATCAGTGTCCCCCAGACACGGAAGGGACTGCTGACTTTCCAGCGGTCACGACAGAAAGGTAGGGAGACTAGTGAAATCAGTTTAAATAATATATCTTATTTAACCTAATACACAAAAAATACAATAATTCCAAGCACGTAACCGATGTAAAAATGTTGATGATCAGGTACACTCTTTCTCACACTAAGTGGCGGGAGCACTTGATGCTTTTGGGGCACCAGGACCACAGGTGGCCAGTGGCTGCCATACCGGGTGGCTCTAGACTGTCCCCTCTGTACCCTTTCCACCTCTGACCCCTGTGAGCGTCAGGCGGGGCAGCCCCACCACCCCTCCCTTCTCCGACTTCTGGGAGATTCCGGAATTTGATGTTCATTCCTCCAGGGTTCCAGACCAAGTCAGCAGGCTGAGGCTGGGGGCCCCCAAGGAGCACGGTGGGCACTGAGTGTTGCCCCTTCCCCAGCAGGGGCCGCAGTACCTGTCCCCCCTGGCCTGGGAGGGGCGGCTGCTCGGGCCACCCTCGGCCCAGAGCACAGGAGGCAGCATCACTTTCCAGCGGACCCCACGGCTCCGGAACCCTGTGGCCCCAGACCCCAGGCATCAGGGACACCCTGCTGACCCAGCGCTCCTGTCGTCCCCACCTGTGGCTTCTCCCAGGGGTGGGGGTGGGACCAGGCTTGGGTGAGAGTCCTGTCCTTCCACCCACCATTTCCTCTCCTCTCGGGTGTCACCTCAGTAACATCCATGGAGCGCCTCTACCGTCTGGGGTCCCATGTGAGCATGACGCGGTCTAAAGACTGAACGAGGGTCCACGGCAAATTACTTGTGTCAGGGCAGACTGGGAAGTGGGAGAGGCATTGGCGGAGAAGCACCGAAGCTGAGATCTGAAGGGGTTGGAAACTCTGGGGATGCCGGGTAGGGCACGTGCAAAGGCCCAGGGGTACACATAGCTTGGTGTCCTCAAGAGGCTGGCGGGGAGAGGTGGGAGGAGGAGGGGTCGGTGGGACTGAGCAGCCCTGAGGGTCCGGAAAACTTTAAACTGGGAGCAGCAGGATGAGGCCTACATCCTTACTGTCCTGTAGGCTCTGAGTTTAATTCGTGGAACGTAAGACTCGCCACTTTCAAGTGAGCACTGCGGTGGCATTTTATACAGTCGCAGCGTCGTGTGCCCACCCCCACCATCTAGTTCAAAACCTTTTCATCACCCCAGAAGGAGGCCCAGCACTCGCTGGCAGTCGCTCCCCATTTCCCACCCCCCACCACCCCCGCAGCCACCAGCCTGCTTCCTGCCTCTGTGCCCTTGGCCTGGGCTGGACGTTTCGTACACACAGAATCCTACCACAGGCGGCCTTTTGTGTCTGGCTCTTCCAGTGAGCATCCTGGCTGCTGTAGCTTCTCATTTTTAACTTTTTATTTGGGAAGAATTTCGAACTCAGAGGGAAATTACAAGAATTCTACAAGGAACCCCACGTGCCCTGGACTAGAAGTCTCCCTCCAACTGTGACCAACTGGCTCGAGGACGCTCTTCACGGCGAAGGGCCCAGTCACACAGGATCACGGACTACACCTGGCCGTCAGGCCGCGACGTCGCCGGGCGTCCCCCCGACTCCCACCGCTTCGCCACTTGTGAAGGTGACAGGCCCGTCATTTGGCAGGGCGTCCCTCCCTTTGGTTTGGCGGACGTGGAGATACTTCGTCGGGACCTGACCCGACGGGGAGATACTTCGTAAAACCATGCTGCTAACATCCCCCACTGATTCTCGCCCGGACCGATAACTGCTGTGATGTCACAAACGGTGGCTTTAAAATCCTGTCTTTCCTTCCTCCCTACACGTTTGTTATCTGTCTGCATCGCCACGGACCCACGGTGGCTATTCTTCCCACGGGTCACTACCCCATGATGTAGCCCATGTTCCAACTGCCCCTGTTGGACCAGCGCACACCCCCTTGAGCCGTTCCGGATCCTCTTTCGCTGCCCCAGCCTGGGACCTCGGCCAAGCCGCGTCCTTTCTGGAGAGTGTGGTGGGCGCCAGGCGTGCGCACTGCTGCTGAGATGCTGCTGTCCCCTGGCTCCCTCAGGGTGACACGCAGAGTGAGGACACCATGCACGCACACGGGTGTCATGTTGATGGCATTACGTCCTTATCCACCTTCACGGGACGGCAGCCAATTCCAACTCACCTATGCCGAGCTCATACCAGCTTTCCGGGGTCCGTTCTGGGCCACCCCTCTTTGACAACGGGAAACGGGAGGGAGGGGAGGTTTGTGCTCGCCTTTCCAAGACCCATTTGCAGCTCTGTCCACAATGGGTGGGGGACAAGAGAAGGTTCCGGAGATGGGTACTTAAGACCTTGAGCTGGCAACAATAGTGGGGCAGGTACGGAACACTACGCAGCAATGAAGAGAATGTGACGACGACGAACACAGCAGTGCGAATTCAGGGAAAACATCCAGACGAGGAAGGATACACTGCACCATTCTCAGGACCTTGAGGAACAGGCAAAACGGGCCGGAGGCCGTGAAATCAGAGAGCGGCTACCCCCTTGGGGAACACACACTCTGACCGGAGGCGACTCTGGGTACACCTGAGGGCTCCATGGGTGACCACATGTGTGAAAGCAAGCCATACCCTTCTCTCGACATCTAGGGACTTTCTTTTCTTTTTTTTAATGTTTATTTCTGAGAGAGAGAGAGAGAGAGAGAGAGCAGGGGAGGGGCAGAGAGACCGAGGGGGACACAGAATCCGAAGCAGCTCCAGGCTCCAAGCTGTCAGCACAGAGCCCGACGCGGGGCTCGAACCCACGAACCGCGAGATCATGACCCGAGCCGAAGCCCGACACTCAACAGACTGAGCCCCCCAGGAGCCCCATGCTTAAGGACTTTCTACACACGCACCTCGACGTAGAAGGCGACAACGGTCAAGTCGGAAACTGGGATCTGCAGGGTCCCTTTCAGCTCCGACATTCTGTGTTTGCATCTGAGCCCCATCACCTGCCTCAGCTTCCCCATCTGCTGAATGGGCACAGGTTCCAGTCTGGAGCCCAGAGCCCCCTCCTCGGGCCCCTCCCCTCGGGGTCCCCGGCGGGGATGCTGACCCTGCAAGGCCAGCCGATTAGTGCGCCAGGGGCTGTTTCGCGAGCGCGGTGCGGACGGGCAGGCGGGCAGGCGAGGGAGCGGGCAGAGGAAGGGTTTATAATGATGATTAGGCCCGAAATTGGCGGAGATTTACAGCGTGGGCCAGGAATGGAGGGAGAGGGGCCGGCGCTGGGAGCGGCCTAATGGATCCGTCAGCTCGTTCTGCTGCTCAGCGGGCCGAGGCCGGTCACCCGGCTTTCCGCTGGCAGCACAAAGCACTTCAATTTCGTTAGGAAATGTATCAATTTAACTGACTTGAGCGGCACACTGAAAAACCTAATGAATCTGGACTCAATTTTCCGCCACACTGCTCCTGAGAACTGTCGGAAACAATGTCTGTGGTCGGAGGTGACGGGGTGGCCGCCGATAGGCCGCCTGGGCGCCCCTTGCCTTCCCGCCCGGCTCCCCGTCCCGTCCCTGTCAGGGTTAGTGGAGAGAGACGGACCTGTCTCCACAACCTGGTGACAGCCCGGCCGCCACTTCCCTAACAATGATGTCATTATAGGTAAATTGGCCTCTCTTTCAGCAGGATGATGGTGCTAATTGAGTGGGAAAATATAATACTGGGAGCTGTTGTCTGCAGCTAAAGGGAGGAGGGGACAGACTAAATGGCCTACCATTGTTGGCGGCAGGGTGGGCAGATGTTGCTTTCTGCTGATAACTGCACCGACACATCTCGAGCTTGTCGCCGTGGCTTCTGCCCGGAGACTCGTGGCTCTGGCGGCAGATGGCTTCGCTCAATGGCCGAGGAGGGTCCCGGCAGCCTGGCGGGGCAGGGGGTGGCCTCCTGGTAGACGGGAGGGGCTCGAGCCCCGCCCCGCCCAGCCTCCCTGGGGCATGGGACATAGCTCTCTCTGCAGGGCTGTGGGAGAGCACTGCCCGAGGCCAGAGCCAGGGTTCCTGGAAGATTCTGGAAAACAGTGTCTGAGGTCGGCGTGTGGATCCCTGTGTTGGGTGAGGGCACTGGGCAAGGGCAGGATCCTCCTGGTGAATCCTGTGGGCTCCAAGCCGCCCTTAGGGTCGGGGGGCAGGGAGAGGGTAGGGCCTCTGCGTCTCCCCAGCTGCCCCCAGATGAGCCCTGGGGCTCCTGTGCGGTGACACCCTCCCCAGGTCCCCCACCTGCCCCAGGATGCCCACTATGGGCAACACACTGGGTCTCAGGGCCAGAGCCCCAGGCTGGCCCCGAGGAGACAAGGCCCACTGGGACCTCTCCCACCCCCATGGGGACCCTCTCTCCAGCCCTGTCCCGACACCCTCAGCTCCTTCTGATCTAGGCCCACTGCCAGGTCGCGAGAGGCTCCCGCTGGACAGTTGTGGATAGTATCTGCAGGGCTCCTGGGCACTCCCAGAGCCGAGGAAACCCTAGCTGATGCCCTCAATGGGGCCTGACCACTCAGTCCACAAGCGCAGCAGAGGGAAATTGCCCTGAGCCCCTGCCCCTGCCCCGAGGGCCATCCAGGCCCCTGGGCCGCCCACCCCCACCCAGACCGGGTGACAGAGAGGTCACCTTGGGCCCAAGCCTGAGCCAAATGACCCAGAGAGTGCCGCTCTCGCTTCTGGGTGCTCCTGGCAAGGATTCACCAGAGCTAACTGCCTGGCTCTGAGCTGGGCCCTACTGGGGACACACCGAATCAGATGTGGCCCCTGCCCTCAGGAGCACCAGAACGGCGGGCAGACCCACCGTCCGGCCTGCCATCACAGAAGCATGCCCTGGGGGGCTTTGGGGGCCCCAGGACAGCAGGAAAGCTTTCCAGGGGTGGTGACAGAACAGGCCTTGGGGGACGTGTAGGAGTTCAGGGGTGGGTGGAGGAAAGGCACCCTCAAGCAGAGGACCCTGCATAGCACCGGGAGGGGTGTGAGGGCCTTGGACAGAAGGCACTCACCCCAGAGGAACCAGCACACGTATGGAGCACCTACTGTGTGCCCACGCAAAGTGTCCCCAGCCCTCCCTCCTTCTCACCCACACGCACCTGCCTCACGCCCCTCTCACGAGGAGGAAGCGGGGCCAGGCGGGGAGAGGGAAGACCCACATGTTGGAGCTATGTGGCCAGATTCAAACTGCAGCTCCACACCCCCGGCCCACCCTGGGGCAGGGTGTTTCCTCAGCCCCAACTGCTCATCTGTAGAATGGGCGGGCTGTAGCTCTGAGTGAGGCAAGGACAGGCACCTCTGAGCACGGCCTGAAGGGTAGGTGTGTGAGGGGCTGCAGTCCCCGGACCTGGGCCTCCAGCAGGCCTCCACATCTTCCCACCAGGCCTCATCCCCCAGGCCTCAGACCTTCTGGGACATGCTTCAGTCGTTGGAAACCAGGCAGCCCCGCCCCGAGGCGGGAGGCCGGCGTCCGGACTCTGGGGCACGCACACAATCGCACAGCTTGGAGGCCGAGGAGCCCACCCACCCCACCCGCCTGCCCTGAGCTTGGCCCCCTGTTCGTGGCTTCAACGCCCCAGGCACATGGCTGAACCACTGGACCTCCGCTTCCTCCTCTGGAAGTCGGGGGCCACCCGACACCTGGTTCTCCAAGGGGAGCTGAGAAGGTGAAGTGTTGGCAGTAACGGGCCCTCCCGAAGGGGGTCCACACCGCTTCCCGCGGCTTCTCCGTGCCCACCCTCAGCCCCACGCTGGCCTGGCCGGGCTGGGTTTCCGCAGAGGACAGTCTCAAGGTTGCCCACCGCCCCGCCCGAGACAGACCGTGGTCAGGGCACCCCCCCCCCCGCCACGGCCCCTGCGCTGGCCATCCCCACACCACAGCCCCTGCACCTGGCAGGCATCCCCCGGCCCCGGTACCGGCCTTTCCCACCACCGGCCGTCCCGTGGAGACACAGAGACTGAGCCCCAGCACGCGTGGCCCCGAGGCTGGAGAAGGGGCATCTGGGAACCAGACAGGATGTGCAGTGGCCAGGGGGGAGTGCTCTGGGTTTGTGCCGTGGTCCCTCCCGGCGCCCCGTCCAGGAGTTGTCCAGAGGGGGGACCTGTGAGGTGGCAACAGCTCCCACACTGGCCACCTCCCAGGGGGCCGAGAGGGTGGGCAGCCTGATGGGGGCAGGAGCGGTCAGTGAGGACTTCCAGGAACGAAGTGGCCGGGACTGACCCCTGAAGGGCCAGGTGCTCGGTGTGGGGAGCAGGGCTCAGGCAGCGCTCTGGGTGTCTGGGGTGCCAGGGAGGGCGGCGGTGGGGGGCCGAGTCCTGCAGCCTGCTCTGCCCGGTGGAGCCAGGGGCCGGGGAAGTTTCCAGCACAGGGGACAAGCCCGGCGAGTGCAGTGCTGCGGGAGCCAAATCTGGCCCCAAAGGCAAGGCTGAGGGACGTGGGCGGGACCCTGTCCTGGGGCGCTGGGGGCAGGGGTGAGGCCCCGCCCAGCCAGCGAGGTACTTAGAGTCGTCAAGAACGATTCAACTGACAGGTTTGCGTGCTGTTTGTTAATTTACTCAGATTCATTCATGGGAACAGCTGGCTGGGTCCCAGCAGGACGGCCTCCCCGCCCACCTGCCGCCAGACGGCCGGCTCAGGGC
>NW_024412447.1:923967-941662 GCF_014898765.1 Herpailurus yagouaroundi | reverse complement strand
CAGGACGGCCTCCCCGCCCACCTGCCGCCAGACGGCCGGCTCAGGGCTTAGGTACTCCCGGCACAGTGGGCGCAGCCTCTGCCGGCCAGGCACCCCGGCTTCTCCGAGGGTGCTGGCTGGAGCAGGCTGGGGGGGGTGGTCGCGGCCCTGGGGGCCCCGGCCCCTCGCGCTGCTCCGGGGGGGGGTAGCAGGGGGGTGCGGGGGGTGGGCCAGAGGCAGGCGTGGGTGAGACGGCCCCGCCGGTTTCCGCGGCAAGAACTGTGCGCCCATCCACCCCGGGGCCCTGGGACTTGGTGGTCTCTGGGCCACCGAGGGGCAGGAGGCCAGAAGCGGGTGGGGGGCATGGGGGACACGAGTCCCGGCACCCGTCCTCGGGGCCACCAGGGCCGCCCGCCTGGGCCTGCGCGGGAGGGCTGTGGGTAAGGCCGCGCAGCCACGCGGGTCCTGCACAGACGCAGGGCGAGGTCCGCGCGGCCGGCTAACAGAGCAGACGTCCTCCCTCTCTTCGTCCCCCTGTCCCTGAAGCTTTGTTGTTTAAAGTCAGGTTAAGGGAGGGAAAAAAAACCCACAGACAGGTTTGGCCGGGAAGCCCGAGGACAGGAAAAGTTAGAGATATTTATTTGACAGGGTCAAGGTTGGTGCCTTTCTCTTCTCTCTCCCCAGGTCCCATAGGTGTTAGGCTGAGAGACATTTAATCGCGGGAGTAGCGGTTTCATATCTATAACAAAAATCAAATAATGCAAGATGATTTACTCCCCCTAGCAACCGCGGAGCTCACCCTTAGCAACCAGGCTAGCCTCGGGCTGCGGTGTAATCAGCTTGAAAATATTTCAATTATTGTGTTGATTTTAGTGGATTTGAGAAGCGCTGTGTGGAGAGCCGGGCACATTCTCCCCGCGACCCGGAGAGGAAGATATTGATTTAAACAGGTGTCAGGGAGGGAAAGTGGAGTAAATTTAAATGCGACGGGAGAGCAGCACATCGCACGCGGAACAGGGCGGGGATGACATTTTGTGCGCTGCCTTGAACAAAAGTGGCTCGACTGAACTAGAAATTTCACCTTGAGAATCACCTCCCATCCACAGTCAGGCGGCTCCGCCCCGCCCCCTCGCCCTCGGCACCTGCGGGAGGCCCGCGGGAGGCCCTCTGGAGGCCGGAGGGACGGCGAGTGGCCCGAATGGCTGGACCCCGGCCGTCCCTCCGGACACCAGGTGTGTTCTCCGGGGACTTGAGGCCGGGCCATCCTCTCTAAGACCTACCACCGGGCCCCACACCTGGCCTTCAGCACTTACCCCGTGAGAACCGTCTGTCTTCCTCCCCACCGTGTCCTCTGCTCCCTGCTGCCCGCCCCACGCCCAAGAGGACAAGAGTGCTCCTGAGACGGGCCCCCACCGCTGCCGCCTGCCTCCCGGTCACCCCCAGGCCACGGCCGCTCCTGGCCCCCGGACCGTCAGCCGCTCCCTCTCTCCGCCACGGAGAAGAGCACCCAGGAAGGCAAACCCGTGTCCAGAGGAGGAGAGAAATCCTGATCACCCCTTGGTCTTGGCCGTGGAGCCTCAGCCCACATCAGCTCCCCTGCCGACAATCAGGGGGCTGCTAGGAGGAGGCCCTCAGCAGGGGCGCGTGCAGGGAACCCCTCAGCTCTTCCCTCCCCCTGCTCTGTTCTGTGCCCTCTGGGGGGGGGGGGTGTCTCGGGCCACTGCAGGCCTCTCGAAGCCGCCTCAGGTGGAAAACTCACTGTGAACCCCCAAATCTCGTCTCCTGGCAGACACAGAAACACCCCACACAACTGAAGATCTGCACCGGATCTGGGGCTCCCCTAGCTCAGCCTGCGGCACGGGGCTGGCTCCTGCCTTCCCGAATTTACGTGCCCACTTTCTCCCGGTCGCCCCCCTGCTACGGTGGGGCCCCTCCAGGGCAGCAGGGAGAAGACAGGGGTGGCGGCAGGAAAGCCTCCCTTGACTGGGGCTCCTAGGGCTGGGCAGTGATGTTTCCCTGGCCAGGTGCGGCCGGACCTTCCCTAGGGACCACCAGGAGGGGACACGGACGGCGGCTCCTCAGGACAGCAGGTGAGGTGACAGCAGGCGTGGGCAGATGAAGTCCAGCCCGGCAGGCACAGGGCCGTGTAGGGAGGTCAGCACCACCCCCTGCACCGTCCTGCTCGTGACCTGAAGGCCTAGCGTCCTGGCCAGCCCTGGCCAGCACGGGGTTGGGCCACCAGCCAGGCCTCCGCCTGGCTCACAAGATGGCCTCATCCGTCTCTTCCGCAGAGGATGCTCCTCAGGGGCACATGAAGGGCCGTGGGGGACACGTGTTTAGGGGACAAGTGGTCTCTGACCCCCTTGCACAAGGTGAGTCGACCGGATGGGGAGGAGAGGTGGGGGCTTCCAGACGGAGCAGGTGCACCAAGCTGCCAGGTCCAGCGTGCCGCGGCGGGAAGCTCAGGGACCGAGCAGTCGGCAGGACCGGGGCTGGGGGCTCAGCAGCGCGGGGAAGACTGCCGAGGGTGCTGAGTGGGGTCTGCTGACCAGATCTGGGTCCGGAAGGCCCCTCTGGATGCTGTGGGCGGAGAACAGATGGTGGGGGCAGCAAGGAAGCAGACAGGGTGCTGAAAGGCTAGGGGCAGGTGGCCGAGGGCACAGCGGACGGTGGGCTCCAGGGACACTGGCGGCAGGTGGGACCGGTGGGAGGGAGGGAGGGTGGGAGGGGGCCTAAGTGAGGGGAGAGGGGGACGTGAAGGGTTCAGGCTGGGGGCCCTGAGCTGAAGCAGGAGCTGGTAGAGGGACTGAGGGCCCCCAGGGCAAGAGCAGTGGCCCTCTGTCAAATGAGTAAGTGTGCCCACAGGTGAGCGCCAGGGCTCCTGGGCTGTGGGGACACCCACACTTCACAGCCGGAAGCTCCCTCCTCGAGCAGTGCGGAGGGGAGCCCTCAGGCCACTGGAAGTCCAGAGCCTGGGCCCAGATATGACCTGTGGTAGGGCTGTGGGTCGGGTGTGGCCTGTCACTGTGATTGGGGGGGGGGGGCGTCACCCAGTGCCACCCCCAGGGGGACTTGGGAAGCGTGGTGGTATTATTGGCTGTGATGATGGCAGGGGAGGTGACGGGGGTGGTGTGGGCACTTCCACTTCGGGGGACAGAGCTGGGGCAATGGCAGGAGCAGCCCCACACAGGACTGAGGCCCCACCTGTCCGCCCAGCTCTGGGAGCTGTGGATGCCGGAGCCTCTGGAAGCAGGACTCAGGGGTGAGAACAGAGGAGCTCCCTGGCGGGACCCACGTGACATGGGGCTTCCCCAGGTCTGCGTCCTGGCGGAAGAACACGACAGAGGCCCCGAATGTGGGGTAGAAGGGTGCCCCGGTGCCGGGCGACTCCCCAGGAAACACCCCACACTCGGGTGGTCCCGCACACGCCACAGTGACCATCCACGAAGGCCTCGGGGGTGGAAGGGGCTGCCCAGAGGCCCCTCCTTCTCCGGGTGTGCACAGGCCAGCCTGGGCACAGAGGGCCCCCACATCCCAGGGGCGGGAACCTCAGGGATGGGGACCTGGCATCACTCTTGGCCCCCCCCCCCCACCTTCCACCTGGGAGAGCAGAGTCTGAGAATTTGGTCAAACCATGAGGTTCATCCAAATCCTCAGACGGTCCCCAAAGTGGTCCCAGAAAAGGCGGCCGCCAGCACACGGCGTGGCTGGCTGGCCTGGGGGTCTGGGATTCTGGGACTCGGGAAGGCAGAAAGCCTGGCCATGCCCCTGACTCTTTGTGGGGCTTCGGGCAAGGGCCCTCTCCTGGGGAAGCCTCAGTCTGCTCCTGCACAGAAGGGGTGAAGCCAGGTAGCAGCCGCGGCTCGTGTGGCAGTCTTACAGCTTATCTGCGATTGTGTCCGACCCAGGCGTCCTCAGTCCGGGGCCTCGACGGCACCCTGACTTTTCAGGGACGAGGGCCCCAGCTCTCGCCTGGATCTCTAAGGGGCCTCTGGCCTCCAAAGGGTCACGTTCCACAGATCACCCCTAAAGATGGGGAAGCGGGTGATCACACCCCACGCGTGGGGAAATGGGGTCAGACTTACTGAGGAGCAGACCTGAAAGTCAAACCCAGGACCGGGACCCAAACCTGCTGGCCAGACGCGGCTCTGGTGCGGCAGCTGCGGCCCCTCGTGCCTGCGTGCCAGGCTGCCGAACCCCCGGCCACGGCCCTGTCCCAGGCTCAATGCTCCGAATCTACAGCAAAACTCTGTTCTCTCCAGGTTTCCCTGGCCCCTTTAGAAGAGCAATATGCTATTTAAATGTGTATTTTTATTACTTTCTCTATTATAAGTAAAAATATTGTAATGCGTCTGATGATCTGCCAGCTGTCTGTGTGGGAAACTCGGGCGGGCTGGCGGGTGGGCACGGGGTGCTTTCTGGGGAGGCGCCTTTGGATTTCTGCTTAGGTTGGCCCCACATATGCCAGGCCACATGTTCCCAGTCTGGGGACTGGGTAATTGTGCCCATTTATCTTGTTGTAGTTGAAAGTGCACACATTATAGAATCACACCAGTGCTGGTGGCAGTGCAGGGAGAGGCAGGGGTGCAGATAAATTGTGCGGGCATGAGAGGGAGCCACGGGCCTGACGGGTGCTGGGGAGGGCTCGCTCGGGGCTGGGCCTCTCCCAGCCCTGGTACCTGCGGCGTCACATCGAGGGCAGCTGCCTGAACAAACACTGTCCGTAGGCGCGTTCGTCCGGAAGACGGCCTGGCCGCGGTGGAGTGAAAACACCCAGCAATTTATTTAGACCACGGGCTGCATGCCGAGCATAGAGGACGCACCTGGCCAACAAATATTTGGCCGATGCAGGGTTTTTTTTTTTATTGTTAAGGTATTTATTTATTTTTGAGAAAGAGACACAGAGCACAAGCAGGGGAGGGGCAGAGAGAGAGAGGGAGACACAGATTCTGAAGTGGCTCCAGGCCCCGAGCTGTCAGCACAGAGCCCGACGCGGGGCCCGAACCCACGAACCGTGAGATCCTGACCTGAGCCGAAGTCGGAGGCTCCACTGACTGAGCCGATGAGCCGATCCCGGGCGCCCCCGATGTGGTATTTTTTAACATTTTTGAAATAGTTGCCAACATCTGAAAATCACGGGATTTCACAAACCGACCTAGACTTCTGTTTTCTCTTACAAAGCCCAAACCTCTGGCAAATCGGAGCCCCGGCCTCCTCTCCCCAAGCCCAGTCTCGCCTGAGAGGAGGTGACCAGGGTGCCAGCCCCTGGGGACCCAGAGGGAACCCTAGCTGTCCCTGCGGCAAGCCCAGTCCCAGGCCTGACTGGCTGAGTGACGTTAGGTGTCCTTCCAGAAGGACACAAGAGGCCTCCGAGGTCCGCTGTGCTCTTTGGAACGGCCTTCCGTTCCTGACACCTTCCTACCACCCCCAGCTCCTGTTGTCTCTCTGCCACCGAGGGATCGTAACTCATCAGGACCAGGATTCTGGCCTGTCTGTGCCACTGCACCCCAGCCCCTAGAACGGTGTCTGGCACCCAGTAGGTGCTCCATCGATGTTGTTGAGTGGACGGCTCCCTTTCTGGCTGACACACCCAACTGGCACCACCACCTGTGAGACTTGCCTGATCCCAGTGGGTACACAGGCTTACGGCGCTGCTCTGAGCCAACACACCCATCTTACAGATGGGAAAACTGAGGCCCTAGATGGGCCTTGGGGGACCGAGCCTCTGAGCCGAGAGTCCCCTCCCCCGTCCTCACCATCCTCGGAAACTCTAGATGGAAACGCGCGGCCCCACCCTGGGACAAAGCTGACAGTGAGAAGCGCCACGCCTGCCCCTGAAGGCCTGGGGTTCAGCGAGGCTGGGGCGGCCAGAGAGCATGTCGCAAGCAACGCTGGCAGCTGAGGCCCATCAGGGCGGGTGGAGGGGAAGGAGCAGGAGACCCATGGAGAACAGTCCCAGCCATCACTTTGATGTTCAGCCCATGAAACTTCTCAAATTATAAAAGAGAATCACTTTTGAGCCTTTAAGTGGCTCCGAATAAACCGACTGTCCAAAGATACAATGAAAAACCGACACCAGCTCTCCGTAACAAGGCAGGAAAAATCGTCAGTGCCGAGATGAATATTAAAAGCCCTATCCGTGAAAACCACCCTGGAAATATGTTTTAAAGGAGCAGCGCAAGGCAGACGATTATCTAGGCAGCTAAAGAGGAGGCTGGCCGGCCCCTCAGAGGTCCCTGCCCACCCTGGGAAGCAGGGAGGTGGGTGGCGCCCACCGTGCTCGGCTGGGGACCCGGCTCACCTGGCTGCAGGTGAAGGACGAGGCCCTGGCTGGACCCACCGTGTGGGGTGGCCGATACGCTCATCCAGGTTTGGGGCCCAGCAGTGTTGTGCCGACCGAGGGCTCATCTCCGCCTGCCCCTCTGCGGGGAGGGAGGCGGACCGGGGTCGGGATGGGCCATCGGCTCCCTCGTGGCCGCCCGGGGGGGTCCAAGAGGGAATGGGGAAAGGCAGGTATGATGCGCCAAGGCCCAGACCCCGGGTGAGTGGCTCCAAGTGGGGCAGTGCTGGGACTGACCTCCCAGGAGGAGGTGGGACCCTCCTAGCTCCCACCTCCTCCTGCGTCTGGCACCCACGGCCTGGCACAATCCTGAGTCCCCATGGCCCTGCTGATGGGGGTCTCCCCCTACACCCATGCCCAGTCTTGGCCTCCGACGGGGCTGACCACTTGGTGTCCACACAGTATCCTCCCTCCGGCCTTCTTGTGTCCCTTCTGATGAGGGGCCCCCACATACCACCTCACTCAGCACCCTGGCACCTGGTGGGGGCCGAGGGTAGCAGGAGCACCGACGATATGAGAAAACTTTGGAAGATTGTGACAGTTGGACTCCAAGGGCCCCCCAAACCAGCCTGCTGACGGCACACCCACCGGGGAGGCCTGGCCACCCCTTCCTTGCTCATGTGCAGTGTCCCTGGACCCCCTCGAGGAGGTGGAAGGACAAGAAGACCTCAGAGTCCCCCTGACAAGCCACCACCTCCCAGTTCTGCCGAGGGCCCTGACCTCCGAGCCCCTCCTACAACCCACGGCTCCCCTGTAGGCTCCTCTCCGGGCCCCTCCCACTCCGCCCCTGCTGAGCAGGCATTTATTTATCTATTTATTATTTTTAACATTTACTTATTTTTGACAGAGAGTGCGTGCAAGCAGGGGAGGGGCAGAGAGGGAGGGAGACAGAGGATCCCAAGCAGACTCCAGGCTCTCAGCACAGAGCCCAACGCGGGCCTCGAACTCACAAAACCTGAGCCAAAATCAAGAATCGGGTGCTCCACCGACTGAGCCCCAAGGGCGCCCCTCAAGCGGGCATTTAAAAACCATCCCCCAACACTGCCACCATGTGCTCTGGAGAAGAGGCCAAGGAGGCTTCTAGAGGTGAAGTCATTGCCCAGGTCGCCCAGGTTGGGAACGGGGTCCTGGCCTGCTGGCTCTGTGCCCCGTGCTCCTTCCACCCCTCGGGGCTCAGGAGGCCACAGCCCAGGGGTCCACACCTGCCCCAGGGCACAGACCAAGTGCCCCCTCTGCTGGCACCCCTCTGACACCCCCAGGGTTGACCAGAGCAAACAGACAGCAGGCTTCCAGAAGCCTCTGGGGCCTGGAACCTGGGGGGGCGGGGGGGCGCGGGGGCGGGGGGTGGCAGGGAGACAGGGGAGGGGTGCAGCCTTGTTTTGTCCTCAAAGCCGGTTCCTTGTAATTAAGAGTAAACTTTGTAGCAATGTCTCTCTCGCTGTTGTCTCGCTGGCCTCGCAAATGATAAATTGTTAATGAGCACCTGTTACAATGCTAATGAAAGTGGGTTCGTGTGTAAATAAAGAAAATTTAATAACTTAACAAGGTGGATTAAATGCCCCACCTCCTCCTCTGCTCTAATCCGGGCCAAACAGCATTGTTGCCATCTAAGCAGGGAGCAGCGGCTAATGCATTCACCTCGGAACACTTTCCAAAATATAATTAATATTTTAAAAATTTATAAAACTGAAACCAGAGGTCTTGATTGTAACAAACAAAATATCCGTCTTTAATCTGCTACCCAAGGGCCACCGGGGCCCCCTCCCTCCCTGACACCCGCCCCTCTGTGATTCCAGTCGGAAGATGCAAACCAGGATCCCGCAGGGGGCTGGGGGAGGCTGGCGGGAGGGCGGCCGCCGCGGCACCCGCTGCAAACGGGGCTCCAGCGGGTGCCCCAGACGGGATTTCCCCTGGCCCCTGAGGTGGGATGACGTCCCAGGCCCTGTGTCCGAAACCCCGTACCCTAGAATGGGTTTGTCCCGCCCCAAAGAGCAGCAGCCTTACGGTGGCCAGGTCTGTCCCGACTGCTTCCCTGCCCTGGACTCTGACCTCACTTCTCAAAAGCTCAGGAGGGATGGGTGGTCTCAGGCTGCAGCTTCCCCGTGCCATGGTGTGGGCAGCTCCTGGCTGCTGACCAACCGGGGGTCTTGGGCAAGAGAGTCCGCCGCCCTGAGCTGAGCTCAGTGTTCCCCCCTGGAAATCGGAACGATTCTGGTGCCACCCCACAGGGCCCGGCGAGTGCTTCGTAACTCAAGTCTCCCCTCTGTGAGGACCCCCAGTGCTGCTGAGGGGTGCCCCCCCGCCCCCGGGGCCAGTGTCTGGTAGGGACATGGAGACACAGCCTCTCCTGTGTCCAGACCCAGGCCTGCTTCCCTGTGGGACTCCGGTCCAGGCAGCACCTGGTGGGGACCTACTGCTAGGGTCCTGTCCTCCCCAGGCAGGAAGGGGTGTCGGGATCCACCCCCTCCCCCAGCGCCTGCCTCTCTGCCCCGGCCCCCAGTTGGCTGTCTCCCGAGCAGGGCTGCTAAGCCATCCTCAGGCTTGGCCCATCAGGAACGTGGGCGTCTATGGGGCAAAGAGCAGGGCACTCTTGAAGCCGTCACAGCAGGTGCCAGTCTGAGGCTAGGCAGCAGAGGACACCTCCAGCTGTCCCAGAACAGAAGGGACGGTGCACGGCATCAGACGAGACTTTCAGGGTGAGGGGCCACAGGGCCTGTCTTCTGGGTGTCTGCCGATCAAGAGAAGAGAGGGCACGAACGCAGAGGCCCGCGAGCAAGCCAGCGGCTCAGCTCCTGACCCCCACCTGTCCCGGCCCCCAGGGGGCTCTGGGCTGAGGAGACTCCCTTCTGGCGCTCAGCCTCCACTGCACCCAGCTTGCTGCTGGGTGCTGTCCTTGGTGCCGGGGACACGCGGGGACCCAAGCTGAGGCCCCACTCTGATACTCCAGTTGGAGAGAGACAACTCAGTGTAAACTCAAATGCCCAGGAGTGGAAACGCTGCCCAGAAGGCCAGGCGGGGAATGGGCCAGTGGGGCGGGCAGATGGCATTGTGGCCACGGGGACAGCCAGGGTGACATCGGGGCACAGACCTGAATAAAGCAAGGAAACAAGCCGAGCAGATATGTGGGGGAAGAATGTGCCAGAAAGAACATGCACAGACCCAGAGCAGGAGGGAGGTGGTGTGGGGGAATGTGGGGCAGGGACGGGGGCGGGGGGGGGGGGGGAGGTGATGGTGGCTGGAGGGTAGGGAGCCCCTCGGGGGACAACGGTGGGGGGTCCTCTGGGTCTGCGCGGCCACCTCACCCTCTCCCCAGGGTGGACCCCGCTGCCTCCACGGCGAGCCGAGGCCCGGGAGCTTCGGTGTGGACACCGACGCCTCCTGTTCGCCGGCCTCAGACCCACCAGCAATTTAATGCATCGTGGTGCCACCGGACATCCAGCCATTTTTCATAGCTTGACCTCACTTTTAATTAGACACTAAATTATTCATGCCGTTTGACGGGAGATGATGCTCGGGAGGCGCCCGGGCCCTGGGCGGGCTCAGCCAGACTGAAACCGGCCTTCCAATCAAACGTAAGTGGCCGCGAGGAAAAAGGACTTGCCCGTGTGGCCCCTGCGTGCCCCACATCCGTCACCCACCTGTCTGCGGGTGGGCTGGGACTAAAGAGCCAGCAGGCAGGGGGCAGGGAGGACCCGGAGCCCCTGCCCCACTCGGAAGTCACCCAGGGCTCGGGGTCGGGCCGGTACCCTAGCCCGGGACAATCCTGGCGATTGTCCAGCCTTCTGGGCTGGACCTGGGGGGCCTGCCTGAGGGCTCCCCCCTCCTCCGCTGCACACCTGAGGACTCCCTTCCGGTTTGAAGCAACAAACGTTTACTGAGCACCGGGCGGATGGGGCCGGGACGTGACCCGGCCTGCCCCACCTCCTGCCTGCCCAGGAGGGGCTCCCAGAAGAGAGAGGCCGGGACAGAGCCTGCAGAGGGGGCTGTGGGTGCACTAGGGTGGGCCCACGTGGGCCCAGAAGGCTTCCGGAGGACACACTTGTGCGGCAGGCACAGCTCCCCTTGCCGGCCCCGCTCTGCGCTTCACCCCACACCGCCGTCTCCAGCTTCTGGGGCTTCATCTCCTGCGCAGGGCACCGCCTTGCCCTCCGGCAGGCCCAGGCCTGGTAGCACATGGTGCCTGGGCCACAGGAATGTTCCCTGGCTGGTCCAGCGCAGTTCTGTGTCCAAAAGCCCCAGGAGTTGGGGTGGGAGGGCTTTGTACCATGGGGGGAGTTCCCAGAGGAGACACAGGATGGGGAAACTGAGGCTCAGGGCAGGTTAGGTCACATGAGAAGCTGGTGACGAAGGGCGTGGAGGACAGAGAGGATGGGGATAAAGAAGTGTCCTTGCCCCAGCCTGGGCCATCCCGTGCTCTGGAGTTGCTATGTCCATGCCCCCCAACACCTCTAGCACCCACCCCCTGTGACGAGACTGCCCTAAGGGCTCTCGGTCGCCACCCCAGCCACCGCTGCTCCAGGACCCACGGTCTCCGGTCTTAGGTGAGTCCTGGGGCTGCTTCGAGCCTATGTCCAGTCTGCAGTCTGGGGTGTCGATGCTGCCCGCACGGGGTCACGTGAGCGGGAGAGGCGAGAGCCGGGGACATGGCTGCCCTCAGGTCTGACACTCGCCACGTGGAGCACACCCCGCACCCCAGGAGCCTCCGCGATCATCTGTGAGATGGGGGAGGGCCAGCGTCGACCTCACAGACTCGCCCTGGAGACTGCGGGAGCCTGGGGCGCTGAGCGCCGTGAAGGGACGGGCAGGGGCTCGGTGCCGGGAGTTACCAGCGGTGCATCTACCGGGGGTCACCCTGATGGGTGGTGTTGAACAACGAGCCCTGACTTGCAGCGTTTGCCAATTTCTGTGGCGTAAATGTTCCTACTGTGGTCAGTTTCAGGCCAGCTGCGTGAGGTTACTGGAGGTGACACAGCTCGCACAAGCCGAGGGGAGCTGCCTGCAGCTTGCCCCAGACGCCCCGTGCCTCAAGGTCCTCACCCCTAAAGTGAGGCACATTTATCAGAAGATTCCCATGTGGTCTCAGCCCTACCAGAGCCAGGGGGAGGAAGGGGAGGACACCCGAGAAATGGTCCTCGGGGGCGCAGGCACACGGGCTGGGCCCAAGCAGCCTGCCTGTGAGGCAGGGGCAGCGGGACAGGGCGGGGGCAGGTGGGGAAGGTTGGTCTTTCTCCCTCTCTCTCTCTGCCACAAGGGTCCCCAGGGCTGGCAGGCTGCCCTCGGTGGCCAGGAGGGCAGGGGCTGGTTATTTCAGATGGGCATAATCACCCCACGTTAGAGCCAAGACAGATGATGGTGAGGGGCTGCTTCGGGCCCGATGTCTGGTTCAAGGACTGCCCTGCCCCACAGCCCCGTCCAGCCCCAATCTGCCCTCACATGGCCGATTCCAGCCTCTGTTCCCTGCTGTCAGCCCTTCCCGGGAAAGCAGAGCGGGGGAAGGCATCTCCAAAACCCTGCTCTGCCCCTGCCCCACTGCGTCCCCCCAGCAAGTGTCTGACCCCCTCTGAGTCTCTGCTTCCTCCTCTGTCGACTCCCAGGAGTACAGCAGGGGCAGGACAGGAGGAAGGAAAGGGGGCCCCTGAGGGTGGGATTCACTGCTGGCCTTGGGCGGGGGGAAAAACACCCGGGGAAGGAGAGTTCAGTTTGCAGCTTCCTGTCCTGGAGGAGGGACGTGTGGTCCAAGAGGACCAGCTTGGGGTCTCTGGCCCTGGTGCTGGGGGGGGGGAAGGGATGAGCATGTGGGCGAACAGAGCCGGGCTGGGGGACGGACAAGCCCTCTCTTCCCTGGGGGTGGGGGGGCAGGGGCTGGGGAGGGAGGGAGGGAGGGAGGGAAGGTGGTTCCCATGGAGGGCTCCTGGCAGGTTTGAAAAGGGATAAATCAATTGGCTGATGTGAGCCCCTGGGCAGGTCTCCTCCGGAGGGTGGGCGTGTCCCCTAGAGGGGGCAGAGGCATCCTCACCCAACAAGAGTCAAATTTGTCCATACAGAGCACCTAGGAACTCACCCTTCTCGGTAGTATTCGAAAGAAAATAAATTAAGTGCAACAAGATTGTTCTAAAGTGCCGTCCCCGTAGCGTCATAGTGCTAAATGACAGATGTTTCGCTCTGAAAAGTAGCTCTAATGTCTGTGCAGTAACTTTGTCTCAAATGATTTCAGCAGACGTCAATAGAGGGGGACTCACAGCATGGTCTCATCAGCTACTGGCCCGGCACAGAGGCCACGGGAGGCACGGTGGGTGGGGGCAGAGCCCCCCCCCCCACCATGTCCTGTAAGGCTCTGGGAATAGCCTGAGAAGCAGGTGCCCAGGGATGGGGTTTGGGCAGAAGGCGGGGGACCCGGCCCAGCGGGAGGCGGTCATCCTGAGCAGTGGCCCAAGGAGGCCTGTCTCACAACTCGAGACACGGGGGGAAGTGTCTACCCTGGGGCAGCAGGAGGCCCGTGTCTCAGACCAGCGCGACACAAGGCCGGCACTGCCCCTCCCTGGACCTCCGTGTCCTCATCCATACGGTGGGGGCGGCAGCGGCCTCCCCTGAGGGACGCCGACCACATGCCAGGCCAGGTACTCTGGTAGAGACAAGAACTGACAAGGAAGTCAGGGGTCCTGCCGGAGGCAATCCAGAAGGGCCTCCCAGAGGAGAGGGTATTTGAGGGGGGCCTTTGAGGATGAGTAGGAGTTTGCCAGGAAAGGCAGGGCGAGGAGCGAGAGCACTCAAGGCAGCAAATGCAGCATGAGCCTCGTGACTCCACGTGGCCAGACGCTGTGGAGGGTGGAGAAGGGGCTCCGGGGACAGTGTGTAAAGGGGCCGTCATTATGTGGTGACCAGCAAGCCACCCGCGGACTTTTGTACTAAATCAGAAAGTTAAAGGCGGTTTTCTTTCTCCGTGATGCTCGCGTTTGCACCTCCCAGATGTCCTACGACGCACGCAGACTGCCTGGTCCACTGACAGGGAGAACGGCAAATGCTAGAAGGACCGAGGGGGGAGGGGCCACGGTTTCTCTCCGTGAGCCACCTCGACAGATCACGGCAGCCACCCGGAGAGGTCGTGCCTGCCTCGCCCCCCCACCCCCCTCCACCCCCATGCAGGCCCTGGGACGGAGCACCACCAGCTACCCAGAGGTCGGAGGTCGTGCCTGCCCCGCCCCCCTTCCCCACGCAGGTCCCGGGGGCGGCCAGCTGGATGCCCTGCATTCCTGGAGCAGGCGGCAAGCTCCGGGGTCCTCCCGCTTCCTACCCATCCCCAACGATATCACCCAAAATGTCACGTGGAGAACAGCCCCTGGGGTGGGAACCAAACTTCCTGGGGGCAGGGAGTGGGGCGCAGCGAAAGAGAACAGCCGGTCTTGGGCCCTCTCACTCCCCATTCCTCTCTGGCCTCAGTTTCCCTTTCTTTAAACCGAGAAGGCTGGACTTGGCGGCCCTGGAAGGCCTCCTGCAGAGTCCCTCATGGGATCCTGTGACCCTCAGGAAGGCAGACTGACAGGGAAGGCTCCGCAGGATGTCCTGGGAAGTTGCACCTGCGTGGCTTCTGGATTATCTGGCAGACTGGCTCCCGCGCCCCCTTTGAGCTATTTGTAACAGCTCCTACTTACAGAGTCTAACCACGGGCCAGGTGCTGTCTAAGCACCTCCCGGCGTTACCTCACTCAGAGCTCCCCACCAGCCCACTGGACCTTATATGATCTCCACTTAACCGATACGGAAACCCAGGCACAGAGGAGTTCAGCTAGTTGCCTTAGGTCACACAGCAGGCTGGTGGCGGGGGCTGGGTGTGGACTCCTCACTCTTCTGTCCCTCCACCAGCAGGTTCACGGAGAGCTGCAGGGCGCGGGGTGGGCCAGGGCGGACAGTCTCGGCCTCAAGGCGGAAGCTGGGATCACATCTCCGCACACAGGCCGGAAGGCCTCACAAGCTCTGAATCTCACCAGCCAACTCAGGGGCTCCCACAGAACTCCACGGAAACTGCAAACCTAGTGATGTTTATAAAAATCACTTCCAAAACAGCTGTCCCAATAAGACACCTTGTTACTTGAGGGGCAGGGAATGACGAGGAGGACACACGGCGCCTGGCTTCCTTGTTCCTTAGATCAGTCTTCTTTCCCAGAACAGAGCGACCACTCCTCCCAGCTCAGCACGGCACCTAATCCCCCAGCGCTCTTTATCAAATACCCCGGCCTTTAAAGTGTTATGAAATGCCTTTTTTCGGATTATAATTTTTACTCTTGATTATACGATGACTATAGAATCAAATATTCATTGGATAATGATGATTAAAATACCTAATCCCCCCAAAGATGTTTAGAACAATTTAGGCTACCATTGACTTAATTAAGGGAGTTAGGGGATTAGCAGTGAAGTGAAGGGGTAATTTTGTTAGAACTAATTTCGTGGTTCTGGTGGCTCTGAAACCAGAGGGAGAAGGGGGTCGATGGGGGACAGTGGTCACCTGCCCTTGGGAGACTTCAGCGCTCCTGGGTGGCAGACCGGGAGCTTGAGGCCCACACATGCTGAGCAAGCCAGGTGAGCCCGCATGGCCAGAGCGCGCAGGACCCGTGTGCAGGGCCGACTTCCAAAGCCGGAGCCTCGGCCCGACTCGGCCCGACTCGGTATCGCTCACACGGCAAGCCAAACCTCCGCTGAGCGACAACGGTGCTCTTCTGCGCAGGCCTGAGGAAGCCTCTGGGGTCCGCTCCCACCCCAGGGCGTCTTTCGGGGAGCTCTCGCGGGAACCAGAGCCTGTCCCCCAGCAGGGCCAGCGCCCCGCTTGCTGGCCCCGGAGCGCGCGGGAGGCTTGGCTCGACGCGCCTGACCAGACTCACGGCTTCAGCTTTAGCTGAGCGCATGCCTATCTCCTGTGTCTTTCTAAACCAGAGGTGATAGAGGACAGAATCGTGCCCTCAGGTTTCAGGTGACAGACTTACTAGCCTTGTCCCCAAGCTGCCCTGCGGAGCAAGTGACCGTCCTTGTTTCCTCAGACCTCAGTCGAGGGAGCATGCTACTCTTGGTCTCTGGGTCATGAGTTCAAGCCCCACGTTGGGGGTAGAGTTTACTTAAGAAAGGAAGAGAGGGGGTGGGTGGGAGGAAGGAAGCAAGGAGGGAAGGGAGGAAGGAAGGAAAGACAGAAGGAAGGACAGAACGAAGGACAGAAGGCAGGAAGGCAGGCAGGAAGGCAGGAAGGCAGGAAGGCAGGAAGGAGTCCGCCCCCACCCCCGCCCAGACTCACAAAGCCAGAAGCAGATGGGTCTGGCGGCTGGGTACCCCTTCTACCCAGGCCCCTGGTGGCTGTGTGACTGTCACCCTGAAGCAAGGGTCAGGGAAGTTCCCCTTTCTTGTGGCCGGCTGCACCCCTCCCTTCCCTTCCCCCCCCTTCCAGGCTGAGCGAGGCGGTCCTCTGCAAATGCCTAAGCCTACCACACGGTGAGATAAGTAGACATTTGCCTGAGAATTAACTGCTGCCCATTGACAGGCTGCAGAAATCCACCCACCAACGGGCACTAATGCCCAGTCTGCTCTGGGGGAGGGGAGGAGGGAAGGGAAGGGAGAATTGGGGCCAAATTCCATAATCCATATTTACATAAATCTGCAGCTAAAAGCTGGGAACAGCCCTCCACCCCACATGCCAGCTCCCTCCACAGAAACCACCACGGCCAAGGCCAGCCTTCCCCTCTCTGCCGGTAAGGAAGGCTCCGGAGACAGAAGCATGCCCCCACCCCGTAGAAACATCTGTCGGCCTCCCGATAGACCTGGGACACAGGAGGCCGGAACTACTGGCCTCCTCCCCCAGGGAGCTGGGCAGGGGGACAGGGACACGAGGGTCCCCTCCTCTGTCCTGGACTGCTTGGTCTGGGGGAAGGTTAAGTGCTGTTCCTGGGCTTAACGTCCCGGGGGAACCAGATCTGTTCCCAACCCTTGGAGCAACTTCCACAGCGAGGACGCTGAGGCCTGTTGGTGTCAGAGCGCCCGCCCCAAAGTCACCCCGGGGCCCAGGTGAGTCTGAGTGCAGCCCAGCCAGGGGCATCTCCTTCTCGTCAGGCCTGTGCCCTCCCCGGGACACGAGGTGTGCTCACCAGCTAGGGCTGCCGGGACAGATATCCCAGACAGGGGGGCGTACCCCAGACATCTGTCACCTCTCTGTTCCAGAGACCAGAAGTCAGAGGTGACGGTGGGGCAGGGCTGGTCTCTTCTTGGCACCTAGAAGAGACCGTCCTCTCCCCTCGTCTCCTCGTCGCCCACTTTGGTGACTTCATTTTACTGTAATCCCCTCTTCACAGACCCAGGCTCCAGACAGAGTCACCTGCCGAGGTGCTGGGGGCTGGGGCTTTAGGGTGTGAATTGTGACATCAGGGACACAGCATATGCCACCCCCCCGAGTCCTCCCCACCACCTGGGAGGAATCAGAGAGGTGGATATACCCAAGGGGCTCAGGCCTCAGGGCCTCCCCATGCTGCAGAGACCCTGCCAGGCCCCTGCTCAGCCCCCTCTCAGCCTTAGGAGAGAAGCGCCCCGGAAACCAGCTTGGAGGGAGTCAAAATCAGGTGGCGGGAAATCAACCTGACCATCCTTCCACCTTCTGTGGCTGCTACTCAGCCCTCAGGGCAGGTCGGGGAAACAGGACAGGGAAGCCCAGGGGACTGGTAGGGAGCCGAGGGCGCTCCCTGCAGACGAGGGGAGAGGGCCCCCAGTCACGAAGGGTGAGCCGGGTGAGCCGGCCGCCTCAGGCTCTCGCCCACAGCCCCACTCCCGCCTTGCCAGGCTGTTTGCCCAGACTGTTGCATGGGCAGCTGCCACACAGCCCAGTGACAGTCCCAAGGCCCCCTGCCCTGATTCTGAGCTGCCGCTGTCCACTCCGGCCCTCAGCAGCCTGCTGAGCCAGGGTGAAGCCCACACGAGATAGGTCGAGTCCGAATGCTTTGATAAAGCTCAGGGCCCCTCTTTGGGCCCCCAGCCCCACCAGGAGCAGGCAGGGGGCTGGGGGCACCTTGCTTCTGGACGGGTCTGCACAGGAGCCGTGCCCTCTGGGGGCCCAGGTGCACCTCCCACAGTGGACCCACATAAACTCTGCTCTCCAGCCCCGGCCCCTCCCCGTGGTCCTGGGCCATGACTCCCCTCAATCCCTGTATTTGGCCCAGGGGTTAGTAATGGGTTTGAACCTTCGGGCCTCCCTCCCCCCACCAAAGGCGGGATGTGGGTGGGGAGAAGAGAGCAGGTATATTAACCATGTTTCCTTTCTGTACTCCTTTAAAAATTTTTTTAAATTTATTTATGCATTTATCTTTTTTTTTTATTTTTTTTTTTTAAATTTTTTTTCAACGTTTTTTAT
>NW_024412447.1:912111-918967 GCF_014898765.1 Herpailurus yagouaroundi | reverse complement strand
CCTGCCTGGGACTACACCTCCTGGCCACCTCCCTTGGCTCGCTCTCCCTGAACTCTTGGCTGTGCCTAAAATTGCTGTGTGAGTAGGCCTCACCTTCCTGTCCTCAAACCTGACAGCGGGAGCACTTAGCCCACAGGCTCTTTGGCACGTGCTAGCCAGGCTGCCAGCCAAGTCCCCGACCGGCTGGACCCAGCGCCGGCCCGCAGGTGCCCGCGTACCGCCTGCCCCGGCGCGAGTCACCAGGCTCGAGAAGGCCAGGGCCAGCCTGTCCCCACAGCCCCGCACCTCGACCGCGGCCTGAGCGCACACAAGTCGAGGCAGTGGGTGAGGCAAAAAGAAGGGGTGGGAAGGAAGCGCATCCCGCCCCCGCCCCCTGCCCCCCTTCCCCCCCCCCCCCGCCCGGCGCCCCTGGAAGAGCCCGCGGATCGGATCGGACCGGACCGCTGGCTGGCGGACGGGATGCGGACGGCTGTCACAGAATATTCTAACACTCTCAGTCGCCCTCTCCCGGGGGACGGAGCGCTGGAGCTGCAGGGGAGGGGGAGGAGGGCACCTCCAGGAATCCCGCCAGGGCATCAACACGCTTGACGAGGGCAGAGTTGTGGCCACACTTTCTACATTCAGTGAATAATTAAGGAGTTGATTATCAATTAGCTAATTAAATCATCCGCTTTACTTTCATCTTCCCGCTTTCCCCCTGTTTTTCCTTCCTTACTTTTTTTCTTTTCCTCTTTCCCTTTCTTCTTCTTTTTTTTTTTTTTTTTTCTTTTTTGGTTAATCACTGTGGCCGCGGTAATGAGCCGCCGCGGGTTGCCAAGCAACCGGCTCCCAGTTAAACAGTCCCAGCTGCCTCCCGTCCGCGCCCCGGCGCCCGCGGGGGGCGGGGACCCCCTGCAGCCCTTTCTGTGCGCGGCCGCCTGACACCCACTGCGGAAACCCCGGACGCGGTGCAGGGGAGGGGAGGGCCCGGGGTCCGGCCCATGCGCCCCCACTGCCCCCTCTGCCCCTCGTGTCCCAGCCCCGGGCACCTTCCCGGGCGCCCAGGCCCCTCGCGGCCTCCGCCCACCACGGCGCCGCGGGGCCTCAGTTTCCCCGCTGCGCGGCTGTGGTCACGCGGCCCGGGAGGACCTGCTGCAGGGGCTCAGGCGGCCGCGACGCGGGCAGGGGAGGGGGCGGTCCTCTGCGAGGCCTGCGCGCCCTCCGCGGGGGACGGGAACGGGGCTCCCTCCCGGGAGCCGGGCGGGAGGGGCCCGGCCTGAGCCGCCCCTCCCGGGCCCGCGAAGCAGGGGTGCGCGCCCTCCGTGGGGCCGCCCTGGCCACCGCCGCCTCGGGGTCCCGGGCGGGCCCGGACCCGTTCCAAGGGCGCCCCAGGGACGGCGGCCCGAGCCCCCTAAGGTGCGCACCCGCGCGTCCCCCACCCAATTCCTGCGGGGTCGCTGCCAGGGGTCCCACTGCCCTCCCGGTTCCGTCCCTCTCCTGGCTCGGTCGCGCGCTGTCCGCCCTCCCTCCCCCCCCCCCAGCTCTGGGTGTGTGTGTGTGTGTGTGTGTGTGTGTGTGTGTGTGTGTGTGTCTGTGTGTGTGTGTGTCTGTGTGTGCGTGCGCGCGCGCGTCTAATTCTCCGGAGTTACGCCTTTGTTGCCAATTGTTTCTATGCCCCGAGGCCACGCTGTAAATGAGATGTTACATCTGCACCGAGCTAAGTAAACACTTTATAAATGAATAAATAAGTGAATAAGTAACGAAATAGTCATCTCGAGGACCCGACTAGCTGCCAGGGCTCCGGCCGGCCAGTCTGCGACCATCCTGCGCCCGGGGCGGCGTGGGAGGCAGCGCGCGGGCAGCAGGCAGCCGGGACGTGTCCTTCCGGCCCGCCGCGCCCGACCCCTGGCCCAGCTGCCCCCCTGTCAAGTGTCCCTCCCTTTCCCTATCTCCCAAAATTTCCTCCAGGCTCTGTGGCATTTTGTCCCCAGATGTCGTTTGGGATTCATCGCTTTCACCCACCGGTTTTCAAACAAAAACGGATTGTTGGAGCAGCTCTGGACCCTGGGTTTGCCACCAAACGTGCCCTGTCGGGGATGGCGGGGCTCTGGATGGACGGTCACGGCCCCAGCGAAGGCCCCGCGCACTTTCTGCGCCCACGGTCGGGTCCCTGCGGCTCGGCCCCAGGATCGGGCTAGTGTGCCGCTGGCGGCCGCAAGGAGTAAAACCCAGCCGGGGAGGAGGCAGCCAGAGCCCCCCACCTCCCAACCTTGCCCCGGCACGGCGCCGGAGGAACCGGGCAGGCCTCCACGGTAGAGCCGCCGAATCTCAACTCTGAGAGAGGCTGAACTTCGCAATTATCACGGATAACAAGAACAAATGAAAAAGCACTCATTGAGTAACTGATATCAATTATGAAGCCGGGCTTTAGAGTCTGGAATAAATGATAGGGGAATCGGCCTGAGAGAGAAGCAGAGCAGACTGTTATTATTTACGCCAGATTAAGGAAAGTATCCAATTTGCTGGCCATCTCCCTCCCCGTGGGAATTGGCATCAATTTTATTATTGTTCCTCCAATTTTAATATTCTCTAAATGAATTACTATTGAGCGAGGTAGTTAGTCAATAGTTTAATACAATTAATTATCTTTAAATCGCTTTATCTTTTTTTTTTTTTGAGAGAGAGAGAGAGAGAAAGAGAGAGAGAGAGAGAGTCTTAACCCCAGTGAGCAAGTTGTTTATAGGAAACTCAGGAGACTGGGTTTTGCACAGCGGGGCCCAGGACTCTGGGTGGGGACCCTGGGGAGGGGCTTTCCTGGTCCAGAAGCAGGGCAGTTGTGGATCCCGAGTCCACAAACATGCCAGGGGTGGGCCGTCCCGGGGAACCCTCCTCCATGGTTGAACCCGGTGCCTGCAGAGGCCAGGCAGGTCCCCCAGTTTGTGGGGCACATGGGCCGTGGCCCTGGTGCCTCTGTGTTTTGTTTCACTTGTTTGTTTTCAGTTTAAGTAGATGGGGGGGGGGGGGGGAGATGAAATTCACAGGCCACTAAGCTAGCTTTCTTTTCTGGACCCTCTTCAGCCCTACCCTGGTGAGGTCCAGTGACAGAACAGCCAGGCTGGCCCATCCGTCCTCACTCCTGCCTTCTTCTCTGAGGGACTGGGAGAGTGGCCTTGGGCAAAGGTCTTAGAAGAGAGGACGTGATGGGAGTGTGGGCGCTGATGTTATTTGCCTGTCTTACGCCCCCTTAGCTTCTTTCTTACTTATGCGGTGGGGGGAGGCCTCACCTCTCTCCACGCACACCCTGACAGACTTCCCTCTGGACTCACTTTGGGCCCTCAGCCCTCACTGCTGGTAGCTCCTCGCCCCTGGGAAGGCAGCTCCAGCCTCCCGCCGCCGCTATGGGGTGGATGTGCTGGTGGGGCCGCCTAGGGTGGGGCCAGGCCCAAGCAGCTAGAAGGCCCTCTCCTGGCCCCCAGCTGCCTGTTCTGGTCGGCTGCACTGGTTGGAAGCAAGAGGAGGCAGCCATCTCCACTCAAACTGAGGGCTGAAATTTTGCCAGAAAAGCCCTCTTTTCCGGCGCCTCTCCCAGCCTTGACCACAAACACCGGGGAACAAAGTTGTCTGCTGTGAGGTCTGGCCAAGACTTGGGAACACTTACTAACACGGGGGAGGAACTTTTTTCTAGCGGGCCAGAGGAACTTCTCCATGACATCAGGATACCAAACAGGAGTGGTGGGGGGACACGTGGGGGATCAGCAGAGACGTCCGGCAGGTAAGTCACAGATCACAGACAGCCTAGGCCAGGCTCAGAGCCCTGCAAGTAATAAAGAATGCAGGAGCAGGCTAGTACAAAGTGTCTGACCCCATCTAAGACACGCTTGCCGGGTATGAGCGGGCGAACCCCGACACCAACGAGGCCCTCTGGGGCGCCAAGACAATCCCTGAGAATCTTCCTCTTCCTCCCACTGATCGGCCCCCAAAAGAAACGCTGGAGCTTCTCACCGATCAGTGAACGTTTAATTCCCCCGAAACAGCACTGAGGACAGGACCTGGTATTTCATAGTGTTTTAGAAGTAATATTCCGTTTGTCGGTGCCGTGAAATAGGGCACCAGGAACGCTACAAGAAATAAAAAGAGTAATTTCTCAGTGGAGAAGGTGCCTGTTTCCAATTCAGAGCCCGGATGGCTGGGACCTGGATCCAGGGTGCTCCAGTCCGACCAGGGGTGGCTCACTGGCCAGGAGGCTCAGCCCCTCCCACCTCGCACATCTGGAATTGGCATCAGGGGCGCTGGGGTCTCAGGAAGTTCTCACACTTCACGACTCATTAAACTCGGAGCTTGGATTCCTCGGGAAAGGGGATGAAGGTACAGGAGTTATGCTGGGGGGTGGGGGTAAGGAAGGGTGCTCCCTGCACAGCTCCTCTGGCAGCTGTGGCCCGGAAGGAGGGGCGGGATGTGATCTCAGGGGAGCCCCCACCCCAGGGCTCGGGATCAGGGCAGGCCTTGACTGGGGTTGGGGGCGGCCCAGCGTGACTCTCAGAGGGAGCAATCACCTCCCAGTTCAGGGAAGCTCCCTGTCCCTTCAGGAGGAAGGGTGGGCCCTCGGTGGAGTGGACAGTGGGTAGATGGGGGCCCCCTCTCAGGCAAGCACTCAGGCCTCCAGGAATCATTGCGCTTGGACCAACGAAATGCAGGGGAAAGTGCCCACCCCGCCAACCCGTTAGTTAGGCCTGGAGGGTCTGCTGGGGCTGCTGTGCTAGGCCAGTCCCTCTGGTGAGGTCTTCCGGCGGGTGTGTGTGGGGGGGGGGGGGGAGGCTTGAAGCCTCTCCTTCTCACACTTCCATTTGCTGGTTACGGATACTGCCTTAATGTCTGAAGGGGATAATACTTGGGAGCTTAAAATTACAATTGCTTCTACTTAAATTTATTTGATGGCCGGAGCGCTCCCGTTATACACTCATATATGGGTTTTCAATATCTTAAATGTTTAAAAAGGTTTTATTCTGTACTTACACTGAGTGAAATTAAAAAGAAACAGTAAAATGTTTGAAAATGAAGTGCATTATGTTTAATAAATTTAAAATGAACAAAGACTGCTATATTGCCAGCAATATCATTCCCTGCCCAGGGGCATTAATAAAGACTGGAGGTTTGGAAAAACAATATTTTCTATTAAAATTCTGCGCTGTGTTTCAATATTAAAAGGATATGTGATGAATTTCCAGTGTTACCCAGACGGGGTCAGAGATTAATTTCATTTCTTTCTGGTCAGCATTCTGTCGATAATTAATCAAAAGCAGAGTTCCTTAATGAAACACTTTTCATAAGGTGATAATTAGCAGGAAAGAGGCGGCCCGCAGACAGTCCCGCGAGCTGTCTAATAACCGGCAAGGCGCGGGCTGGGTCCTGGGGGCCGGGGGCGGGGGGCCGCGGGGACGTCGGTTCCCCAGCGAAGGGGCTGCGCAGCAGTGAACCGAGTCCCCACCCGGCCCAGCCCCGAGCTCAGGCCGCGCTGCAGACCCTCGCAGGCCACAAGAGGAGCCAGAGAAGCGAGGGGGCGGCGAGGACCTGGCCCGGCCAACCCCACCCCGGCCCAGAGAGGCCTCTGGGACGCCTCGTGACCTTAGCCAAGTCCCTGCCCTTCTCAGGGCCTCGGCGCTCCCTCCTACGGCAGTAGCAGCTCAAATCAGAGTCTCTCTGGCCTGGGGACTGGCCTTTGTCGTGGCCCTCCACCCTCCCCGCAAAACCGGCAGAAGGACCCGCGGGAGTCCACAGGCCTCCAGGAGACTCCTGCTCACCCGTCGGATCCTCTTTGCCCGCTACCAACGCCAAGCCGAGCCGGGTCCGCGGCGGAGAAGCCTGGGAGGCCGAAGGGAGGGAGTTGGGGGGGGGGGGGCGGGGGTGGGGGCGCGCGACCCCGCCAGGGAGGGGGGGGGGGGGGGGGGGGGGGTTAGAGGCGTCCTCAGACAGAGGGGGATTATTAGTGCATTCTAAAATTACTAAAAATAAATGGAAAACAATTAAGGGGTTCAAGAGTAAATAAAGTTAATGAAACAAAATTAGCAGCAATTAGCGGCGGCGCCCGCGCGCCCGCGCTCGCTCCCCGCTCCCCGCGGCCCTGCGCGTGGTGTGGAGCCCCGGGGCTCCGGGGCAGCGAACAAAGGCCTCCCGCCGGCCCTGCGTAGCGCGGCCCTCGGGGTCACTCCCCCCCGCGCGTCCGCCAGAGCCGGCGGGCTTAAGCAGCGGCTGCCCGGGCCCGGGCCCGGGCCCCCCCCCCCGCCCCCCGCCCCCCGCACCCCAGGTGCGCCCTAATCCCGGGCGGAGCGGCAGGTGCCGGGTCCACGGCCGGTCTGGCCTTCCCGGCGCTGTTCGGGGAACGCTGCAAACTTTCCGATAACGCGGAGAGGCGGGGGTTCTGTGCAGATGAGATTATCGATAGTTATTGAAAGTCCCCAAATAGGATTTACAAAGCAGGCTCCTGCGCCTTTAATAGAATTCTAGATAATCTTTTATCACAACAAGACACCCATAGAATTATTTAAACAGATTGGACGGCTGCAGCAGCAAATTTCAATTATTCTAATGCTTTAATAAATGTGGTGCGTGTGTATTAAATTCAAGCTTCTTAATCCAAATTTTACGATTTAACTGCTCTGATTTTTCATTACTGCAACACCCACACGCGGCAGTGGCCCGCTCCCTTCCTGGGGAGGGCGATCCGGGCTCAGAAAAGCCGAGGAGGGGGAGCGCAGAGTGCGAGGCGGCCGGAGAGACGGGAGCCAGAGGGTGGTGAGGGACACCAGGCACAGGGACACCTCGGGGAAGGCGAGGCCAACGCCTGGGGCAGCTGGGGCGGACGCAGAGAGGAGGGGCCTGG
>NW_024412447.1:899243-902111 GCF_014898765.1 Herpailurus yagouaroundi | reverse complement strand
CGGGGCGGGCCAGCGGCGGGAGGCGCGGGCGGCGGCGGCGGCGGCGGAGACAGGGACCCGGAGCCCTACACATGCTTCGCCCGCACTCCGGCGCTTTACTTTATCAACATCAAGCTCCCGATAATTAGCCGCGGCCCCGGGAATTTGGGACCAATAAGAAGCGCTAATCGGCTCTGACGTCAGAGGCGCGCTGGGTGCAAGGAAACGCTTTCCATATCGATTGCTAATTATACCTGACATGCACCTCAATAAACAGTATCAGGAACTGTCACAACAAGGGGGGGGGGCAGCAGGGAAGGAGGGAGGGGCGCGGCCCGGAGCGGGGCGGGCGCGGGCACCGGGAGCGGTCCAGGCAGGGGGCCCCGGCGAGCCCCCCCCACCCACTTCAATCCCCGCTGGCCGGAGCCCGCGCCTCCCCCCCGGCGCGGGCTCCCCGCCCCTCTGCAAATCACTAATAGATTTCCCTTTAAAACATTCACCGGCGTGTTGTGGGGATTTTTCACCAGAAACGCTGTACTCTCTGAACCTTTAAAGTGATGCTGCTCCAATTACAGAGAGACATTGAGCGGCAAATAGACTGATCCAATAATAGGAGATTCATCATCCGCTCTTTCCGAAACTGTCACATTGAATTTAAAACTACAAGGGCTTCTCATCTCCTCTCCGGCTCCAGGCTCCAGGCTGCGGGGGAGAGGAGGAAGGAGAGGGAGGAGGAAGAGGAAGGAGCGGAGGGGGGCAGGGGGAGGGGGCGACTCCAAAAGAGAATGACTCCTATAGAATGTAGCGCCCTGTCAATAAAAGGCATAATTAATGCCCTGTCTGACTGGCAGCCGCCTGCTCTATAGAAGAAGTGGGGGGGGGGGGCGGGGCGCTGCGGAGACACCCTGATCCCCACCCTCCCCCTACTCTGTAAAGCCGGGGCATGGGGCTGGGGAGGAGGGGAGGGAGGGAGAGAAAAGTAACTTTGGGGTGGCAGCCAATCAGGTCCCCTACACAGGGATAAAAAAAATAAATACATCTCGCTTTGACTCGGCCTCTGAAGAATAAGGCCCAGGTACTCAACCCATTAATTATAATTAAATTATGTTCTCAGAGAAGTGTCTGTCACTCCCTTTCCCACTATAAAATATTGATAGACTCAAGGCTAAATCATTAAAGGACATATTCTTAAATAAGCAGCAAATTAGGACTGTGGGTAGAAGGGAAAGAAATCATGGTATACGTGTGTGTAATATCCTTCGTAAAAAGTTTGCCAATGGGAAGGGTGCATTTTGCTGCGGCCCCAGGCCCCTGGACCTTATTCATCCCTGTGATCCCTGTGGCCCCAGTGTGGCCTGAGATGGAGTCCGGGAGGAAGGAGGCACCGGGCCTCAGACCCTGTCAGTCCTGGGGGCCCGGCCGCCGGCAGCCTCTTGCCGGTCGCCCAGCGCAAGGCCTTTGGTGTAAGTGGCTTTGGCCGGCCTGCCAAGCCCCAAACCCGGAGCAAAGGGAGGCAGGACGGAATCTACGTGTCTGTGGTCCGACCCTGTCCGTGCGTCCCGGCCAGGGGAGGGGGCACATACGGCTCCGCCCGGGAGTGGGGGAGGACCGGCCTCGCGGCGCTGGACACGCGGCCGGGCCTTGGTCCTCACGGAACGTGCCCTGGCCGCGGCGGCCACGATATAATCACCTTCTCCCCGTCTCATTGTTCGAGAGGAGGGAGAGGTGCAGGGGCGGGGGCGGGCCCACGTCTCGCAGAGACCGCAGAGACCCAGAGGAGGTTTGGAATTTGGGGCCTTACCCGCCCCAGCCCCGGCCCGGCTCACCAGGAGGACGCCGCAAGTATTAATACCGAGGTCAGGGGCCAAGAGCACTACTTTTCGCCATAATTTAATTTCTTTCTCTATAAATACTAAATGTAAACTCTGTCCCTCCGACTCGATCTTGCCCGTGGCCGTAAGCGCCTCGTTCTCTGCCGGGTTCGCGAGGAGGAATGTGCCGGCGCGTGTTTCTGAATACAGAGCTGCAATCAATTCGGCCCGAGGGGAGGGCAGGGGAGGGGCGGGCGCCGTCCGGGCTCCCTCGCCCATCTCTCTTTATTATAATGAATTAATTCGACTTTATTTATCCCATTTTCTGGAGCTGACAGAATGTTAATTTGAGTTGAAATTTCGCTCGCCTCTCACTCTCTGACCCCTGGCCTTCAGATTGGCGTGTTGTAATAACCTGAATCTTTCAACAGAGGCCCTGATAATTGTTACCTTATTAGCATGCAAATTGTTTAATTAATATTATTATGAAGAAGCATACAATCCGTCCGTCACTTGACCTCAAGAGCGAGTCCGCGCCGCAGCCGGCTCCGCGCATCTCAATGCGCCCATTTCAATCGCCCCGCGTTTTTAATGTTGCCCGGCCCGCTCGCGCTCCGAAAATCTCCTCGAGTGTTTGAGAGGGGCCTTTAATGACGGTGGGGGCGGCCGGGGCGACCCCCGCCCGGCTGGAGAGCTCTTCAGAGGCCCTCGGAGGCGGCGGCGCTGCGGGGAGTCGCTCGGCTTGTGCTCTCAGGCCCCCCCCCCCATTTTGAACATCAAAATTTCATAATTGCTTCCTTGTCAATGCTGCTCCTGGAGCGGTCGCTTTAAAGGGCTCCCCCCGCCCCTCCCTCGCCGCCCCTCCCCCGGCCGCCCCCGCCCCTCCCCCGCGGGCCCGGTTCCTCCAAACAACTCAATGGGAAGCAGCCCTTGACACGCGGTCCTGGGAGACGCTGCATTTAAATCCCTTTTTCTACAGCCGAGTGACATTGTCAGATGCTAGCTTTAATTAACTTGATAATAAGACGTACACGACTCGCATTCAGGACGCCGCTCGCCTCGCCTTGTTCCGCGGGGG
>NW_024412447.1:838022-895522 GCF_014898765.1 Herpailurus yagouaroundi | reverse complement strand
TTATCTGCTTCTAGCTGACCATCTGCTGTTGCAGAAAATTCAAAACCCTGGAGATCTACTTATATCCACATCGTAAACGAGAAAAGATGTTTTAATTAAGGGAAATCAGGTTAACTTAGCTCTAATTTACAAGCCGCCTGCCTAATGAATTGTCTGGGCTGCTCTCTCTTTGTAGAGAGTAAATCTGAGGATCCTTTCCCTCCGCAGTTCAGACACTAATTAACTAACCAAGAATTTTAGTAGCACACCCGCCTGTCGCCTAATAGTTTTACCTAAAGCCAGCCCGGTCATTGCTTGTACAAATTGCCAATTAAATGTGATTGATATAATGAAATTGGATTGTATTTTCACTTGCCTTCTCCTGTCCCCCCTCATTCTGCGTCGCCTGGCCTCTCTGTCAAGGACCTCGGGCGCACACAGCACCCCCTCACAGCAAAGCCAAACAGAAGCGGCCCCCCAGCTCCGCCGAGCGCGCATCCGGCCCCGAGAGTGGCGCCAACGCCGGGGCTGTGCAAGCTCCCGTTAAACCAACATTTCTATTAGTTGAAGTTAACAGGCATAATCTTGTTTCCAGATATTTATCCACGTACCAAGGGCTGTAGTTACATGTTTGAAGTTAGGGGGGAAAAGTGAAAGATCTAAGCAGCCATTCTAAAAATACATTAACAGTTTCCAAAATCTATATCGCTGCTTAATTAAATATGTTATCCTGTTTATAGGATCTGTGGCTAATTATTTAGAGTCATTTAATCTACTCAATTTGCACGTTAATTAAGCAGCCTCGGTTTGCAGAGCGCGGCCGGCGGCTGGGAGGGAGGCAGCGCCGCCTGGCGGCCGGCCCGGGTTGCGCGCGGCTCGCAGTCGGCGGCCGGTCCTGCGCCGCTGGGCTCCGCCGACCTGCTCGGGAGAGCGCGGCCCGGGAGGGGCTGTCCTGCGGGAAGCTGCGGGGCGCCCGGCCCGGCCGACCGGGGTTCGGCCGCGCGGTTACTTACGGGGAGAGGGGCTCATCCGTCCACTCACCCCCCCACCCCTCTTCCGTCCCTCCCTAGGCGCGGGGAGGCTGTGGTTGCGAGCCCAGGGGCAAGGTGGCGGCTGGGGACAGGCCCCGGGGTGGGGAGGGGGCGCGGGGCGGCGCCGGCCCGGCCTGGTTAACCGGGAAATGATGGAGTCGCGCCCCGCCCCCGCACTCGCGGCATAATTGTTTTCCCTCGCCCGTCCCCATCTGTCCCTCTCCGCCCGTGTGTGTTTTGGCCTTTGTCTCGCTGCCCTGTACTGACACCCTCTTTCAAAGACCACTTCTGTCGCCCTCCGCCGATCTCTTCTGCCCCATTAACCCATCGGCACGAGGCTCCGGCAACAAAGCCCTGAAACGGCACCGGCGCGCGAGCCCCTCCATTGTGCGCCGCTGACCCTGCGGCCGCGGCCCGCTCAGCCCGGCCCGGCGGCCCGACGGCGCGGGCGGGGCAGAATCGGCCTTGATGAGAAGCAGAGGAAGTCGTCGTGTCCGAGCCGATTCCGCCCTCAGTAGAGCGGGGACTAGGGCCCACGCTGCCCTTGGCAGGGCCGCAGCGCAGCTGCCGCCGCGGGAACGGCCGCCCACCGAGCGGGGGCGGGAGCTAATCCGCCCTCAGTCCCCCCCCCCCCCCCCCGCATCCCCGCCTGGACGTGAAACTGGCAAGCAGAGAGAAAACGCGGCTGGGAGGAGAGAGGCAGGCCGTCCCCGAGGCCCGATAAACAAAGACCAGTAACCTGTTCCTAGGCCAGGGCCGTCTCTCCTCCTGACTCCATTTTCCTCCGGGAGAGGGAACCCCCGGCTCACCGTCCTGGGAGCGCACCCACTCTTCTGGGGGTGCTGGCTGCGGGGAGCAGACCTCGGAGCCAGGCCTACCGCAAATGCCTTCCTGCGCACAGTCCCCAGCCCAGGAGGAGGGCCCACCCAGGGGCCAGCTCCCCAGGTGGCATCTGAATTTGTCCTGTGCCAGCCACGGTTCAGGGAGGCCAAGCCGCTCCTGTGAGGAGCCAGGCTGCCCTCAGAAATGCTGCCCATGCTTCTGTGTGCTGCTCCCCGCCACTGGGACTTGCTCGCAGCTCTCAGATGGCGGCTGGGACAGGTAACTGTGGAGGCCAGGCCCCTCCCGCTTGCGTTCTGCAGCTATGGTCTGTCCTCACTCTTCTGGGACGGTCCTCTCCCAGGAACACCGTATTCTGACCTGTGTGGCAGGAAGAAGGTGGCCTATTGCTAAAGAGTTGTCCACACAGGCCACCGGAGGGTCACCTCTCTCCAACATGGGAACTGCAGTGACAGCAGGGGGCAGGGGCCCGCCAGTGCTAAGATGCCCTCACACGCACACTGATGATCAGTGTGGCCCTGACGCCAGTCTCCTGAAAAGCTCCCCTCTTTTTAAATTTTTTTTTTAATTTTTTAATGTTTATTTATTTTTGAGAGGGAGAGAGTGCCAGCCGGGGAGGGGCAGAGAGAGAGAGGGAGACACAGAATCCCAAGCAGGGTCCAGGCTCCGAGCTGTCAGCGCAGGGACTGATATGGGGCTTGAACCCACGGACGTGAGATCATGACCTGACCGGAAGTCGGACACTTAACCAAATGAGCCACCCAGGCGCCCCTTTAAAAATTTTTTTTAACGTTTATTCATTTTTTGATAGCAAAAGACAGAGTGTGAGTGGGGGCGGGGCAGAGAGAGAGGGAGACACAGAATCCCAAGCAGGCTCCAAGCTCCGAGCCGTCAGCACAGAGCCCGACGCGGGGCTCGAACTCACAGACCGTGAGATCGTGACCTGAGCGAAGTCGGACGCTCAACCGACTGAACCACCCAGGCGCCCCCGGAAAGCTCCCCTCTTTATTCACCTGGAACCTCCTTGCTCTCATTTTCTACCTTACAAATGTTGACCCCGTGGCAAGGCCATGGCCCCTTGCAAGGCCATCCGAGGACACACCAAAAGTGTCCTCTGGAGGATGAGACGTTACATGTCCAAGCCAGGTAAAACGGGTCCCAGGTCCCATCTCTGCCTAGTTACCTTCTTGTTAAAATTATCTGAGAGCTTTAAATAAAGAGACTGCGTGAAAACAAGAACGGACATATTTCGATTGCCCAAGGTCTCCTACGGCTCCTCCAGCAGGAACTCCCGCAGCGGGCCTCTCCCTGCCCAGGCCCCATCCCTGCTGTTGAAGGAGGAGAGCTCTCTAATTCTGGGGAGGTTTACTATTTTGTACTGCTGAGCTGATGCAAGGGGAACTATCATTCCTTTTGGAGATTCTGGTGGTTCCCAAAGTGCAGGGACAACAAGGTCCACCTTGTCTCCCTTCCTTTGCCTAAAGCCAAAGACACATTACCAAGTGGTTCCCATGGAGTCTTTATAGGTCAATTTTACAGTGCATCAAAAGTACAAGTCCTTTATCTACTTCCGATAAACTTTAGAATACAAACCCAAGGTCTGACGCATGGAGTCTCCAGCGTTTGGCAACATATGCATCTCTTAAGGCAAAACAAAACCAAAAAACAAACCATACTACAAACCCCAAGTGGACCTAAATATCTATCAGACCTACACTTCACCTGCAGGGTCTCAGGGCCACCGCCAAGTAGGGATTTCAGAGCCCCTTCCTCACTACAGGGTCCTCGTGCAGCTGCTGGGCTGTGGGTGTTAGTTCCTATGTACCCTCAGTGTAGCATGGGGACTCAAGGTCTCAGTACCTATAGTTAGGCCGGCGGGAAGAGGGGTGCATATTCTTTTAAGTAACTGCTTTATTGAGTTATCATTGACACATCATTGAATTCACGCTCTGAAGTGGGAAATTCAGTGTTTTTAGTGTATCCACAGAATTTTGTAACCATCCCCATTCTCTAGTTCTGGGACATTGTCATCGCTCCCCAAAGAAGCCCCGTGCCCATTAGCAGTCACTCCCCATCCTCGACCCCTCCCCCGCAGCCCCTGGCAACCACTAATCCACTTTCTGTCTCTATGGATTAGACAAGGATAATTTTGCAAAAAGAAATTCTACCAGTCTGGAAAGGCGTGTTTAAATGAGAAATGTGGGAGTAAGGCCTGAAAACACTCTCTCTGTGAATCAACACGTTCCTTAGGAGACACAAGGAGAAAATGTCACCAGGGGGCCAGAAGTAGGGGATGAAAACTCTATGGCTGCTGGTCCTCAGCCCAGAGCATATGTTTTAGAAATCGGCACCCTTGTTCTTCTCAGAGTTTATAGCTTTGCTTTTAAAATCGCCTCTGCCCCCTCTGTGGTCTGTCTGCATCTGTGGGCGCCGGCTTCGTGGCGGAGACCGTGGCTCTCCTTCCACTTCAGCCCCACGGCACTAGATGATAACATGTGGGCAGCTTGGCACCCAGTGTGGTCAACGGGGAGGCTCCGCAGGGCCAACCCACTTTCCTTTCTCCCCAGTCATGAACACCCAATCTGAATCTGACGGCCGTCTCTCATCCCTGTGCTTTGTCAAGTGTGATTTGGATTTTAATGCATTTAAGAGGCTCAGTTCAGAAAATGCCATTTTGTTTTCTCTGAACAAAAAATACTTTTGAATTCAACCTATTTTTAACACCAAATCTTGCCATTATCCCATTCTTTACAAGCCCAAACTCCTAGCAGTCACCGCTTTGGGTTTCTAATGAGTGTTTTCTTGATTTACAGCAGAAATGAGCAGTTATCTGCTAATAACCCATGAGTCTGAAATTAAAAGGGATACAGAAAATAAACCAAATTGCAAAGATCAGCTCTTGTTAAATAAAGTCTTTGTGAAAAGACATATAACAACATTTTCATGCATCAGATCAACGACACTATGGGCTCATCATTCGAGGGCTGCGATTATTTAGAACCACTTAGCAGCTGCGAGCAGCTACCCTGTGAGTATCTAACGGACGTTTGTTAATTAATCCTCAGCACAGCCCATCCAGCTACTTTATACACAGAGAAACTGAGGCCGGGGGAGCAGCAACTGGCCCTCGGATGCCCATGGCCTCCTCCCTCCTGCTTCTTTTGACCCAGGCCCCTCCAGTGCCATCAGCTCGTCCCTGCCTGTGATTTACAGCAGCCGGCGCGGCAAGATTGCACTGGAGACACGCGTAAGCAAAGGCATTGTTACAGGACTCCTACTCCTGCTGCCTTTGGTTTTCCTACAGAGTCAGACGTCAGTTATGTTCCATCCACCAGGAGAAAAAGAAGAATACTCAAGGTGGTCTGAATTACCTCTAAGTTAGTGAGTACAGTAGTCATGAGTTCCAGAGTGGCAGGCGTAGAAATCCATGGAGCAAGGTGGCCGGTTTACAAGGAGAAACTGCACACTGGTTAGAGCCATTAGCACAGGCTGGAGCCTACCAGTGTCACTGTGGATGACGGCTAGGACACAGAGGGGATGTTTCCTCACCTGCTTTCCCATCCCGGCCACCAGGGTGTCCCCAGGCCCCTCTCAGGAGCATAGGAGACTGCTCATTGTGGCTTGCTGTTCTCGTTAGAAGAGCGAGCTTTCATTTCCAGAGACACAGACAACAGTGGGCAAGAACAGTGAGCCCGGGAGACCCTAGGGAGAGGACTTCTGTCCCAGGAGCACAACTGCCCCAGCCTGTCGGGCTCACTCACCCTGGTGGGGGCAGACCAGCCCCCGAAGAGCCCTTCCAGCACCAGTGCCTCCCCAGCTCACATTCAGAACTCCTTTGTTACCTTCCCCGGCTCTCCGATGACTGTCCCACACACTATTTAGAGCGTCCCACAGGCAGAACAGGCCATTCTAGGGACGGTAGGAGGCAGAGCCTGAGTCCTTCTCTTGACTCGGCTGATTAGAGGCTGCAGGACCTATCTGATTCCTGGGACCAAGAAGAAGTGGGATGTAGGGATGAGGTCTCCACTCCCACTCTGACCAGTCAAACGGGCCAGGGTGAGTTGCCAGAAGGGGCCCACGGAGGCCCAAGTGTCCTCAGGGGACCTCAGGGCCCAGCACATTCCGGAGCAGAGGCTGGGCCTGCAGAAGTGAAACCAGCCTCCCTTGCGGGCGGCAGCGGCCCCCGTGTCAGGGTAAAAACACGAGAGCCCGAGCCCTCGTGTCCCTCCCGCTGCTGAGTCATGTTGGAGCAGTCTCTCAACCTCTCTGGCCCGCCCCTTCTCAACTCTGCTGCAGGGTGAGCTGGCAGTGGGGCCAGAGGTGCTCGTGCGGGCAGAGCTGGAAATACCAGTGCTTTTGTTTTAAAGAAAAGTAGAGGCAGTTTCGGCTTGAGATGATCCCCAGCTTCTCTAGGGATCTAAGACTTCTTAGATCTGGAAACAGGGGAGGGCATTACACTAAGTGAAATCATACATTTGTGAAATTTGTCACCAAAGGACAGATACCATATGCGTCTGCTCACATGAGGTTCTCCGATGAGCCAGATTCAGACACGGGAGGGCATGTACTGGGACCCACTCACACACGGTCCCAGGGTCGTCAGACTCCAGACACAGACACGGGCGGAGGTGGGGGGTGGGCTGGGGGAGCAGGTGGAGGTCAGTGGGTAACGGGGACAGAGTCGCAGTGTGGGGATATGGAACATTTTGGAGATGACCGTGATGATGGTTGCACAGCAGTGTGAATGTGCTTAATGCCTCTGAATCGTACACTTAAAAATAGTTAAAATGGTAAATTTTTGTGCTATGCATATCTCTCTACAATGAAGAAAAAAACAGTAGAGGGGAGGGATAAAAAGCTGGTGATGGGTACATGGGGACTCAAAAGCTCTACTTTTGTTCACAGTTGAAATTTACCATAATAATTAAACACATTTTTAATGTTTATTTTTGAGGGATAGAAAGAGAGAGAGAAAGAGAGACAGAGGCAGAGCACTAGTGGGGGAAGGGCAGAGAGGAGACACAGAATCCGAAGCAGGCTCCAGGCTCGGAGCTGTCGGCACAGAGCCCCGTGCCGGGTTCGAACACACCAACTGTGAGATCGTGACCGGAAGCGAAGTCAGACTCTCAACCGACGGAGCCACCCAGGTGCCCCTACCATAATAATTTTTAAGAGACTTCTCGGGTTTTCCCCAGGAGCGGCTGCTCTCTCTCCCCACAGATGGAGCCCCTGCAGATGCCCAGGCTCAGAGGCCCCCACGCGAGGGCAGGTGTGAGTGACGGGCGGAGTCCAGGCAGCGGGTGGAACAAGGAACAAGCCGAGCGACGCGCCGCTCAGGCACCTGCAGCTAGCTCTCCCTCCTGCCCCAAGGCCTTACTTCCGGACTAGCCCTCCTCTCCCCGCTGCCAGCTCTCCCCATCACAGTAAGGACAGTGCAGGGAGGGCTCCGGACCGCCCCCGGAAGCTGGTGCCAGTGCCCAGGGAACAATGTCTCCGCCAGTGCTGCTACAGCGACCCTTGCTCTGCAGGGGCCCTGGGGGGGCGGGTGGGGGGGGAGAAGGCGCGAGCAGAGTTAGTGAGCCCCTGGGGTCCGTCTGCAGGCGTCCTTTCTATCGCTTTAGCCCCTTAATGGGCCTTGCAGGGCACACCTTCTCCTCCACCTCCGATATTCTCAGCACAGCAGAATGCTGATTTCTGGCAACATTGACTTCGTTTAAATTCTACTTCTGGAATTTAGCAAAGAAAGCTGGCTACATGAAAAGCAACTAAAATGCGTTTCGCTTCCCTATTCTTTTGTTTCCGTACTTCCCTCACCTTCTAACAAGCTCTACGTGACCAAAGACATTCCCATTTGGTTTTCCACCCAGAGGCCAGGCCAGCAGAGACCCTGTGACCTGAGCAGGCCACCATCAGGGCCCCAGGCTCTGCCTCGGGCACTTCTCCAGCGTGCAGCCCATTCCCGAACAGGCTGCCTGTCCCGGGACGTCGCTTCTCACCCGACTGTCCACCACGCCTGGGATCTGTCTGCTTACCCTGAGGAACAGGCTGCCGTGAGCCCAGGAACGCCAGCCCGAGATGGGGGCCTCATGAACTCAAAGCTCCCGCTTTTCCCCGTGCCTTCAAAGCCAAGTGTGTCTTTGGGTTTTCTTAGAACCCTCTCCCTAGTTATTTTCTCTGTGAATGTATCACTGTATTTTGGTATCAGAGTTGTCGACAAGACCTCTTTATATTGGATAAAAATATCTGAATAATTAAAAAATAGGCCATCACACAAGGAGAATTAGTTAAACGTTCAAGAAAATTTCCAACGCACAGCATCAAGTGGGAACCGCTCATCACGGGCATCTTCTTCCCGCAGCGGCTGGGGAAGTGGGGCAGAGACTGTCCCTTCATCTGAGCTTTCTGGTCCCTAGCCTCAGCTGTTTTATTAATTTTTTTTATCTACGATTCTAAACTACTACTGCATTTATTAGAACAATAGAGAAGCTTATTGAGGTTGTATTTTTATTAAAATTTCTATTAACTTTTGCTATCAGCGCGGTTGTAGATTAATTAATTTTTACTACTTTTCTAAAGCAAAAAATATTAGAGCTGATCCCAAATTACTTCCAATGTGAAAGAGGCCAAATCAGAAAGAGAGCAGTTCCACAGACGTGATCCGCAGAAGCACGTCTGGGCTAGGGAATGGCCGTGACGGGGGCAGGGTCGCTGGCACGGTAGGATCTCCGAGCAAGAGAAAAGTTTCCTCTTTGTCCAGGAGTGGTTGAGGGGAAGTTCTGCTTGGATTATGTGCTCACTGGTTCTCACACAGAAACACACAGTTTGCTCTTTTCCTTAAGTTTTTTTTGGAAAGGTGTATGGTTCTATGAGACGTTGTGGGGGCGTTTTTTAGGGGAAATTCACCATGTGAGAGTGAACATCATTTGTGCGTGTTGCGTAACCGCCGCCTCTGACCGGTTCCCGAACACTCCGTCTCTAAGAAGCCCGCCCCCCGGCCCCCATTTCCCACCCCCCGGCCCCTGGCACCCACTGATCTGCTTTCTGTCTCTGTGGATGTCACAGAACTGGACCCAGAGAAAACGCGGCCTTTGCGTCTGGCGTCTTTCACTGGGCATCATGTTTTTGAGGCTCGCCTCTGCTGTCAAGTGTCAGAACTTCGTGTCTTTCCAAGGCTGAGTGATACTCCGTGTGTGTGGACACCACGCTCCTCGTCTCCACTCGTCTGTCGTCCATCGTGGACACACTCCTTCCCGCCATGCACTACCACGAACACTGCGCACAGGTGTCTGTCTGGAGCGCTTGTTCTCAGTTCTTCCGGGTGTCTGCCCCGGGGGTGGAGCGGTGGGGTCACGTGGGGCCTTGAGGACCCCCCCCCACCCCCCGAGACATTTCTCCTCTTTCAGTCTTTGCTGGTCAATCTGCTCCCCTCCGGCCCAGTTAGGGGACTGAAGACAGGACGTGCAGAGTCGGTGACCGGTGACGGCAGCTGCCCGCCCGAGCAGGAATGTGGGACGCAGACTGGAGGGTCCTTCGCGGCTCTTCATGTGGCTTGATATTTCCTAAGATGCCAGCACGTGGTTGTCACAATGGGCGTCAGGTCACCCGAGGATGTCTTCCGGCAGAGGAGGGCTATTGCTATTGGCCACATCTATTTTTTTCCCCAGACCTGCTTCATTTTGAACTATGTTAAAATCTTCTAACACTCCAGCAGCAAAGACCCAGCAACACACAACCGAAGGTCAGGCGAAGGGGAGGAGGGCAGAGTGCCAGCCTGTCCTGGGCCGGGCCCTTTCACTCCTGTTGATGCCCTGGAAAGATGCATTTTACCACCCCTCAGTTTCACACATTGAGACGCCCGAGCAGACAGATTAGGTAATGTGCCCAGCACTAGCAATGGGCAAGGGAGCCACGTTGGAGACAGGCCTGCTTTCGTCCAAACCCCATAACCGGAGAGGGAGAGAGTCAAGCTCAGACTCCCAGGAGGAGGGAGGAGGGGCATGCCTGGCAAGTGCTCCCGCTCGAAGGACAGGAGCTCAGTAAATACTAAGCAGATGTGAGGGTGGCCTTCACTTCCTGTGGCATCCCGGCCAGCGGCATTCTGACCCACGGGGCACCACCACGTCGTTCCGGACTCCTCCTGACCATGGCTGTCGGTTGGGGGACAGCGCGGCCAGCCTGACGCTTCTTGCTTTACCTCCACCACCTGGCCACGGCACGACAGTCCCAGACCATCACCTGAAGGTACCAACCAGCTGCGTCTCCCTCCACTGAACTTTAGTAAAGACAGCGAGGCGTGAATGATTGAAATCAGGGCCAAGGTCTGGTGCAGAAGGTGCCAGACTGATGAGCTGGCAGCGAGCCCTCAGGCGGGCAAGGGTGCAGAGGGCCTGGGAGGCGGGTGGAGAAGAAAGCGAGCAGGCGGAGGCAACCTGGGCCACGGGCCGCCCGTCTTCGGTGTGGTCTCGCAATCCTCTCCCGGACGAGCGCGACATCTCCCGCGCGAAGTGCAGCCGCCCGTCCACGGTGGGCCTCGCGCCCGAGGCACATCTGGCACCCAGGTGTTTGGACTTCAATCTGGCAACTGGCCAGCAGGCAAGGGTTCCCTCTCTTCCCTCCCTCTGACCCCCCACCCTCGGTGTCACCCAAAGAACAACTTGGAGTCGTTGCCGTAGTTAGAAGGAGCCAAATGGCAACGCCACTTCTCCCTGAAAACTCAGGCTCGGTTGGCAGCCCTCTCTCCTCCCTCAGCTCGGCCTCCTTCTGCTCATGCCGGGGTTTTCAGGGGAAGGGGCTGGGAGGCTCTGAGCCGATGTTTCCAACGCTCCGAAAGCAAGCGAACTGCCTAATTAGAACGTCGGCAATGAGGGGGGCCCGGATTCCACAGAAATCACGGCCCAGTGGAGGTGGATGTTGTCGGCAATGTTGTAAAGAGACGCTTTCTTTCATCGGTTCTCCCGTGCTCCGGGACAGAAACTTCCCTCTTGGAGCCCGTGGGCCAGGATGTGGCAGGAGGGGGCCGACTGGCTACAAACATGACTGGAAAAAAGTGGTGTCGCCGCTGCTTGTGCTTCTCGCCAAACGCTCACAGACAGCGAACGCCACTCCCTACCGTGCGCACAGGCGCTCAGACTTCAGAAAGGCCGTCGCCCGCCGCATCTGCAGTTGTCTCTCTGAGAGACAGTCATCCCGAGAAGCTCGCTCAATTGCTAGATAACTAATTGCAGAGAACAGACTGGAGCCTGCTGGAGGGTGAGTTACTCCTTCGGGCAGGAGGTGAGCTGAAGCTCGAGGCCACGAGGGAGCCCAGGGCAACAATTTGTCTGTCATGGCTTGGAAGCATAAACGCAGTTATGAAAATAAGCGCCAGCTCATATGCACGGGACCAAAAATAAATTAGGACAGGCCTAAAAGAGATCAGGCTGGCTGCCAACAGAAGATACAGGGGCCTAGAAGAGAACTCTATAGACGTGATCCTGTTTGGTTTCGTGAGGTTCTCCAGGGAAACATTCTGTAGTGGATTTCTGGGTGTTTGTTCCTGATGTTTTTAAAAATGAAATTCGATCAACACATGTCGGTTGCACCTCCACAGTGAGTAAGGTATTGTTTCGGGTGCAGTAATTGGGAGCAATAAAGGGCTAAAGAGAACAAGGAAGGAAAAGAAGATTCCAGTGATCACTGCGCGTGGAAGCAAGGTGGGGACAAGGAGAGGTGACAGAAGGGGGTGTGAACCAAGAGGCTGAGGACAGGGGTATGGAGACACAGGAGGCATTAGTGGTCCAGCAGGGAGCCCGCAGGCATCCTCCAAGGATAAAGAAATAGAGGCAACAAGGCAGAGATAATGCCTGAGAATTTTACAAAACTGATTAAATTATACCTTCCTGGATTCATAAGACTTAAGTCCCAAGCAGGATAAAAGAGATCCCTGACTAAATAAGTTACAGTGAAAACCACAGGTTACCAAAGACAGAGAGACGACCTTGCAAGCTGTCAGTGAGGCAGCAACAGTTACCGACAGCCGGGGGCAGGGACAGCAGACTTCTCAGCTGCAAAATAGAATCAAAGACGTGATGGAACGAGATCTTCCAAAGGCTGCGCGAACCTTGTAGTGCACAACCGTCCACACCTCGCTAAACCAGCTCCAGGTAAAACGAAGACACACAGACATGTTCCAACAGGAACACTTACCACCACCTGACCTTGCTGAAAGAACTAAGGAAATGAGGCAATTCTGGAAGGAAGAAGTGACACACAAGGTGCATGAGTGAAATTAACAAAGCAAACGTGACGACACCTCAAGAAGCACTGACGATCCAACATGTGATCATGCCAAGGGCTTACTGGGTGGTTGGAAACGAGATGGAAATATGACTCTGGGGGGCAGTGATGGTTCCAGACACCACAGAAACAGCAGGCCGTGAGGCAATGCTGCCATAAAAGATACAAAAGATACAAGATCACAAAAGATAAAAGAGGGACATTCGTGAAAAAGGACATAATGGAACACGAAAAATGAATAAAAATTCAAGACTTTATTGCAAAACACAAGATATTTGAACACATTCAAAATGTATGGTGCAGATGGGGCGCCTGGGTGGCTCAGTCAGTTAAGCGGCCGACTTCGGCTCAGGTCATGATCTCACGGTCCGTGAGTTCGAGCCCCGCGTCGGGCTCTGGGCTGACGGCTCAGAGCCTGGAGCCTGCCTCAGACTCTGTGTCTCCCTCTCTCTCTCTGCCCCTCCCCTGTTCATGCTCTGTCTCTCCCTGTCTCAAAAATAAATAAACGTTAAAAAAAAAAATTAAAAAAAAAACAAAATGTATGGTGCAGATTCATGGTCAATACTGACAAATAACTGATTTATTTTGTGGACTTGTCTTCCACGTCTTCTGTTCTTGGTATTGGGCACTGTTTTGCTTGTCAGTCTGTTTTCCTTGTCCGGCATCACACTGCCTTTTCCACTAAAATTCCTTCCTTCGTTAAGAGAGGCACCAGTTTCTAGATACGAGGGTGCGTCCTGTAACTGGGCTTTGTGCTACGCTGTGAAAGCCATCCACGCTGTGGTGTGTTCGTGGCAAACTGTCACATGTCTGCGGACAGATGTTCCAAAGTTCCACGGGAAATGTGGTCTGAACACCCCGTGCGGCCGTGTAGACCATCAGGAGGGCTAAGATCTATGTAATATAAAAGTGGGAGTCCTGCACCAACGGAGACCAAACTGTGAACCAGTCTGATGGAACCAAATTGTCAAACTGAACTGTCAACAATTATTTTTTTTACCTTCTATGGCAAAATTGCCTTATGGCCAATTAGTTATGCAGCGAAAATGTCTATGGAAAAAAGTGCTTGAGGCAAAGGTGTCTACGGCAAAGATGCTGACACCGGAAGGGCCGGACACGGACAGTGACATGGAGCGAAGGTGACGGCGGTTGCAAATGAGGCAACCCGAGGTCCTTGTCTCGGTCGGGAGGAGGGCCAAGATTCTGATCCATTTTAGACCGGTAATTCAAGTAGTGTGTTAAAAGTTACGCGTGCCCCAAAAGCCACAAGGATAATTTTGTAGTGGTGACTCACAGCTTCATTCTGTATTTACGTAAGCTGACAAGTACACTGGTTTAGAGGAGCACAAGTGGGATGTGGTTGATAGCAGTGTGGGTGACCTGGGGATGCCGTGACAGTGGAACATGAATAAGCTTTGGGAACATGGCCGGGGGAACACACAGCAGCTGGATTTCAGCTGGAGAAAGATGTTGAAAATATCCTCCTTCAAGACTTCGGGATTTTTTTCCCCACACCACCCTTGAGCCCTAGATCAATGAATGCTGTGAACACCCATAATTCTCTTTCAAATATTCAAGTGATACCGAAATCTATGGGCAGTATTTAAAATGAAGTCACTGTGTCGTGTCCTAGAGACCGTCTTATTTTCTGAAACTAAAATGCAGCTGACTGTGTCTGCTTCTGTGCTGTTCTCTTATTGATGCTGTAAATCATCTTTTTAAATGAGCACAGGTCACAAAAGCTGGAACCCAGGGGCTCCAGCCCAGCCCAGTTGAGGCAGACAATGCCTGGGAATTCATGAGAACACATACTACTTTTTGAACTTGCCAAAATAAATCCTGGGCTCGTCACACAGAAAAAAAAAATCCTGATCCCTGACTACAAGAAGCTTCCCTTTGTCCATAGAATCAGAGTTACTGGGAACTGAATTGTTCTCAGACATGCTTAGCCAGAGTGAGTGTGTGTGTGTGTGTGTGTGTGTGTGTGTGTGTGTGTGTGAGAGAGAGAGAGAGAGGGAGAAAGAGAGAGGGAGAGAGGGAGAGGGAGAGGGAGAGGGAGAGGGAGAGGGAGAGGGAGACACCTCTGGCAAAGCCCAGGGGCTGCCAGGCTGGGATGTGGAAACACATGCGTGCCGTCTCAGGGTCATTTGCCTGGCTGCCCCGGCCCCGAATGTCAGGGGTCTGAAGCAGAAACAGAGGAGAGGCCCCACCCTGGGTCAGCATGGCACTCTCCCCTGGGCCTCTGGCCGGCCTGATGCCATTTACTTCACATTTATATTTATTATTTTGGAGTTCAGAGCAAATTACTTGACTAGTCTGAATATTAAATCGAGTCTGTTCACATTCAGTCAGCCTAAATCGCTATCAAAATTTTATCCCCTGCCTCTTCTCTCCATTATGTGTCATCAGAAAGGGTTTATGAGCATTGCTAAAATCTGAATGTGGCAGGTCTCTCCATATATCTGCTCTCTGCTACTATAACTTACACACTCACGCTGCAAGACCCCCTCCCCCTCCCTTGGGTCTAAATAGGGCTTCAAGCCTTGGAGAGAATAAGCTGCTGCCCCCTTCAGGTTAAATATAAGGTGGCTTCTTGCTGTTGCGTAACCCTGTCTTGCACAACCCTGCACAACCCTGTCTTGGTTAAATTTTCACATTGTAAGGAATCACATTCAACGGCACAGCAAGTCAACGTCCAGTACATGAAGTCCACTTGACCGTGGTTAAGTGCAGAGTGTAGGCGCCTTTTCTACTGTTCCACATTAATGACGCTCTGTTGGATTCGAGTTTAGTCTTTTCTCCTCAGGGCTGAGCCTAAGACAACCAGGGCGCCTCTGTTCTCGCCACACTCTGCACAATGCCCCCGTGGCAGTTCGGGGGGAAGAGAGAGGAAGGATGTGTTGGTTGCTAGTGGCCACGGCACACTCACTTACAAGCCACGTACGCACACGCTACCGAATGTGAAAAGGCCAGAATGGCTTGGTGGGGGCAATGGTGGCAAGTCACGGTCACCGAGAGAGCGTGCGTGGAGTCCCCATGCCGCACCGCGTGGCCACCTCCAGGTGGACCAAACTGCCAGTGACGCACAGGAATGGAGAGAAGCCATCACGGACGATGTCACGACCTTTGCTCCCTGAGGCCCCCCCGTCTGTCTCTCTTTTGCACCCGTGAAGACACACTCATACCAGACTGTTTATGGCAGTTTCTAGATGAGAGACGGCAAACGTGTGTCACGGCCTGCGTGGCTACCAAGCCACAGTGTGAGTTTCCACCAGCAGCAGCAGCTACAAATCTGATTCATTTTCGTACGGAAGGGCTTCTGTTTTCTATCAACTGACGTTAAAAACCAATCTTAAAAAGCGACAAAACGGAACTACTCTGCACAGTGTCCTCTCCCCGTGCCTGTTCCGGGTGAGCCTCACGTCACGAGGCTCCTGTCTACGCGGGGCCTCCCTGGAAGCAGGAGATTGGCAGATCGGGAGCCCTGGGGGACAGGCCCACTCTACGTCTTTACCTTAATTGCTTCCATGTGCCATATGTATCTGGCGCGCTGTATAAACAACAACCCAAACCAACAGGAGGAAGCCCACACTTCTTACGGGGAACTCCGCGGCAAGTGGGAAAAATGCCAGCAAAACTCAAGAACCGAGCGCTCAGCCTTCCCGGGGGCTCAAGGCCAAGGAGGTGCCGGGATCGAGCCGGCACGCGCCTCTCCTTGCGCGCTGCACGCCACCCTGGAGCCGTGAGTCAGGGCGTCGCACCGGGACCGGCAAGGGCCAGACATCGGAGTCCCCTCCTGGTGGGAGACAGCGAGGGATTAGAAATCGGTGGGGCGAGGGCGTCTTGTGAGATCTTCGAGGCAGACAGTTTCAGTAGGTGGGGAATTAGAAGGAGATAAGCCCTCTGACCCCAAACTCACCTTCAAAACACGACCTTTCTTTGTAAAAAATGAGTATGTTCCTCGAGTCTACGGACGGAAATATCCAGCGGGTATTTCAGCCTTGGTGGCAGATGTCCTGTGTATTCTGCCTAAGAAGCTGTGGCTGCCCCATAAATATTTATGGACACCGTAATCTCCCCACATTACAAGGGTTTCTGTGCACATTTTACTACCCTGCAAGGTACTAGAGTTTGGGTTGGACATCATTTTACCGAAGGGCGTTTCCGGCACTCAGGAAAACCTGCTCTTGCCTCCTTCCTCTCAACGAAGAGCAGTCTATGCTGGGTTTCAGTGGAAACGTTTCAGCCTCTGAAACTCCGAGCAGCCGGGCCAGATGGCCAACAGTGCGGCTGCCTAACACGGCCGTGTTGGTCCGGTGCCCAATCCAAAGGTATCTGGTAGCCTTTCTTTGTTGGTGAGATTTTTATTAAAAAACTGAGGATTTCCAGCTCCATTCAAATAGGCTGCCAATCTAAGAGTGCAGGAAAAATCAAGCTGTTTATACAGTCTCCGTGAATCTTGAACAGAATTTACCTCTGCACTTAAATTCCAGCCATTTGTTTAAAGTTATTGGCGTCCATTCTCTTCTTTGCAGGTTGTGAGGTCTCTCTTGTATTTTGCTTTGTTGACTTGAGAAGTTCATTTAATAGTTCACTGAACAACTTTCTATTGGCTCGCGGACTCGGCAAAGTTTCTGATCATCCATAACTTGCATTTTAGTGGAGAGGAGATGGAAAGTGAAAACAGCCACTCAAACAGAAAGGAAAATATCAAACAGCACAAAGTATGAAGAAAGTAACAACAGGGTGTTTGGCCTAGAAACTGACAGGGTGGCTGGCAAAGCCTCACCAGGAGGTGCGGGGATCTGACCCCTGCAGGAGGGAGGCCATCGAGCTGCACGCCGCTCCCGGCCGAAGAAACAAGCCAGGCGGGTGAGGGGGACGGGCTCAGCGTCCGACCTCAGTGACGTGGAAGCAGTCTGCACACTGCACCACGCTCTAGGGGCTTCGGTCCCACCTCGACCATCCCCTGCCTTCACTTTGCGGCCCCACAGAAAGCGCATCGGGAAGTGGCAACCACTGTCCAAATCCCCTCCACGCACGTGGAAGACACTGACGAGACCCGACACCGAACCCCAGGTCTGGCCACCAAGCGCGAGGCAGCAGTTTCCTCCCGCTGACATGACCTTCTGGGTCGGGGCAGTGCACAGTGTCCAACAGCAGACTTTGGGGCCCGACACCTCGGGTGGGATTCTGGCTCAGACTCTTCCTGGACTAGACGCCTTGGCAAGTCACTTGGCCCCTTCCAGGGTGGGCTTCCTTCACTATCAAATCGCGCCGACGCGGCGGTGCTGGGGGGGGGGGGCTGGACACAGTACAGCACTTAGGGAGAGAGTCAAGCAGTTATTGAACATCTGATAAAAGGTAGGAATCGTCGTTATTAAATGAGTGGGAACACTTATTTTTTATTTATTTTATTTATTGAAAATTTTCAAAGATTTTATTTTTAAGGAATCTCTACACCCAAGCTGGGGCTTGAACTCACAACCCCGAGATCAAGAGCCACACGCTCTATTGCCTGAGCCAGCCAGGCACTTCTCAGTGTGAACATTTAAATGAACAATTTCTCAATCTGAAAAATTCCTTCCGAAAATTTTATTTAATGTCGAGGCCACTTGTCGAGGTTGAATACCTCACTCCATGCACTAGCAAACTCCACAGTGGCTAAGTCCTGGTCCAGATCCACAGGCCGGTGTGGGGCCTTCAGACCTCCAGACAGAGGTGCAATTGGTTTTCCTCAGGAGAGCTGACGCATTTGAGAACACGTTCCAGGAATTCTGTCTGGTTTTACCGCACTCGCTGCATTCCCAAAACACAAATTAGTGAAACTGACTGGCTAGATAGATTTCAGTGATCTGTTCTACATCCAGTCCGGTTCCTAGAAGACATTGCTAAATTATACAGTCAATCCAAAACAGTGTGATTTTTAAATTTAAAAATCTGGGGTGCCCGTGTGGCTCAGTCAGTTAACTGTCCGACTTTTGGTTTTGTCCGACCATGATCTCACGGTTTGTGGGTTCACGCCCCACATTGGACTTGGTGCTGACAGCGCAGAGCTTGCTTGGGATTCTCTCTCTCCCTCTCTCTCTCTCTCTGCCCCTTCCCTGCTAGAGCTAGAGCTCTCTCTCTCTCTCAGAATAAGTAAGTAAACATTAAAAGAAATCTGGGCTGACCATCACAGGGCCACTTGGGCCCTGTCGGCACAGACTCACTTGGCAGAGGGCCTGCATCCAGGCAGAGCGTGTGGATGCTGAGGCCAACGGCTGGCCGACAGTGCCACCCCATGGTACCCAGCTCTGAAATGCTCAGCCCACTGGCTCTGCAAAGTCCTGCAAAGAAGACTACGCAGAGAACACCACGGAGCTTCTGTGATGCCCACGGGGTGTTGCCCGGACTACAGCAGCTGCTCCCGAGGCACAAACTGGCTGTTTGTCCAATTTACACTTACCTGTGCCTGCGGCACGGCCCCACGCTGAAGGTGGACACTGGCGCCTGAGGCCGCTCATATCAACCCTGTGAGGCGGCCATCATTACTATGATCCCTCTTTGACTGACTAGGAAACAGAAGCATCCAAGCTTATACAGCGAGGTGAGGGCACTCAGGATTCAAACTCAAACACGTCTGACACCAGAGGCCACATAGTTCCTGGGCAGAGATCCCTGGGGAGGGCCACTGCCTAAGGAAAGCAGGAGGCCACCATCAGGCCTTCCAAATGTATACATGATATCTGGAAGGGAGATGCCAAGTGGGAAAGCCGACCTGTCCGTCCGTCTGTCCATCCATCCGTCCGTCTGTCTGCCCATCCATCTGTCCAACCAAACGTCGAACCAACATTTACTAAGCGCCTATACGCCAGGCACTGCTTTATGTACTGGGGCCATAGTGGCCACGGGAAGGAAATCTGGATGATCCTCAGTGCCGCCCTAGCTTCCTCCTTTTGTCCCTCCGGACTAGAGGTGGCAACGGATTCCTGCCATGTTATGCGGGCTGTCTCCAGATTGCCTCACCCTCTGTGTGAACAACTCCCTACCTTAAATCCCTTGGTTATACACACTTGAAGTTGGGCCTGTTTTGCTGGCTAGAACTTGACTGATATAAAGCCATTGGGAAGTTTTAAACAGGCCAGTGATGTGATCTTATTTCTAGATTTGGTGGCCGTTGTAATGGCAGATGGTCTTTACTAGGTAAAAGCGGAAGCAGGAAGTCCAGCGAGGAGGCCGTGAGTTGGGACGGTGGCCTGGACCGGGGAGTCACAGTGATGGCAGAGACGGAGAGCAGCCAATAGGTTCGGGGTACTGTCAACAGGGCACCGGAGGGCGAGTGAGAAAGAGTGAGGAGTCAGTGCCTCTCAGGGGTTGGCCATGGCAATCAGGCTAACCATTGGCCGAGATGGGTAAGAACGGGAAATGGCAGCTTTCAGGAGGAAGATTAAGAATTCGGGTTTGGATGTGGCGAGTCGGGGCTGTCGAGGAAGCAGCCGTATATTCGGAGCCACTGATGCCCAAAGGGGAGAGAAGGAAGGCCCCCGGAAGCAATCTTCCCAACTCTGTCGGGAACCAACATGGACCCTCACTGAAATATACATCTGAGCTTTATGGGAAGAATCAATCTTTTCAAAGGGCTCATTCCCTGAGTCACTGTGGGAAAGTTACAGAAGAGCATTCACTGTCTTTCACCAAATACCAAGTGCCCTAAGACCGTAGAGACTTTGGAGGGCATGATGATTCTGTTGAACACTTAGGACTATAAATGTATTTTATTCCATTATAGGTACCCAGAACAATTCTACATGCAGAAAAGACTACTATATGATATGCATATAGTTCTCTTCACTTAAAAATATTTCAAGAAACCACCTTTTAGCTAGACAATAATTTTCTTAAGCTTATTTATTAAATTTAATGTTCAAGCTGAGATGTGGAAGGAAGGCATGATGTGGAACATGGGCAAAGACCGGGGCCTGGGGGCTCACATCTGAATGTCTACACCTTTGCCAGCAGCAAAGGTGTAGTAGCAGGCATCCAGGGTCCAAGAAACCGCTATGGGGAAATTTTAAATTAAATGCATTCATTCATCCATTAATGCAATTTCCTTTAAACCCAGGACAGCATTCTCTTCCTTTGATACAGGAGCACTGTGGTTGAGCCCCCTGCACACCAGCACCTCTCCCGGGGCACAAACAACACCCCATCTAATGAGCCCTCCACCGATGGGGGAGGGAGGTCGGTCGGGATGGCACAGCTCGCTTTCGAATCAAAGGCCAGCCCGAGCTCCTGAGAGTACCAGAAACATCTTCTTTCTCTGGCCACCACGCTAACCTACATCTTTTACGTGGAAGAGAAAGGAACGGGAGCCTTCCTACATTTCTGTAAACTAAGGACATTTATCCCTTGTGGCTTTCAAGACCAAACCGAAGGCATCTTTCCCCATGGTTTTTATGCAAAGTAACACATTCACGCGGTAAAAATATCAAATGTCACCCAAGAGCTCATAATGAGAAGCGGCAGTCCCCTGCCCTCCCGCCAGCCCCCTGAAGTCCCACAATCCTTTACATGCTTCTGTTTAAATTTTTGGGGGTTCCTGATCAAAGGGGTCTCACCACTGAACTGGTGTGACCCCACCAAGAGGTCCAATGGCATCTCCTAACAGTTTTAAGAAGCTATAAAAACCTCGGCACGCTCAGACTCAGCAATTAAGACAAATGCGCCAAGAGATCATTAAAAAACAACTTTTTAAAACCAGATAAAATTCACAGACACAAACCATTCCTCTCCCTGCAAAAGGGAAGTTTTGCACAAACACCCCCAATTTCACTACATAAAACTGAGCCGGGCGGGAATATAATAGTAAAACTGTTACTGCACTGATGAGTCTTACGATGTGGGCAGCAAGCAAATACCTTTCTCGACTTTTCTTCATAATGCTGTGCTTACTAGATGGAAAAAGAAATCTCTGAGGAGGATTCACACCTGAGTGGTGTCTCCAGAAGAGCAGGATTCTGAAATAAACAGTCAAAAACTCCACCAAGTGAGCAAGGTGTTGGTTCAAAAGGGTTTGGGATAGCCACATGCGATCACACTAAGACACTCTAAATTACCCTTAATTTGGTCACGGAGAATATTCGTAAGGTAATGTTGAGTGAAAAATGAGGGGATCAAAACAGAATCTTGCACTCACCCACACACAATGTTTTTAAGGCAAGGAAATGCTCCGACACATTAACCCTGGGTTTCTCTGGGCAGTGGGCCGGTGAGTGCTTTTCATCTTCATTTTCTTCCTTACGCGTCTCTGCATTTCCAAACTCCCTGAGGCTCCCATGAGTCGCCCCTGTGTCTCCGGGGAGACACAAGACAAGCCCGTCAGCTCCGAGAGGCACCCTGCCCTGCCGGCTGCACTGTGACCTGACCTGACCGAACCCAGTGCCTCTCCTCTCTCACCTCCTTCTACTGCCACCGCCACCACAAAGCAAGCAAACAAACCTAACGGCAACAGCAAATTAATCGCAACAAAGCTGTAAATGTTGGCAAAAGTGCCACCCTGAGTGGGCCCTAAAGATATCTGAGACGTACGGGGTGGCAGCCTGGGCCCGCGACAGAGCTGGACTGGCAGCTGGAAGGAGCGTCCTTGGGTCTGCCACCAGCCCAGCCCGGCAGCCGGGCCTCCGTGCACACGCGGACGGCACAGCTGGGCCGCAGGCGGTGGACGCCAGGCACGCACCAAGGGCCGAGCCTGAAGGACTCGGTCCCGGCCTCCCTTCTTACCTTACCATCTACGTGGGTGCCGACAGGGCTGACTCTGAGGAAAGCTACTTCCTGCTTGTTTTAAATGAAACTGTTTATTGTGAGGCAATTGCAAGAAACACTACAGAGAGATCCTAGACAGCAGCTTGTTACTTCCAGAGTAATACCTCACAAAACCATAGTGTGGTATCAAGTGGGACACGGGTATGTCGACATTGCTACTCTGCCAGTCTGACTCAGTTCTCCCCAATTTTACGTCTGCGCACTCAGATGCGTGGGTTTTGTCCGTGCGCGGGTTCGTGTGCCCATCACCATGGTCAAGATACAGAACATCCATCACCACAAGGGTCCCTTGTTTCACAACCACACCCACCACCCTCCAATCCCAACCCTGGCAACCTCTTGTCCGTTCCCATTTCTGTAATTTTCCATTTCGAGAACGTCCTATAAATGGAATCACATGGTGTATAACCTTCTGGGATCAGCTTTTCTCACCCGGCGTAATTCTCTGGAGGCCCGTCCGGGCTGCTGGGCAAATCAATAGTTAGTTCTATTTTTTTTATCACTCAGTATTTTCCTTAATGAGATTTTAAAAGAAACTTTATTTTTTTTTATGTTTTTGTTTTTGAGAGAGAGCACGAGTGGGGTAGGGGCAAAGAGAGAGGGGAACAGAGGATCCGAAGTGGGCTCTGTGCTGACAGCAGTGAGCTGGATTCGGGGCTCAACCTCACCAACCTCGAGATTATGACCTGAGCTGAAGCCGGATGCTCAACCGACTGAGCCACCCAGGCGCCCTTACAAGAAGTTTCGAAGACCACGTGCCACCTTTCAGATGAAGGCAGAGCTGCCCCGCTGGAGCCCGTGGCACCCCAACAGGAGCGAATGTTGCACATCTCCCAAATCTTAAAAATCCCATAAAATGATACTCGCCTATTGTGCCTTTCTCAGGAAACTAACTGAATTCTGATTATGCAAAGCTTCAGCGAAACTTATCACCTCTTATTTTACTGCAATTAAATAATCTCTCCCCAAATATACTGAGAGTTACAGACGTCACCTTTATTATTTCTCTTTAAAGTTATTTATACACAGAATATAACTCACATCTCATTTCTGTTTCTCTTTTCCCCTTGGCGAAAATACCATTCATTTGTCTCCTATAGTGGCTTGTTTTTTATTGTGCTACTGCTGTAATATATGATCTTTAGTTTATTAGTTTATGCCTTATATTAAATTATGTCCATATAAGATTTGTAAGAAAAATGGCTTTTCATTTTACTTGGGAACTTGGCTGGACTTAATTTTGGGAAGTTGATCTTCAAAAAGGAAATTAGTCCGAAAGGGAGAGTGTCAGAGGGAAAAATGAAGGATCTTTGAGGCTGCAAACCAGAGGCGCCAGGAACACCTGGCCTCACCCTCCGCAAAGATTTGGGGTGCCCGGGGACACTGTTTCCCTCAAGGTACGAGGGCATGGCCAGGGCAGCTCCAGAGAAGGGCCGTCAGTCGTAGGGACCCACTGGGGAGGAAAGGGCATGGACCCAAGGCCCACAGGGACTCGGACCCCGGAGCATCCCGCTGGGCCCCTGACCCCCTCCCAGCTTCTGTTCACGCAGTATCTTCTCCGCAGCTACAGGTGCAGCCAGTCACTGCCCTGCCTCTGGCCGAGAGCCTCTGTTCAGATTCTCACTTGGTCCCACTCTGCACCCCAGGACTTAGAAGCTAACTGCCTCTGCCCCCTGGGGTGGGGTCCCTTGAGGTCCCACCCAGCTTGCAGACGGGCTGTGCAGGACCCAGGTGCACTTCTCAGCCAGTCTGCTCTGCTAGGGGCTGAGGGTTAGATGGGAGGAGTCAAGGCCCCTCCCCACTGACAGGGCTGGGGATAGCCAGGCCAGCAACACTGCCAATACAGTGTCACCTCGGTGAGCGGCCACCGCGACGACAGGTGTTCCCATCAGTGTTGTGTGGCAAGTAAGTGAACCGTGACGGTCACACACAGTGGAACACCACACAACGATGCGACAACAAACCGCACTGTATGCGACCACACAGATGAATGTCAGAGGCGTAGCACTAAGGGAGAGAAGTCAGACTCAAAGCGCGTGTGCTGACGAGCCCATTCAGTGAAGTCCAGAGCAGACGGCACTGGCGGACGGTGACGGAGGTCAGAACATGGTTGCCTTTGGGGTGGAACCCACTGGTGGAAAACCACCGGAGGAGGCTTTCGGGGGCTGCAGACACTCGGTATGCTCGGGGAGGGATTACATGGATGTACACATATGTTAGAATTCAGTAAGCTGCATGTTTAAGAGTTGTGTACTTCACCGCATATGACTTACACACTTAAATTTCAAATAGTTCCAGGGGTCTCACACCTACAGGAATCGTAAAGACAAGAGGAAATGAGGACAAACGGTTTCTTTATCCTACAAGAGGGGTCTCGGGGAATCTCGCTCAGGTTTTCCTGTGATGTTCTCATTCAACAGGGTCTTGGGTTTGTGCGCCAAAAGCCTGTAGGCAATAGCTTGGTGGGATCCCCTTCCTCACAGGCTGGGGGGCAGGTGATGAGCGTGACCTGAGAGCCCCGTGAGGGCCCCCGCGGAAGACCTGGGACTCACGCCCCCGCGGCTGCCAGTGTGAGGCAGGCTTGGCCACAGAGAGGCTCATAGGCACCAAGTGCCAGGACAAATGGGTGCTTATTAGCCTTTTTGAGGAGGATCCTGGGCTACAGCACGGGGTCTGGAGCTAAAATCAAAGCAACTGGAGAAGCTTCAAATAGAGCTTTCTGGAAAGAGGACGCGAGGCTTCCCTCAGACGCCGCGTGCTGAGCTAACTTCTGTGCCTCTGCAAATACCACACGTGGCAGTCACTCCCCTTCATGCCACAAGACAGCCACGGGAAGGCAAGGCCACAGGCCCCAGAGCAAGCAAGACAAGCATGCGTCAGATTGGAGAGCAGAGCCAGAGAGTGATCTTGTGTGGCGAGTCCCCTCCCAGCTGACTCTGCGTGGAAAGTGTTCCGTGTGTCCGCGAACAGCTGAGTAACGAACGTGGTCCTTCACACAGGAGATTATTACTCAGCCACAAAAAGGAGCGGCGTGCTGAGCTGTGCCATAGTGCGGATGGACCTTGACATTATTATGCTCAGTGAGAGAAATCAGGTGCAAAAGACACACCTTGTGTGATTCCATGTAGTGAAATGTCCAGAAGAGGCAAACTTGTGGAGCCAACAGGCAGATTCGTGGTAGCCAGGGGTTCCAGGGAGCAGAAGCGAGGAGCAACTGCTTAATGGGTACGGGGCCTTCTCTCGGGGCGACGGAAATATTTTGGAACTTGATAGAGGCCATGGTTGTACAACATTATCATATACGAAATGCCATTAAGTCGTTTACTTTAAAATGGTGCATCTGTGTTATGTGAATTTCACCTCCACGTAAAAAAACCGCTTTATAAAAATCTTTGCAGCATGTAGCCGTTTGTTCTTTCACTGAATCCGTTCACTCTTTATCCTTCTGATCCACACCTGTGCACTCTGCCTGTGCCAGACCCGTGCCAGGAGCAGGCCCTACGGGGCCGAGCGAGAACTCCAGTCTCCTACCCTCCAGGAGCCTACAGGCCAGCACGGTGATTCTCAACCTGTTAAGCTTTACAAAATACAGAGACCTGGGTCGTAACCCGGAGATTCTAGTTCATTAGGCTGAGATGGGGCCCCGGCATCGCTACGTTTTAAACACCCACAGGTAATTCTGACAACCAGCCGGATCCGGAAGTGGCTCAAACAACCTTGAACCTGGCCCATAAAAAGCCTGACCGCGGGCTTGGAAACATCCTCAGCAAAAGCAGGCATGCTGAACCCTGAAGAGGAGGTTAAGCGCTGAGCTTCACGCACAGGAAGGACAGGCGCGGCTGAGCCCCTCAGCCCTCTGGGGTCTGGTCCGTCCAGTCTGGATCGGTGTCATGCTGGCCTCTTACCGCTTGGTGGCAGGAGTAAAATGGGTTTGACTTCCCGGTGTGCTGGCTAGGAGATTTGGATCTACTTCCCCAGTGTCTTCCGGGAGCAGGTACAACGGAAAGTCAACTGTAGTAGAAGGAACCGAGGAATGTGTATCTCGGAGAACAAGTAGTTTAGTCCTTAAGACTTAGCAGGCCTCATGTCTACTTCCGAAGCAGTGATGTGGCCCTGTGTCGGACAGTGCATCGTGGTGCTCTGAATCTGGGAAGATTCACAAAGCAGGCAACGTCTGAGCTGAGTTGACCAAAAGACGCCTGCAGAACCACATGGCAAGGTGGGAAAAAACAGAGTGAGACAGAAATGAAGGGCTGCTACGTGCTACATGAACATCACGCCGAGCGAGAGGACTCGGCCACAAAAGCACACACACCGTATGTGTCCACTCACACGTGTCCACAGGCAGAAAGTGGATCCGTGGTTGCCGGGGGCTGGGGGACCTGGCGGTGACAGGTGGTGACCGCTGGTGGGTAGGGGTTTTCTGTCTGAGATCTTCACAATGTGCTGCAGTTAGACAGCAGTGATGGTGGCACAGCCTCGTGAATATATAGGAAAATCCCTGAATTACACACTCCACGTGAGTGGGATGCATGGCTTGTGACTTACGTCTCCATAAAGCGATTATAAACGAGGGGCGCCTGGGTGGCTCAGTCAGTTAAGCGTCCGACTTCGGCTTAGGTCATGATCTCACGGTCCATGAGTTCAAGTCCCATGTCAGCCTCTGTGCGGACAGTTTTGAGCCTGGAGCCTGCTTCGGATTCTGTGTGTCTCTCTCTCTCAAAAATAAACATTTAAAAAAGCTATTCTAAACAAATACCTATTGAGCATTTCCGTGTGCCAGGGTGTGCCACGACTAAGGCAGAAGCACATCCAGTGCATGAGACGAAGAAGTAAGGAGACTGTATGTTACACCGTAAGAAACACTAGAGGTAACATAAGAGGACACAGGGAGTACTTGCACCGGCAGGGATCACAGGGAGGTCAAGGAGGGTTGGCCTCGCTGAGAAGACAGCTTTCCATTTTTATTTATTTTTAATTTTTTAAAGTTTGTTTGTTCATGTATTTTTTTTTTTCAACGTTTATTTATTTTTGGGACAGAGAGAGACAGAGCATGAACGGGCGAGGGGCACAGAGAGAGGGAGACACAGAATCGGAAACAGGCTCCAGGCTCTGAGCCATCAGCCCAGAGCCCGACGCGGGGCTCGAACTCACGGACTGTGAGATCGTGACCTGGTTGAAGTTGGACGCTTAACCGACTGCGCCACCCAGGCGCCCCTGTTCATGTATTTATTTATTTACTTACTTATTGAGAGAGCACGGGCAAGCAGGGGAGGGGCAGAGAGAGAGGCAGAGGAAAATCCCAAGCGGGCTTCACACTGTCAGGGCAGAGCCCAATGCTGGGCTCGATCGATCTCACAAACTGCGAGATCATGATCTGAGCTGAGATCAAGAGTTGGACACTTAACCAGCTGAGCCGCCCAGGAGCCCCAGAGAAGACAGCCTTTTTTTAAGAATTGTGGTAAAATACACATTACATAAAATTTACCATCTCAACTATTTTTTCGTGTAAAGCTCAGTAGTATTGTATACATTCCTAACGTTATACAACCGCCACCACCATCCACCTCCAGAACTCTTTTCGTAAGGTGAAACTGAAATGATACCCATTAAACCGTACCCTTCTCCCCCTCCCCGGCCTCGGGCAACCATTCTGCTTTCTGACCACGATTCTGACTACTCTGGGTACTTATAGGTACTCATGTAAGTGGAATCCTACAGTGTTTGTCTTTTTATGGCCGGCTTATTTCACATAGCAAAATGTCCTCTAGAGTCATCCATGTTGTAGCCGGTGTCAGAACTTCCTTTTTAAGGCTGAAAGATATTCCACTGTATGGCTGTACCACATTTTGTTCATCTATTCATGGGACACTTGGGTAACTTCCACCTTTTGGTTATCGTGAATGACGCTGTAAATAATTTCCTTTGCCCAAATAAATAAACAAATTAAGTTTATGCATTAACGTAATCTCAACACCCAACACGGGGCTCGAACTCACAATCCTGAGATCACGAGCTGCATGCCCTAGCGACTGAGTCAGCCAGGGGCCCCTAATTTCTTTTTTAAAAAAAATAGTAGTCAAAAAAAAAAAAATAGTAGTCATCCTGGGGCACCTGGGTGGCTCAGTGGGTTAAGCGTCCAACTTCGACTCAGGTCATGATCTTGCAGTCCATGAGTTCGAGCCCCGCATCGGGCTCTGTGCTGACAGCTCAGAGCCTGGAGCTGCTTCAGATTCTGTGTCGCCCTCTCTCTCTGCCTCTCCCCCACCTCTCAAAAATAAACAACCATTTAAAAAATTAGATTTAAAAAATAGTAGTCGTCCTAACAGGTGTGAGGTCGTATCTCCTTGTGGTTCTGATTCACATCTCCCTGATGATGAGTGATGTTGAGCATCCTCTCGTGTGCTTATGGGCCATTTGTGTATCTTCTTTGGAGAAATGTCTATTCAAAGTTCTTTGCCCATTTTTAAATGAGGTTGTTTGTTTTTTTTATTGTTGACTTTTAGAAATTCTATCTGTTCTGGATGTTAATCCCTCATCACATATATTTTCTGTGGGTTGCCTTTTTGCTCTGTTAATAGTCTCTTTTGAAGCACAAAAATTTCAATTCCCATGAAATCTCATTTCTCTATTGTTCTTTTGTTGCCTGTGCTTTTTGGTGTCACATCCAAGAATTCATCACCAAACTCAATGTTGTGAAGTTCTGACCCTAAGTTTTCTTCTAAGAGTTTAAGGGTTTTTAAGAATGTTTATTTCTTTATTTTTGAGAGAGAGTAAACTGGGGAGGAGCAGAGACAGAGGGAGACAGAAATCCCAAGTGGGCTCTGTGGTCTCAGTGCAGAGCCTGATGTGAGGCTCAAACTCACAAACTGTGAGATCATGACCTGAGATGAAACCAAGAGTCGGACGCTTAACCGATTGAGCCCCCGCAGGCGGCCTCTTCGAAGAGTTTTATCGTGTTGGGCCTTCCATTCCAATCTCTGATCCACTTTGAGTGACTTTTTGTACATGAGAGTCCAACTTCATTCTTTTGAATATGGACATCCAGTGTTCCCAGCACCATTTCTTGAAAAGACTTTCCTTTCCTCACTGAATGGTCTTGATGACCTCGTCAAACATCATTTGACCATATGTGTGAGACTATTTCTGGGCTATTCTCCATTCTACCCTGTTGCTCTGTGTGACACTTTATGCCACTAACACTATGTTGAGGACTGTAGCTTTGTAACGAGTTTTGAAACCAGGAAGTATGAGTTCTCCAGCTTTGTTCTTTTTCAAGATTGCTTTGGCTATTTGGGGTCCCTTCAGATTGCATGTTAACTTTAGAATGTGTTTTTCCATTTTTGCAGAAAATGTCATGGAGATTGTAAAAAGGATTACACTGACTCTTTAGATCACTTTGGATAGTACTGACAGCTTAACAACTTTTAACTCTTCCAACTTAAGAACATAGGCTGTACTTCTGTTTGTGTCCTCCTTAATTTCTTTCAGCAATATTTTGTAGTTTTCATTGTATGTCTTTTATCCCTTTGATTAATTTCTAAATATTTTATTATGCTGATGCAATTATAAGTGGAATTGTTTTTGTAATTTCCTTTTCAGATTATTCATGGTTGGTGTATGGAAATGCAACTGATTTTTGTGTGCTGACTCTGCATCCTGCTATTTTGCTGAATTCACTTATTATAACTTTTTTTTTTTGGTGGAGTCTTTAGGATTTACTACATATAAAATCGCATCATCTGCAAACAGAAGCAATTGTACTTCTTTCTTTCCAATTTGGATGCCTGTTTCTTTTTCTTGTCTAATTGCTATGACAAGAACTTCCGGTATATTTTTAACAGAAGCAGCAAAAGTGGACATCCTTGCCTTGTTCCAGATCTTAAGAGGAAAAGCTTTCAGCCTTTTAGTGTTGAGTACAATGTTTGCTGTGGGTTTTTCACGTATGACTTTTATTATATCATATCATGAGATGGTTTTCTTTTATTCCTAGTTTGTCGAGTTTTTTTATCATGAAAGAGTGTTGAGGTTGTTGTGTGTTGTTGTTGTTGTTGTTGTTGTTGTTGCCTTTTTTGCATCAATCGAGATAATCATGTTTTGTTTTGTTTTTTCTTGGTTCTGTAAATGTGATGACTTACGCTGATTGATTTTTGTATGTTGAATCATCCTTACATTCCAGGAATAAATTCCTCTTGGTCATGGCCTCTAATCCTTATAATGTTTTGCTGAATTTGGTTTGCTAGTATTTTGTTGAGGATTTTTCCATCAGTGGTCATAAGGGATAGTAGATGCATCGTTTTTCCTTTCTTGCAGTGTCTTTGGCTTTGATATCAGAGCAATGCCGGCCTCATTAGATGAGTTAGGTAGGAAGTGTTCCCTCCTCTTTAAATTTTTGCAAAAGTTTAAGAAGAATTGGTGTTAATTCTTCTTTAATGCTTGGTAGAATTCACCAGTGAAGCCATCTGGTCCTGATTTTTTACTTATTGGAACATTTTTGAATAGTTGATTCACACTCCTTACTAGTTATAGTCCTGTTCAGATTTTCTATTTCTTCATGATTTATTCTTGGTAGATTTTGTGTTTTGAGGAATTTGTCCATTTCATCTAGGTTATTTAATTTGTTGTTAGTAAGTTCTTTCTTATAGTCCATTTATTTCTGTAGAATTGACAATGTCCCTACTTTCATTTCTGATTTTTCTAACTTGAGTCTTCTCTATTTTTTCCTTAATCCATACAGCTGAAGTTTTGTCAACTTCGTTGATCTTTCTGCATTGATTTGCCTCTATTTTTTAATATTCTTTTCTTTATCTCTGCTCTAATTTTTATTATTTCCTTCCTTTTGCTAGTTTTGGGTTTAGTTTGTTTTTCTTTTTCTAATTCCTGAAATTGTAAAGTTAGATCGTCAGTTTGAGATCCCTTTTTAAAAAATGTAAGTGTGTATGGCTATACATTTCCCCCTTAACACTGGTTTTACTGCATCCCGCAAGTTTTGGTATGTGTGTTTTCCTTTTCATTTGTTTCTAAGTATTTTCTAATTCCCTTTGTGTTTCTTTTTTCATTCACTGGTTCTTTAAGAGTGTGTGTTTAATTTACACAAATCTGTAAATTTTCCAGTTTACTTCTGTTGTTGATTTCTAACCTCATTCTGTTGTGGGTGAAGATTCTTTGTATCTTTTAAAATGTATTGAGACTTGGAGTGCCCGGGGGGGGGGGGGCCCAATTAGGCGTCCGATTTTTGATCCTGGCTCAGGTCACGATCTCATGGTTTGTGGGACTGAGCTCGGCATTGGGCTCTGTGCTGACTGTGAGCAGCCTGCTTGGGAATCTCTCCTTCTCTCTCTGCCCCTCCCCCGCTTACCCACATGCATGAGCTCTCTTTCTCTCTCTGTCAAAAGAAATAACATTTAAAGAAAAAATAAAATAAAATCTATTGAGACTTAATTTGTGGTCCAACATATGGTCTATCCTATAAAATGTCCCATATGTGCTTGAAAAGAATGTGTATGCTGTTGATACTAGACCGGCCCATACATGTCTGTTAGATGTTGTTGATGTATGGTATTAAGTCTTCTATTTCCTCCCATATGATCTGTCTGATTGTTTTATCCATTATTTAGAATGGGGTGTTGCAGCCTCCAACTTTTAGAACTATTTCTCCCTTCGGTTCTGTCAGTATTTGCTTCATACATTTTCAGTCTGTTAGTAGGTGTATAAATGTTTATAACTGTTGTATCTTTTTGTTTGAACCTTTATACATAAGGCCCTTATTTGTCCCTCACAGCCGTTTTGGATTTAAAGTCCATTCTTGTCTGTATCAGTAGAGTCACCTCTGCTCTCATTTGGCCAGCATTTAAATGGATATCTTTTTCCGTTCTTTCACTTTCCATCTATTTTTGCCTTTGGATCTAAAGTGAGTCTCTTATGGATAGCATATAGTTGGATCATGTGTTTTTATCCATTCTGCCAACCTCTGCAACCTCTGTCTTGTAATGGGAGTTTAATACATTTACATGAAGTATAATTACTGATGGGGGGAACTTTCTTCTGTCATTTTGCTATTTGTATTCTCTATGTCTCCTAGCTTTTCTGTCTCTCATGACATACATTAGTCTTCTGTGTTTAGTTGTGTTGTTGTTGTTGTTTTGTAGTTAAACCCTTAAATCCTTTCTCATTTTCTTTTGTGTATGGTCTATACCTATTTCCTTTGTGGCTACCAGGAGGATTACATTTAACATCCTGAAATGATAACACTCATTTAAATTTCCACCAGCAAACAAAACCTCTATGTTTTTTAGGGCTCTGTCCCCACCCTTTAGGGTCACTGATATCACAAAATTATATCTTTACACATTATGTGCCCCCATGTGTAAAAATTCTTTTACAAACACTAGTCTCTTAAAACATGTAGACACAAAAAGACTTACAAACTGTTATTATGATAATACTAGCATTTATAATTGCCCACTTACTACCTTTAATGAGATAGATTTCTTCACGTGGTTTGGAATTACTTCCTAGTGGTGTCTTTCCTTTCACCTTGCACAATTATGTTGAACATTTCTTGCATGCAGGTCTAGTGGAAATGCACTCCCTCAGCTTTTGTTTATCTGGAAATGTCTTGATTCCTCCTCTGCTCTGTTTTTGTTTTTTTTAATTTGTATTTATTTATTTTGAGAGAGAGAAAGAGTACAAGCACAAGCAGTGGAGGAGCAGAGAGAGAAAGGGAGGGAGAGAGAGAATCCCAATATGCTCTGTGCTGTCAGCATGGAGCCCAACGTGGAGCTCAATCTCATGAACCGTGAGATCGTGACCTGAGCCGAAATCAAGAGCTGGACGCTCAAGCAACTGAACCACCCAGGCGCCGTTCTCCCTTGGTCTTTGAAGGACAGTTTTACTGAAAATGAACTTCTTGGTTGACAGTTCTTTCACTTTGGATATCCTAAGATAATAAAACATTAATTGTGGTCAATTCCCCACTGTCTTCTGCCTCCTAAGTTTCTGATGAGAAATATGCTTACTGAGAATCCCTTGTATGTGATGAGTCACTTCTCTCTTGCTGTTTTCAAGATTCTCTGTCTTAGGGCTTTTCAGAATTTGAGTATGTGTCCCAGTGTGGGTCTCCATGAGTTCATCTTACTTGGAACTTATTGACCTTCTTGGATGTTTATATTCCTGTCTTTCATCACATTTGGGAAGTTTTTAGCCATTATTTCCTCAAAGATTTTTCCCGATCCTTTCTCTCTTTTTCTTCTAGATCTCCCATAAGGTATATGTCGGTCTTTTGTGTTGTCCAACAGGTTCCTTAGGCTCCGTTTGCTTTTCTTTAATCTTTTTATGTTCTGTTCCTTAAACCGAATGCTTCTATTGTTTTATCTTCTAGTTTGCTGATTCTTTCTTTTGTCTGCTCAAATCTACCTTTGAGTCCCTCTGGTGAATTTTTCATTTCAGTTATTGTGTTTTCAGCTCCAGAATTTCTATCTCTTTATTGATATTTCCATTTTGTTCATACATCATTTTCTTGATTTTTCTCAAGGTCTTCCTTTAGTTTTTGAGCATATTGAAGACAGTTGTTTTAAAGTCTTTGTCTAGTATACCTGCCATCAGGGCTTTTTCAGGAATACTTTCTATTGAATTTTCCTTTGAATTGGCCATATATCCCTGTTTCTATGTATGCTCTGTGATTTTTTTGTTGAAAACTAGACATTTGAATCTAATAATGTTGTAGGTCTGGAAATCAGAATCTTCCCCTTCCCCCAAGGTTTACTGTTTTTGGTTATTTTATGGTTTTTTTCTATTATTGCAGCCTGTCTCTGCACCAAAGATCATCCTTAAACTCTTCTCAGGTCTTTTCTGAGCCTGGGCCTTTCCCTGGGCATGCACAGTCCCTTTCTAACTTTCCCTTGTACGCAAAACTGATTTGAAGGTCTTCGTCCCTAATGTCCGGCTTCCTTCCAGAGAAAGAAATGAAGGAGAAGGGGAGGCGCGGCAGCCCTTTAAATCCTCCGGAAGTCACTTCAGGTAGGAGGGGAGGGGCTTGCCTCAATGGCGGAAGTGCAACAACGATGGCTGCCCTCATTTTTTGCACCTCTGTGATCTGCAGCAGTACTTAGCCATCAGGGGGAAGATCCTCGATATTTGCTGGATATTCACTCTGGCTCCCACAAGCCGCGGGCCAGCTGCTCCAGAAACCCATGCACAGGTGACTGACACTGGTCTCGGGGTAGGGGTGGGGAGCTGCTACTGTGCTAAGAGTTGAAACTGACCAAGATCAAGTGCAATTTCCTATCTAAGGCTTCCCCCTGAAAGTTGGAAGCCTTCAATAGACTCCAGAGTTCCAAAATAGTTACATCAGACAGATTTTGCCAGTGTAACCGTTGCTTAGGTGGGGAAACTGATTCCTGATGGTTTCTGCTTTGCCATCTTCCCAGAATCCTCCAGGATGATAACTTTTTGAACGACTGTTCGAAGGATGCGAAGGAGTTGGCCATGTGGACACCTGAGAGAAAAGCCTTCTAGGTAGAGGGAACAGCAAATTCAAAGGCTCAAGGTGGGGGTTGCAGGTTCAGCTGCATGGTTCACTTTGTAAATGTTATTGAATTTTTCACTTCAAATTCGAATTACTCATGGATGGTATATAGGAAAAACAATTAACTTCTGTATATTCACCTTGCATCCTGCGACTTTGCTATAATTGCTGTTAGTTCCAGGATGTTTGTTTCTTTGTTTATTCCATTGATTCTTTGGGATTTTCTATAATCATGTCATCTGTAAACAAAGACAGTTTTATTTCTTCCTTCTCAAACCGTATACTTTATTTCCTTTTCCTGTCTTATTGCATTAGCCAGGACTTTCAGCATGATGTCAAATGGGACTGATGAGGGGGGACATTCTCATCTTGCTTCCAATCACGGCTCACTCAGGTGATATTCATTTTTTCTATGACTCTCCACTCCTGGGAGAGCTGGGCCACCTGACCATACTGATTTGGAGATCTGGATCTGTTCCTGGGCCCTGTTTCCTAACAGGAGCCACAGAACACTGGATTTGTAGGTCACAGGACCTGCCATCACACCTGTCTTCTTGGCAGCATTGCCCTAATGTCCTCACTTAGGGACTCCCGTCCACCTGCTGAGTATCGTATTTCCTGAAAACTCAGATCCCTAGTGGCTGACTCCATTCTCACATACAACCACAGTGCTGCCTCCTTCTACCTCACCCCTGCTTGCTGGGATCTTCGTATGCTCCTGGATGAAGGTTTTCATTGCCCATCAGTGGTTCTGTCTGCTCAGAAGACATTCATCAGTTGTCTCTCCAAAGGACCTCATCCTTGGGCAAGGCGTCAACAAGGACTCTACAAAACTGGTTATCCTTCATGGAAAGAAGTCCTCGCTCTTTCCAGTTTAAAGAAAAGGTAAGGAAAGTCATTTTAACAATATATACGAGTCATTCCTCACTGCTTAGACTTCCTGTTTATTTTTTTTTTAATTTTTTTTTTCAACGTTTATTTACTTTTGGGACAGAGAGAGACAGAGCATGAACGGGGGAGGGGCAGAGAGAGAGGGAGACACAGAATCGGAAACAGGCTCCAGGCTCCGAGCCACCATCAGCCCAGAGCCTGACGCGGGGCTCGAACTCACGGACCGCGAGATCGTGACCTGGCTGAAGTCGGACGCTCAACCAACTGTGCCACCCAGGCGCCCCTAGACTTCCTGTTTAAATAGGTACTGGTGAGACAAGATTAATCCATCTGTTCATGCACATAGTAACCAACAGCCAAGCCCTCTCTCTGCGCCAGGCTCCACACACGGCATGGGGGATCATTAACAAACACTCTTCTTTTGCTACCAATGTAGCTGGAATGAGCATGTGCGTGAATATGCAGTGCTTTGGAAATGCAGGGTTTCTTTTCACATCTTCTTCCACTTCTTACCTTCAGAATAAATCTTTAAGTAGAGCATTATCAAATTCTTCACAGATGCAGGCTACACAAAGCATTCTCATTGTCTGTCATAAATATAATATCTTTTAAAATCTCCAACACAACTTCTGGGCATGTTCCCTCTCATAAATCTAGGCTGCCTGTCTCAGATCACATTTTGCTTTTCAAGCAATTTTACAGCTAAATCCTCCCACATAATTTGTAATAGTTTCTTTACAAAGGACATGAAGCTAGCTATGATCCTTTACTGACTTATGTAGCATTTACCACTTTCCTGTTTTTAGAATCCTTATCCCTTTCAAGTGGAATTCTAAAAATATCAGTTAAGCCGCCAACTAATTTCTAATCCTTACTTCTATTAATATTGGCAGAAGGGCAGTTCATCTCCTAGCCTTTGTCCTTCCTTGATTAAGCCATTCTAATCTTTTCCTGACAATTTGATTGGTGACAATATGACCAAGCCTGACTGGAACACCAGGCAAGCGGGGACTCTTGCCTACAGAGGTCCTGAGACCAGCTAAGCTACAGGAAGCCCTTCAAGTAACTCTTCTCTATTTTTCCCTTCCTACCCATTCCTTCTTTGGGTAAGAAACCACGGCTCCTATCCTAAATGCCGGGCTAATATTTTAAAATTTAGATTAATTTCAAATGTTCGCCATCAGCAACCTTCATGGTGCTGAGGTGGTCCTCCAGATTTTGTTAATAGCTTAAACGGTCTTCTAGCAGTGAGGTCACCTGGGCAGACCATGCAACCTCAAGCTTCCCTTGAGCTGGAGAAGTGGAGAAGACTCCTCCGATGAGTGACCCTTCTGCTGAGAATCTAAAGGACTGTGTGGTGGACACTGGGACGCCCCGTCTGGAGTGCTACATGATGGGCGCTCATTCCCCCAGCTGTATCTCTCTCTGAGGGAGCTTCCCTGGAATAGGGGAACCTTCTCACCCAAAGTTACACTTCTTGAGGGAGCCTGCGCTAACTATCTAGTTGATGCAGGGCTACTCTGGCCCAGGCCCTTTGCCTCAACTTGGGACTACCACGAAAGGACATGCCGGCTCCAGACTCCTAGCATGCACTCTGCTGCAACTATACTGCACTTCACCTTCACCCTCTGCCCTACCCTACTTCCCTCGTGCCCTTATGGGTGTCGTTCATTAAGCTCCTGCGGCAACTCTCTGCCTCAGAGTCCCTTCCCAGGAAATGACAGTTGGTATTGAGAGTAATCACAGGAATCACTCCAATATGGGGCCTTTAAGCTGGATCACCTGCCAGCTGGCAGTGAGGCTGGTGATGAGGACCCTTCCCTGGAGGTCACAGGTTGAGCTCTGATAGTCCTTGGCACATGTAGTGAAACCACTGTTAAAGCTGTTAGTGCTATCCGACTGCAAGACTTACTATAAAGCCACAGTAGCCATGGCAGCCTGGTGTCAGCTAAAAAGCTAAAGAAAAGACATATAGATCAATGGTACAGAACAAAGAACCCGGGAATAGACCACACAAATACAGTCAACTTCTCTCTGACAAAGGAGCGAAGGCAGTTTAATGGAAGAATAGTTTTCTCAGCATATGGTACAGGAATAATCGGATATCTACGTGCAAAAAAATGAATCTAGACACAGACTTCACACCTTTTACAAGAATTTACACAAACTGGCTCATAACTTAAGGCCACCTGGTTGTAAAACCCAAAAGTATAAAACTTCTAGAAGAAAATATGAGAAAATCTAGGTGACCTCGGGTTGGGCGAAAAATTCTTAAATACAACACCAAAACCATAATCAGTGAAGAAAGACATTGAGGAACTGGACTTTATGAAAATTAAAAGCTTCTGCTCTGTGAAAATCATGCTAAGAGAATGAAAAGACAAACAGACTGGGAGAAAATATTCACAATATAAGTGATAAAGGGCTTGCATCCAAAATATACAAAGAAGTCTTGGGGTGCCTGGGTGGCTCAGTCGGTTAAGCGTCCAACTTCGGCTCAGGTCATGATCTCACAGTTCGTGAGTTCGAGCCCCGCGTCGGGCTCTGTGCTGACAGCTCAGAGCCTGGAGCCTGCTTCAAATTCTGTGTCTCCCTCTCTCTCTGCCCCTCCCCTGCTCATGTTCTGTCTCTCTCTGTCTCGAAAATAAATAAACATTAAAAAAATATATATATACAAAGAAGTCTTAAAATGCAACAAGAAAACAACAACCCAATTTAAAAATGGGCAACAATCTGAACAGACACATCACCAGAGAAGGTGATAAGCACAGGAAAAGAGGCTCGACATCATATGTCACTCAGAAACTGCAAACTAAAAACAATATGCCACGACACAATTATCAGAATGACAAGGGGCGCCTGGGTGGCGCAGTCGGTTAAGCGTCCGACTTCAGCCAGGTCACGATCTCACGGTCCGTGAGTTCGAGCCCCGCGTCAGGCTCTGGGCTGATGGCTCAGAGCCTGGAGCCTGTTTCTGAGTCTGTGTCTCCCTCTCTCTCTGCCCCTCCCCCATTCATGCTCTGTCTCTCTCTGTCCCAAAAAATAAATAAACGTTGAAAAAAAAATTAAAAAAAAAAAAAAGAATGACAAAAATCCAGAACACGTACAGCACTAAATGCTGGTGCAGATACAGAGCAACAGGAAGCCCCACCCACTGCTGGTGCCAGATAGCTAGGCAGTTTCTTGTAAAGCTAAACATGCCCTTACCACGTGAGTAAGGTTACCTTACCATGACACTCCTGAGTACGTACCCAGCTACATGGCAAATGTATGTCCACACAAAATGCCCTTGCCATGTGAGTCGGCCATGACACACCCAGCTACACGGTCAACGTATATCCACACCAAAACCTGCACACAGGTCTACAGGAGCTTTATTCATAATTGCAAAGCTTGGAAGCAACCTGCATGGCCTTCGATAAATGAACTGATAAACTGTGGTCCATTTAGACAATAGAGTATTACTCAGCATTAAAAATAAATGAGCTATTAGGCCACTAGAAGACATGGAGGCACCTTAAATGCATATTAAAAGTGGGGAAAAAAAGCTATTTGAAAAGGCTACACCCAGTATGATTCCAACCATACGATGGTCTGGAAAAGGCAAAACTATGGAGATAGTGAAACAAATCAGTGATTGCCAGGGTTTTCAGAGAGAAGCAGAAGAGGTGAAGCACTGGAACTTTTAGGGCAGAAGCTATTGTGAATGATGTAATGGTGGATACATTTAACAAATGATACATATTTCACAAAACTCCTAGAACCGAACAACATGAAGAGACAACTTTAACTATGGCTTTCAGTTAGTAATAATGTTAGTAATATTGGTTCATTGATTGTAACAAATGTATCTCACTAACGTGAGATAGCAGCAGAAGGGAAAATCGTGCAGAAAAGGGAGTATATGTACTGTCTTCCCAAGTTTTCTGTAGCCCTGAAACCATCTTGTAAGATGAAATCTACTAATTAAGAAAAATTCTTAACAATGGTAAACTGGTATGGGCTACCGGTGGAAGGCATGGCATTAGCCGGTGCATTTGGGAATTGTGGGCGAGTTGTAAGGATCAGGACGCCAGGACGGGGTGATTGTTGCTGGATGCTATCAATGCCCTGGAGGAAGATAATGAAAGTTGGTTAATCTCCAACTTAAGGTCAAGTGTGGACATCCCCAGGGCTTTTCTGGCGGCACACAGACAGACCTCACATCTTGCAGGAGGAATTGAGAGTCAGGCCCAAGACTTAATGATATGGATAGCAGAGCGCTGGAAAAGGCTGAATTCTCAACGCCAGAAAATCTCCTATGCCAAGGTCAGGGCCCGAACTAGAAGGAGGGGGACCCTGAAACAACTAGGACCCTGGGAACAACTAGGTTGATACACTCAAAAATCTTTGAACCCCAGGTCCTTCTGAATGCTCTGGGCTCTCAGCAGTGACCTACTCCACCCTGTCAAAGGCTACAGCCCCCACCTTCCCTCCCGGCTGTCAGCTGATATGAAAGTTCAAGTTGCAATATAATCCAGCCAAGGAGGAGCTGGGCCTGGCCAAGGAAGAAAGAGATTGTACCCTGAAGTTGCTGCATGACCTAGCCAAGATGTACCACCTGGATATGCTGAATCAAGGGGCAGAAGGTCAGATGGGATAAGGGAGGATTTATCAACGGAGAAACACTTTCCCAGGACACAGGATTTAATGCACTGGGAGGCAGTGCTAATTTGCACCCAAGAAGATCCTTGGGAAGTTTGGAAAAAGTGATGACTCACACACTCACTGGAACATAAATGTCATATGTACTGTGGCAAACGGTGGAGGAAGGAGTCAAGTCTCAGAGAAGTGGGCGCGCTAATGCGGATATACCTAGTAAGGCTGGAAACAAGACACGAGCCAACCATGTTTCACGGAAGGGCTCGGAGACATTGTTTACCAGATCAGTGGGGACTGGGAAGCTGGGGGCACCAGCATCGACGAGGAGCTCAGCAGTGTCTGTAAGCCAGAGGGGGCAACAGCAGATGCTGTCATAGAATGGCCTCCCTTACAGCAACAGGGATATCAGGATCCCAGAATGACAGGCGGCGGCGCTTAATCATCAACAGCAAGGGGGGTGCAGTTCTTGTAAGAGCAGCAAAGCTGGAGCACTGAAGAGGGAAGGGGGACCTGCACATACCATGAAGATGGCTGATAAAACACGGTATTCCTAAGGGACAAATAGGCAGCCAAGAAGCTATTACCTAATGATACAACCAAGAGAAGCCAACAATGGACGACACGGTCTGAGGGAAGCCATCCCAGCCTGAAGTCACAGTCTTTTGCTTCCTTTCCAGACCTGATCTGGTCTCGGACCTGTGCCCCCCAGACTGGGGGAGAAGCTGGGTCTTTATGAGGACGAACAACACAAACCACAGCCAACGCTGTCATGATGCCCCTGGGCCTTCTCCAAAGGAGTCTACCGCTAGTGGTCACCCTCCGGCCACCCCACGCTGAGGAAAGGGGATCACCCAGATATTCCAAGGACTGCGGGAGCCAGGGTCCAGGTTGAACTGAGAGCTGTGTGCTCCGTGCCTGTCTCGGCTGAGACCTCTCGCCATCTTCTTAGTCCTTCAGCTTCCCTGGGGACGGTCACCTGGGGGATGCGGAGCAGGGCAACAACAGGCAAGCCCTGGTCCTCATTTCATCAGATCACTTTCCTACAAGACTTGTTTTTCTGTTCTGAGGAGCAAAGCTTGTCTCCATCCTTATGGCCACTGAAAATTTAAAGGGTGGTTAATTCTACTGGTCCTGAGCCTCACAGAAGAAAGGCCAGAGCAGGGCTGTTGTTTTATCTACAGCCAGGAAAGCACTATCTCCACGAAGATGTTAAATATATTAGTGGTACAAGCGCTGGGCACGCTCCTTTTACATGTCAGTAATAGAATATTAACAGTCAAGAAAGTCCTTATTCAGAAAACCGAGTTTTTCTTTTAAAACCAAGCTACTGTGATTTTCACACCCAAGTTCACAGCGGCATGATTCACAACAGCCAACCCAAGCGTCCATCAGTGAGTGAGCTGATAAACAAAACGTGGTCCCTCCACACAGTGGAATATTCTTCAGCCGTAGAAAGGAAGGACCGATACCTGCTAGGCGGTGGATGAACCCTGAGGACGTGACACTCAGTGACATAAGCCAGACACAGAGGGACAAGTACTGTGTGATTCCACTCACATGAGGTCCCCGGAGTCAATTCATAGACACAGAGAGTAGAAGGGTGGGGCCAGGGGCTGGAGGTGGGGATGGGGAGTGAGTGTTTGATGGTGACCGAGCTTCAGTTTCGCAAGATGGAAAAGCCCTAGAGATCAGTTGCACAACAACGTGCATATCGTTACACTACTGGACTGCACACCTAACAATGGTTAAGACACTAGATTGTATGTCATGTGTTTGCTGCCACAGTAGAACAAAACCCACGCAGCAGCAGCTGTTGGCATAGCTTCCATGCCTTGGCCCCCGAACAGCAAGTGGCCTGCCTCCCATGTTTACCATGCAGCAAGTGATAACATCACGATCTCTCTTGCCACCACTAAGATGCTCCAGAATTCAGGGTGGCCCCCCCTTCAGGGCGCCCCGACTCAGACAACCTGCCTCTGACCCACTCCCGTGAGTGCACACGTGTCAATACACAAACCCAATTTGCTTAGTTGGGAGAAAACCCAGCCTTGGCAACAAAAGTTAGGGTACAGGGTGGGGGTGATCTTGCCAAGGGCACCCCTTTGCAGTCTTCACCCCGTCTCCTAGTTGACGCTCGTTCAATTCAGCTAAAGCCAGTGCTTTCTAATGACAGCAACCGAGTCTCTCGGTGTGCTCCTTATTTACGACACCCACGGGAGTTGAGTAACTGTCAATTACTCTTGCAGGGAAGGAGGTAAAGAACCTTAAGTGCGTTTTATACCTTTACCCTGAAGGAGAATATCAGGTAAAATGGAAAGGAATGGGGTCCTGTGAGCACCATGCTCAATTTCAACGCACTTGTACACACAGCACATCAAGGCCTACCTCCCGACTGATTCTTGCGCCTAGATTCACGGCTTTAGGGAGACTACAGCAGCTTATGGAATCCGTGCCTGCAGCCGACGGCATTCTTACTCATTCCCTCGTTTCTGCCCGTTTTGCGGAGCCGCACTCTCCTCTTCCTGGCTCTGCTTACATCTCGTGAAAGCGCTGCCGGCTCCAGTGCCCGGTGCGCCCGCTCACCGCCCTGCACCTTCAGACCCGTCCCTGCTCGGACTTCACGGGAATAGATTTCAATCAAGGAGTTCTTAAGGCGTGCTCCAAGCAAGCCGACGGGAGGCACTCGGACGCGCTGAGTCGATGACAACTGATGTGACACGTCAACGGAAGCACTAAGGAAAGACAGTTAACTCGACACACGCAAGCTAAGGAGAGGAAAGCGGTCTGGCCTTGCGGCTGACAGAAGAGCCAGCCTGTCGTGGCCATGTGACCTAAGCGGCCCGATCTTCCTCTCCCAGCTCCCTGCGCTCACTGCCTGGGCTGCAAACACCATCCTAGGCCAGAAAATAATTCAGTTGCAGGGAGACCCAATGGAGAATCCAACTGTCTGTGGCCGACGGATACAGGGTCATCGAGTGTGTCCAACCACCCCCTGGCGTGGCCATGCTCGGGGCATCAACGGCCCGGTCAGATCTCCTATTTATAGCACCGTATCCCTGGAGCTCGCCACAAACTGCTCAAAAGCCTTTGGCAAGTCCTCTTCTGCCGTCTCTGGAGTGGAAAGGGCACCTGGGAAGAAAAGGAAGGCGGCCACACGGTGAGCCCCAGCAGGGCCCGGGTTTGGACCATGTGAGGTGCTCCAGCCCATTGGTACACTTCCGCCTCCAAGAGAAGAGCCACCCTGGGTGCCTGGGAGACTTAGTCGGTTGGGCTCCGACTCCTGGTTTCAGCTCAGGTTGTGATCTCGAAGTTCATAAGGTCTAGCCCCATGCTGGGCTCCACGCTGACGGTGCGGAGCCTCCTTGGGACCTCTCTCTCTCTCTCTCTCTCTCTCTCTCTCAAAATAAATAAACTTAAAAAAAAAAGAGCAGCGCAAAATGTGAGATTCCCCAACTTCCTCCTCAGCTTAAACTGGAGCCAGTAGAGAACTCTAAATTCCTCATTAAATCCATTGACTTTTGCACATTGGGGGTGGGTGGGGGGAGCTCCTTTCCTGAAACAGCGAACCACTTATTCCCTTCTGAATCTAACGCAGCGGAGACTGGGGCTGCTCTCACTGCCTCGGTGACAGGCCCCACTGGCTGCCCAGGAGGGTCCTAACGCGGACTCCGCCCGCTAACAGTGCCTCACGGCCGAACATGGACCCCACCACTAAGCTGCGTTCTGGCCAGGAGCTGCTCACTGAGTGGCCGGAGGTGACCAGCTGAGTGAGGAGACCGTCATGCTGTCTCGCTGGGGAGGTCGGCACCCCTCTGCCTGGGAGCTGGAGGCTCGTCGGGAAGGGCCTGCTAATTTATCGTTATAATTAGGATCTGTTTTTATAGTTTCAGTTGCTGGCAGAGAAGGACACAGGAGCTCTTTCCAGAGATTACTCCAGGGGGCCGCTGGTGCTGCCTGGGCCTCGGCGGGGCTGGCAGGGGCTGATGCCCGGGGGTCTGCACCTGCCCCTTTCTGCCCTCCCTCTCCGAGCACACCCCCCTCCCCCATCTCTTCTTCCCCTCCAGGCACAACTCTCTAGATGCATTCACAGCACTTTTGCAATGGCCACACCAGCCAGGCTCAGCCCGCCATGCGGCCTGAGCAGCAGTAACAAAAACACAGGACGACTCCCGGTCTCAGAAGAACAAAGTCTGTATGAACAACACTGAAAACAGACCTGAGTCCCCCTGGGGAAAGCGTCCAGGGTCGGGCCCTTCATTCGAATCGGACTCATGAAGGCTGTTTTCCTCCACACTCGCCGTGGCTGCCGCGCCCTCGTGGTGAGCACTGCCCACGGCCATCGCTGGGCTCTGCCGGGGAGTCTGCACCCAGCATGCCACGCCCGCACCGCAACCCCCTCTTTCTCTCGCACATTCACCGAAGTGCTACATCCCTCTCGAAGGCCCAACTCGTCCACAGCACCAGAGGCCTGCTCCCCGTGCTGCGGACGTCTGCGGGGTCTGGTCCGTATCTCTCACCCTCTTTGTACCGGGGACCCACCGCTCTGGGGTTGAACTGTTTTTTGTTGTTGTTGTTTTCAAATACACGTTGTCTTCACTCTCCAAGCAGCTTCCAATCTCCAACCTTATGCTTCCCCTGCCCTCCCGACAGTGCCCAGCAAAGTACGTCGTGTGAAGCAGGTCTTCAACAGACCCGCGTCTGGGACCGCCTAACGTCCCTGCTGGGGTGAAGGCTGGAGGGCGCGGGTGTCCAGAGGCCCCCCCCCCCCGTCAGCGCCCAGCACTAGGCGTGGCACCCCCAGAGACCCAGAGCCCTCCTTCTCCTCAGGATTGGGCCGCGCGGGACACGGATCTCTCCTCCTCCAGTTCAAACTAATATTCGTGGAAAAAAGGACAATGTTGCAGTCCTAGCCAACACGCATAGATCAGAATAATGAACAAAGCTAGCAGCCAACCAGGAGGAGTCATTTCACAAAAACACTGTCGCCGCCTCCAGGATGGAGCTGCCAGGGCGCAGGCGGCTTTAATATTTAATGCAGCGATTCGAGGGGGTAGCGAAGGGGCCTGGCCAGGAATGGAACATCAAGTCAGTGAAATCAGGATGATTATTACTTATTCAGAACCCACTCAGGAACCGACACAAAGTTGAAAGCAAACTGGTGACTTTGCATCGTTGTTAATTCATCCCGGACTAGATTCTTTTCCCTGAGTTCTCGTGGTCCTAAGAGTAGGACCCCGAGGCAGTGACCAGATCAGAGCAACCTAAAAATAAAGAACAACACTGTTGAAGCAGAACCGCCACCGATGATGGGGAGTGGGGATAATCACTGCTACCTGAAAAGGACAGCTGTCTTTCTGAGCCGCGCGAGAGCGATGGCCCGGGCACACGCAAAGGCGCAGACGGCGGACGCGAGCATGCCACAGCCGGTTCACAACACGTTTCCATAAAGACTTAAATTCGAAACGAAATGCTGTTTCCTACCTTAACTGCCACGTGCTCCTCTCCATTTCAGTCGGCAGCATGACGCGTCGATACAAGTGATCACGTCCCTGCACGGTGGCACGTCTGTGAATCAAGAGATTTTTACCTGTAGTTACAAAAGTAACGTATACAGCTCACAAGGCACCCACGCCTCCCTCGGCGACTTGAGGGAAAGAGGGAAGGAAGATGCAAGCTTGCTTCCCAGTAAGTAACCGGCGCACCCGCCCTTGCTGCTCCGCTCCAAGATACAGCAACGGGCAGGCTTGCAAGAGAAATGAAAATCTTGTTACCGAGCCCATGAAGGCAGCTCCGTTTCTAAGTTGTAAATTGACATCACGTAGGCTGACAGAAGAACTGTAAAGCCGGCTCAGAGGCACCTGCCTCCCTCGGCTGGCTCTCCTGAGAACGTTCCCGAAGACAGAGGAGCAAGCCCTGGGAAGCACTGCTAACCAGGCCGCGGTGTCGTGCGTGGTCGCCCGAGGCTCCCCATGGGCCTTACACCGCCCCCGCCCGTCTGCCCTGTCACCCGCTCAAGGAGACCCACGATCAGCGATGCCGTCCGCCAGGGATACAGCATCACTTCCAGAGGCTCCCAACTCTGACCACCTAGTGGACCCAAAGGTTTCTCGTGGTGGGGAGAGGAGCACGTGGACCCATCTCACGGCCACGGGTGGGTGCCGTGTGCAAATCCCATGTGCCACGTAATACTGGAAGTTAAAGGAAGTCAAGGCATAGCCTTGGATGCGCGGTGGCGCTGGAGACATCATTCTGACAGGACGTTTGAAATGTCCTCACAAGGAGTATTTCTGCCACATTCTCGATGAGGGCTCCCTTTTCTCTTTTTCAATTCTGCATTTGTGTTCCCAGTCACATACAACATTTTACATGGACAAATTACCAACGAGTGGCCCTCGCTCCTCACTGTTGGGCCTCAAGTGCACTGAGCAAAGGGTTCTCCAAGGTCATTTCTGACAATATTTAGAAAGATATTGAAACAGAAGCTCTTACACTGATTTGTTAACAAAGGATGGGGGTAAGCAAGAGCCACGTGACCCAGATTCTGTGATCAAAGGGGCTCCCTATGCTAGATAACATCACATCACAAAAATACGAGAGGGAAAAAGAGAACATTAGTTTGTCTCTGCTCCTCTCAGCTGCCTCCCATTCTCTGGGGAACCTGAGCGAGAACCTTTTATTCCACAGGGCTTTTGCTTACATAAAATGTGTCGTGAGGCAAATCATAAGCCACGTCTCCTATAGATCGCCTTATGATCACTTTCTGGAATTAAAATCTCTGTCTACCTGACTTTGTGTCTATGAAATATTTATGCTCTGCTCACATGTCTAAGGGAAAACAGTTTGATTTTTCTTGGCAACTTCGACTCAAAGTATCACACCTCCCTCTGTGAGTCTCGGATTCATGGAGCCAAAGCCTTTGCAGAGACCTAAAGACAACGTCGGTTAGAGGACAGAGCACTCCACCTGGCCATCATCTGCAGCAGCGACAGCAGGGCTGGCGACCCCACCCCCACAGGTCTTTGCTCCGAGAACTCCTAGGACAGTCTCCAGTAGGAAAATTGGCCTAAGTGGACTTCACATCACCAGTGTATTCATTATGAGGCCACCATATGCGAACGTGTATGTGGACACTCAGAATTTAAGGACACACATTTCCTTTGCACAAGGCTGCACTGAGACACTTCCTGTTCCTCCCCGGGAGTCCTTATGCTGAAGCCCCGATGTCATCAGAGCATCCGTCTCTGGTTTCGTCACCTGAAGCCACCTGCCTAACATGATGAGGTGCATAAGCACCATCTACAAAGGGTTAAAGGGCACAGTGCTTGTCATCAGGGAGCTGATGGTCTAACACCGTGAATAGCACCCCTACGGGAACAGTCACCACAACTGAGCATTAAACAAGTAAATTGCGATACGTACTCCCTCCTTCAGCCTAATATCTGACCTCTGCCACCACCTGATGCCCAGACCTTGTTCCTCTTCAACAGCTGTTTTGCTTCTCCCCTTCTGGACACCTGCTGGGGCTGTACTTCCCGGCCCCCCTGCTTGGGTGTGGGACCGGCTTAGCCAGTGAGCTCCGAAACTCCCAAGCGAGAGGATCTAAGACCAGTGTGAGGCCCCTGTGGCCACCTTTTTTCTTTCCGCCAAGGCAACGAACGAGACTTCCGACATCGATTGCTCTGCTGTCTCAGGGCTTAGAGGTGAGGACAATGTGGAGCAGAGCTGGTGTACACATCGGGGACAGGACACGTGAGAAGGAAATAAACCTCTGTCGTTTTCAACTGCATTGATTTTGGGATTGTCTGTTACACAGCACAGCCCTGAGTATCCTGAATGCTGTACTGTGATAAGGAAGGAACTTTCCCCAAAGTCATAAACATGCACGTAGGTAAACTTTATGCAGGCTTCTCATTCTCATGTGGAATTCAGTAGAGCACCTGGTGCTGCTTGTCACCTGTGGCCTCTCCTCCATGGTACTTTCGCATTCTTTCCCAGTCCTGCCATCGGCTCTTTTCTGTTTCCTCCTCCTCCTGTGACCTACCTGCAGGCCCTCCTTAGGCCACTTCTTGCTCTCTTTTTGGGAGACTTTATCCATCGTCTTGACTTTGAATAGTATTCCAATTCGAGTCCAGTGTTCTCTCCGTTCCTACGACTTCTCAAAAGCCAGCACGACCCAAACAGGTTTGCCTCATCTCCAAATTGCCATCTTGGTGACCTGCCCATTCTGCTTTCCCGTGCTTGAACTAGCATGCCTGCTTCCTCTCTGTCCTTCGTGCCCAGTTAGCCAAGAAGTTCTCCTGGTTCTTTTTGGTTTTTAATCTGCTTCCTGAATATATCCCTTTCTTTCCACCTCCACCATACCAGCACCTTCAAGAGTCAGGACTCCAGTAATCCAACCCTGGCATCCTCTCTGAATCCTTCTCGATATATCCTGCAACTCCCTCCCAGATTTGTCTCTGCAAACATCCGTCGTACGGATCAACTCGTTGGGCAGTGTTCTGTCTCTCCTACCAGTCAAATGAAGTTCAGGTCTCTCCTCCTCAAGTTCTAAGTCTTCTGTCTTTATCTAGTGGGCTTGACTTCAAACTTTGTGCTTTACACGTTTGGTCTGTTTCTTTCCCTTTCCCTGAATTGCCAACTCATGATGAATGTCGGACACCTGTTGCTTCTAGATTCCAGCACCCGTCTCCCTTCTTCATCTGGTAATGGCACAACGACTTTGGAGCACTGTCTCTCCCCCATTTCATGTGATTCTGGCAGGGCCATCAGCCAGAGGCCACAGAGTGGACATCTGCTTACGGTGATCTTGTGCCCCAGTTTTCCTATCAGGGTCCTAGGTCATGCCTGTTGTCCCAACAAAACTAATAGCAGCACCCCATGTCTACCCTCAAAAGTGTCTTCAGTTAGGTGCACACGGAGTCACCCTACACATGAACCAAGAGAGCCCATTAGAATCCATCTGTGGGATCATGACATACAGGCTAGGAAAGAGACATTCACTCTGGAGGCCAACCGTAGCCCAGGTTGCTGGCAGCTATGTCTTTGTCACAAGAGGAGGCTGCTCTGTAGCGGAACAGGGAGGCCAGCATTCAGAGGGAAGGATCTTTTCTAAATTCCTGGATCCAGCACATCTCACGTCTAGGAGCCAATAAATTCCCCTTCTGGGAACAATCTAGTTTGAGGTGAATTCTTGTCACCTGCAACCAAAAGATACTTCAGCACAACTTTTTCAGGCAGACGTTGATCTGGGAAGTTTTTATTCTCTGAATTCTCATCATGATTACAGCCTCTGCCCTGCAGCCTCGTAAGTACAGTGTTTACACCTAACGTCCAGTTGTTTCGGGATGTGGGGCTCTTTTTCTCCAAGATCAAAACTATAAGCTCCTGGGAGAAGACAGGGACCCCATTTAATCTCTTCTCATATTTTCTTGAGGCCAAACAGGGTGCTGTGTACACAGCAGGCACCCAATAAATATTTGTTGAGGATATGAGTCACAAATGGAAAGGTAATATTGACTGTGTGTCTGGGCAGAAGACAGTGTGTCCGGTGGGAAGGGGGCAGTGGGCCGTCACCCGCTGAACCAGGCTAGGCCCGCAGGGTGGACCAGGAGGGTGCACTTCACCGTCTTTCTTTTGGAGGAAGAGCTTCTCTGCTTCTTTCACCCAGACTCCATGCCTTCACCTTATCCTCTTCAGCCATTTGTCTGACTTCCTCCCCTCCCTCTGGGACCATTCCAGGACAATGGTGACCTCCCCATGACTGACCCTAATGGACACCCCCAGGTTTTGTCTTGTTCTTTGAGAAGCAGGAGCTGGTGAGCCAGTTCTCCCTCTTGAAATATCTGTCTTAGCCTGTCAATGCCTCCCCCTCCTTATTTTCCTCCTGAGTTCTCTGGTTGCTCATTCTCAGTCCAGTTTCCCAGTGCTGGCTTTCCCAAGGCATAGGCCTGCATCCTCTTCTCCACATCTTGTCCCCCCCTAGACAATCTCATCAACACACTATATGCTGATGACCTGAAACTTTACTTCCCAGGCCAGACCTCTTCTCCGAGTTCCAGATGCATGTATCCGATCACTTATTCACCCACTTTTCTCTTTTGTCTCATAACCGGTATGTCCTGAACTGAAATCATTATTTCCACTTATTGGTAACAGTATTTGTGGTTACCAATAGCAGGAAAAACAACGAAAAATTGCCTCGAACAAGAAGGATGTGTTATCTCACATTACAAGAAATCCAGGGGCAAGGTAGCCACCAGCAGTTCAACAGCACCATCACAACCCAGCTGCTTCCACTTTCTGCTCAGCCAGCTCAGCAGAAGGACATGGTCCTTAACCTTGGCCCTTCATGTTAGCCAAAAGGCGACTATTCCCAAGCATCCTCAAAATACCTTCCGGAAGTGGGCTTTGTCCTAACGCATACCCCTTTTTTATTAGGGAGAAAATGCTTTCCTCAGAAGCCCTCTCCCCCTGGAAGACTGGATCACATGGTCATGCCCTGTGTACAAGGGAAGCTGTGAAGGTAAGGTTTCTGCATTTCCATAGTCACTGTCATCTCTTATCTAGACTGCAGTCACAGCTCATTTGCTCTCCTACTTCTGTTCCTGCCTCCCCTCAATCTGTCCTGCACGTACTGCAGCCGAACAAAAGTTTTAGAGCACAATGTGTTGTACGGGTATGATGTCAATGTGTTTTCTCTTCCCCATTATTGAAAAGTTTTCCATCACCAAGACTAGGCCATGAGAGGACACTCAGCTGCAAAGAAGGGTCTGCCTAAAGAAGCTGCTGCTCAGTTTGGAGTCTTAAACCTAAACTTTTTAAGAACTCATAGCAAGCCAGTCTTAAAAGCCCAGCTTTCAAGAGAGAAAAAAAGGAGCCATGAACCAAAGTTTCAGAGACTTACCCTAGAGCAAGAAGCCCAGAGATAACACATGAGAGAAACTGCTTCAGGAGAAAATACTTCCAGGGCTGGGGAGAAGTTTGAAGAACTTTGAAAGGGAAGACACCTGCCCAGGTGTCTGAGAATGGCCCCGATGCTCATCCTACAACCCTCTGTTGAGATGGCAAACAATTCAGATGAGTAGAGGGATCCTTTGAAAGAAGAGGGGCCCCGCCTGGTTTCCTTTCTAGCTCTTCTCTAGAAGAGACACTTCTCCGTGCCAATGTAGGGAGAGTGCAGGAGCGGATACCCGGGACGCGGTCAGGCAGGCAGAAGGCCTGAAGTGGTGCCTCTAGAGCTATAAGAGACTCCCAAAGCCCCTTGTGCACTGGCACGGGACACCGGGAGGGTCACTGAAACAGATGTAACCTACGGTCCGGACAGGCTGGCATTGTACGTAACGAGCTCCCAATCAGAGGCCAGCAGCAGCAAATACTAGCACATGAACAGAGGTGGTGGTCTGCCACAAGCAGGGGCCAGGGAGGACCTGGGTTGCATGTACACCAGAGACTGCTGCCATGAGGTTTTCTATCCAGCTTCCCCAAACCCAGATGCCACTGAAGGAGAAAGGTGGGAGGAGCTGAAGAAAGACGCCTCAGAATGACCAAGATTGGAGCCCAACGGTGAATGAGGTCGAGACAAACTGGACCCAGACAGAGGACAAACAAGAACACTGCGGGCTGGGCTATACCTACGAGCGAGAACAGCGGCCTGCACACAGCAGCCCAGGGCTCCAAAGCGGAGTTCCATTTTACGACACAGACAATGTTGGATATTCTTCGTACGGCTGTGTCAACTACGCATAAATCTTGTTCCCTGTCTACTCCTCAAGGCCAATTTTTATAAGTTTTCTACGATACCTCTTTGCATTCAAGATAAAGTCTGAACGGTCTGGTCCCTGCCTGCCTCTCTACCCTCATCTCTGGCTAGCATATATAGGGGGCAGAGGAAGAATTCAATTTCAAACGTGGCCGCAGGAGATTGTGTTTCGAACACTTCTGTGCCTCAGTTTCCCTATAGTTAAAGTTGAGATCAGAAGAGTGAGCTGTTGGGCATCTCTTGATAGAGAAACGCGTAGCTGGACGTGTACTGTAGCCTCTTCCTTTGAAGCAGACTTCTTGAGGTTTCCTAACCAAGGCTCCGAGGTCTGCTTCCCCTCCCCTGTGGAGCATCACAAGTATTACAAGGTCCTTCTTTTCCTGGTGACCTCAAGGCAGTTCTCAGAGGACATCTTAGGAAGCCCTCAATCTTGATGTGGTAAGAAGCTTAGAGGTAGGAGGTCACTTGACTTCTGCGTGGTGGCAACTCTTTGTATCCATGCGGACATCAGTCAATGAATGGCAAAGCTGCATGTCAAAAAAATCTGACCTGATAATCTTTTGTTCCCACAGCAATTTGGTGTGGTCTGAGCCAGATCAGGACCAAAAAGAACAGCAGAGGTACATCTAGTGCGCTCCTGGGTCGTCTACCTTCACATCTTTCCCTGACACTCCCCACGTGCCAGCTCGTGCTGTGGGTGAATTCTTTCTGAGAGCCCGCAAATGCCCATACATGTATGTGCACACACGTATGCTTGTGTGTATCTGTATCTGGGAACGGGAGACAGTGGTGTCCAACCAATTACATTTCTCTTCTTTGGTAAGAAACTCATTTATGAATCTAGTTGTTTCGAAAACATTTATTCATAATTTTTCAATATTTTTCATTAAATGCTTTTTTACATTTCAAAAAAGGAGATAAAAGTATAACACTGAGAAATTTTAACATGTTACTTTTATTTTGAAGAATGTCTTTCCTTTTTTATTTATTTATTTATTTATTTTTAAAGTTTTTTTAAATTTTTTTTTTCAACGTTTATTTATTTTTGGGACAGAGAGAGACAGAGCATGAACGGGGGAGGGGCAGAGAGAGAGGGAGACACAGAATCGGAAACAGGCTCCAGGCTCTGAGCCATCAGCCCAGAGCCCGACGCGGGGCTCGAACTCACGGACCGCGAGATCGTGACCTGGTTGAAGTCGGACGCTTAACCGACTGTGCCACCCAGGCGCCCCTTTCCTTTTTTTTTTTAAATATAATTTTTGTCAAGTTAGCTAGCATACAACGTATACAGTGTGCTCTTGGCTTCGGGAGTAGATTCCCATGATTTGTCAAGAATCTTGTTTTTCCTAATGGCAGTGTGGTCACTACCTGTGGTAGCTGAATAATGTTCCTTCCATTCCCATGTCCACGCCCCATTCCCTGGAACCACGAATCTGTTATTTCACATGACAAAAGAGACTTTGTGGATGTGCTCATGCTAAGGATCCTGAATGGCACGGGCAGGCTCAATGCAATCCTTTTAACGTGAAAGAGGGAGAATGAGAGACGAGGAGATGTGGCAATGGAGGTAGAGGCTGAGGTGATGTGATTGGCCAGAGAATGTGGGCAACCTTCAGAAGCTGGAAAAGGCCTGGAAGGTCCGTCCTACAGCCCCCAGAAGGAACAGTGCCCTTCTGACACCTTAATTTTAGGCCTGTGAGACGCATTTTTGACTTCTGACCTCCAGAACCATAAAATTTGTGTTGTTTTAGGCCACTTAACTTGCAGTAATTTGCAAGAGCAGCAATAAGAAATATCCTACCAAGTGCAAAATTATGAATCTGTAGCATGGCATGTTTGATTCCACGCAAGAATTTGATTTCTGCTCTAAAACTCAGTAGTCAACGTAAATATAACATAAAACTTTACGTTTTAGTGCGTTACAATTGGTTCTAGTAAGACTCAGATAATCTTGGAATACACGCATCTAAAGACATTTTGGGGCACCCGAGTGGCTCAGTTAAGCATCTGACTCAATTTTGGCTCAGGTCACGATCCTAGGGTTTGTGAGTTCGTGCTCCACGCTGGGCTCTGCACTCACAGTGCTAGAGCCTGCTTGGGATTCTCTCTCTGCCCCTCCTCCATTCTCGCATGCACTCTCTCAAAATAAACTTAAAAAAAAAAAAGACTTTTCATTTCAACATGTGAGATAAAATTTACGGGAAAGGGCAATATCTAACCCACTTTCCTGATTAATAATGTGTATATATTTTTGACCCACGAATAACAACAATTTTAAAAGCTTGTATTTATGCTTCCTTAGTAAGTTGTCCTCTCTTATAGAAAACTTGTGGAAGAAAACTGAAGGGTTTGATTGGCACTGGATTTTGACCAACTGGAAGAAGGGAGGAGCGAGAGGAGTTCGTGGAGGACGTGCCTACGATTGCTTAAGGTGCTGAAAGAGTCTGTGCAAAGTAGGTGAGGTGACAGCCAGAGTGGTCTGTTACATCAAGCAAATAAATAGACCAAAAAATAAGAAAATAGAATAATGTGGGGCACCTGGGTGGCTCAGTCAGTTGAGCATCTGGCTTTGGCTCAGGTCATGATCTCACGGTTCTTGAGTTCGAGCCCCGCGTCGGGCTCTGTGCTGACAGCTGAGAGCCTGGAGCCTGCTTGGGATTCTGTGTCTCCCTCTCTCTCTGCCCCTGCCCCACTCCCACTCTGTCTCTCTCTGAAAAAATAAACATTAAAAAAAGTAAAAAAAAAAAAAAGAAAATAGAATAACGAAACCCAGGTTTTTTATTGCTGGAGGAATTATTTACAAACGCAAAAAGAAAATTCGAAAAATCTTGAGGTGTTGGATTGGAACTGAAGGTAAGAATACGGATATTTTCCTAAAAAATACACACACGAGTACAGATGGTTATGACGTGTAGGTATATGTGAGCAAATATGCATACATTTCCTGGCCCGTGTCTGCTGAGAAGGCCTAGAAGCAACGACACCCTTGTAGCAATAGGCACACCACACACTCAAATCTTGATTTCTAAATACCATCCTCCGCTAAAAAGGAACAATGCTCCTTGGAGAAATGGTGGATTCCAGCACTGCAGCAGGAAGAGTAAAAAAATGAGCCTGGGGCATCTTGTACCAAAAGTCAAGGAAGGGAGCAAGGAAGGGACACATCAAAAGGACTCAAGAGCCAGCTGCACGGGGCTCTCTGGCCATCAAAGTAAATAACAGCAACAGGGGCACCTGGGTGGCTCAGTCAGTTAAGTGACTGTTGGTTTGGGCTCAGGTCATCTCACGGTTTGTGAGTTCGAGCCCCAGGTCGGGATCTGTGCTGACATCACGTTGGTATTCTCTCTCTCCCTTTCTCCGCCCCTCCCATGCGTGCTCTCTCCCAAAAATAAGTAAACTTAAAAAAACGACAGCAACAGAACATGACGCACTGAATAAAAGAGAAATCCACAAGTATACACTAATACAAATAAATGGATTAGAAAAACAAACGAAAGGGAAATATCTCCCTTATAGAATGCCAAATAACAAACATAAAAGGAATGATGGAAATTTTATTTTATTTTTTTTAATTTTTTTTTCAATGTTTATTTATTTTTGGGACAGAGAGAGACAGAGCATGAACGGGGGAGGGGCAGAGAGAGAGGGAGACACAGAATCGGAAACAGGCTCCAGGCTCTGAGCCATCAGCCCAGAGCCTGACGCGGGGCTCGAACTCACGGACCGCGAGATCGTGACCTGGCTGCAGTCGGACGCTTAACCGACTGCGCCACCCAGGCACCCCATGGAATGATGGAAATTTTAAAAAGCACTATCTGGACGGCACCTGGCTGGCTCAGTCGGTAGAACACGTGACTCTGGATCTCGGGGTCGTGAGTTCAAGGCCTACGTAAGAGCGTAGAGCTTACTTTAAAAAAAGTAAAAAGCGCTACCTGGCAACGATCATAGTGATCGAGGCACAAGTCACTGACGCAGCTAAAGGTTGCCGGGCAAAGGCTGATGAAGAATAATGGTGGCATCTCAGAGTAACTCCCTACAAGATACTAACCAATTTACCAGTGACAAAAAGGAGAAACCTAGCAGCCATCCACATGACTAGGTAATCGAGGGGAGGATCACCCACGGTAGGGTGGGTCGCAGCACGGCACCATTCCTGCAGCATTGCTACTAAAAAACATGACCTGAACCTGGTCCCGAGGAAACATCCATGGACCCCGAGTCGTCGCAGTCATCTCACATGTAAGAAAAACCTGTGGCCTTTAATAAAAACTGTCAGGGACAGAAAGGACGGAGGGCCCGTCCCAGCAGGGATGAGACTGCACATGTGATCGTGGATGGGACCCTGGAGCAGGAAAGAAAAAGAGACGTGGACACAGTTGGCAAAATCCAAATGGAGGCTGTGGGTTGGACCTTAATGCCGTCTTGATACTCACTTCCTTATGTGGACGGCCACGGAATGGTGATGTCGGAACGTCTGCTTTCGGGCACATGCACACAAATTGTGGGGGGTGACGGGGCACCCCGGTCATACTCGGCATACTCGCAAATGGCTCAGAAAAAGACTAAAAAAATGGGTATGTGCACGTACAGATACACACACACCCGAGGCTCTCACGTGTGGATCCCACGCGTGCGAAGGTGCCCATGTGAGACGTTTACTTGCAACTGCAAAAGCAACGCTTGCGGGACTGGGGCAGCTGTTCACAAACGTGTGCAGGTGGCGAACAACTCGAGCTGCCCGAGGAACGCACTTCCCTGCCAAGGTCACACAGGACGACACCCGCCTTCTTTCGTGTTTCCCCTCTGATACAGTTAAGTGTCCATTCCGCAGCCTATCCAGGGTCACGGTCGTCCCCTTTTTGTGCTCTCTGGCGGGAATCTTGCCGTCTAAAGCGGCCCCAGGCGGGAGCCCGCGCGCCGTCCAGTTTCCTAAGCACAGGAGGCCGCAACGCACCGCACGGAGATCAGCGGCGAACGGGCCCGGCTTCGGGCACGAGTCACGGCGCGGCGGGCCGTGACCTCAACGCGAACGAACCAACGACACGTCAACGCAAGTTGTCTTCAAACAGAAACACACGTAAAACAAGGTTAGGGACCGACGGCTGGCTGTGACCACAGGCCCCGGGGCGGTGAACCCCGCGGCGCGACAGCACCCGCGGAGCCACTGTGCTGGGACCTCACAGAACCACGCGCTCCCAGAGAGAACACCAACCGCGGCTCGTTTGCGGGGGGGAGGGGGGGTGCTGAGCAAGGGAGGCGACGGAGTACGGGGCCATGGCGAGGCGGGACAAGTAAGATGACATGGTGAGAGGCCCAGGGAGGTGACACGGCCGGGGACCCGGGGATGCAAGAAGGGGACAAGTACCGGGACGTGGAAAGGGGATCCGGTAAGGGGACAAGTCAGGGGATGTGGCAGCGGAACAAAGTGATACAGGGAGAGGAAAGGGGTGAGGAAAAGGCGACACGTTGAGGGGACAAGTAAGGAGACAAGTGCGGGGGCGCGGTGAGGGGACCGGGCCGGGGGACAAGCACGCGGACGCGGTGAGGGGGCAGGACAGGCCACAAGCGCGCGGACGCGGCGGCACCGGCGGGGCCCCCGAGGCCGCGCCGGGCGTCGTCTCCCCGGGGCCGGGCCCTTCTCTCCCGCTGGGGAAGCCCCCGCCCCGGCCGAGCCGGCTCCGTACCTCGCGGCGGCCCCTCTGCGGCGCGGACTCGGGCCCTCCGTGCGCGGCCCCGCGCGACGCCGGCCTCCACT
>NW_024412447.1:775428-833022 GCF_014898765.1 Herpailurus yagouaroundi | reverse complement strand
CTGTCTGTATTTCTCTTAAGGCTAGATCCAAGTTTCCCTACTTTCTGTGTCGTGTTTTTTTTCTTAGTTTTTCCCTGATGTGTGGGGAGGCCCATGCCCCCGCTGCTCCCCGGGAAGGACTGTGGAAGATACACAAATGGAGGCCGTGTACCTCGCCGGATCTTCATTCTTGGTTTCCTCTGGCTTAGCGGCATGAGGTAGCAGCCAGGCTCTGAATTGTTCATTTGGGCACTTACCCTGTTCATTTCCTCACTTACGCTGTTGCCGTAGACAATTCTGCGTAGTTGTTCTACTGCGGTCCTTTGTGGGGCCAGTTTTGCTTCTGGCGGTTGAAGGATCTCCCCCTCGTCCCAGAGTGTGGAAGCTTCCCATCCAGTGTTCCTGGTGTAGATCCCTCTTCATCTGTCACACTAGGCAGGCAGTGGGCCCTTCCAAACCGGAAATTCCAGCGCTTCCGACTGGAGTTTGGATTCTTTGATATCCTCTAGCCTTCTGTTCCTTAGGTGCTGCACTTTCTGGATCGGTCTCCTTTTTTTTCCCCCTGAAGTTTTCTTTCCCTGTGAAATCTGTGTCCAGGGTATTTTCTGTGCGTCACAGTAAATGTCCTCCTCCGTGCCCGATCTGCTGGCTGCCCACTCGCACAGTTGGTGCAGTGTGAACTCTGGCCTTTGCTCTGGGGCATCTGCCCGGCCCACTTTCTCGGGAAACCCTGGAGCCCTAGGACTTCGGGGTCTTTCTCTTAGGCTGATCAGGTTCCTTGGAGAAGGTAGGGTTCTGTTCTGTTCCCTGCCTGGGGAGAGCATACTCTGGCTTCCAGAATCATGGAGCCAGGTGGACAGAGCACTCGCCTCTCCCCTTCGTGGAGCACAAGCTCCTTGCTGCCTTCTGCGTGCCCCTCCCATGTTTGTGGGGGTCCTCCTGCCCGTTGCTCCCCAGGCCAGAGCCTCTGTGAGACCCTCTGCGGAGCATCCATCTTGTGCCAGCGTTGGGTGGAGGTCTGATTCTCGCCTTCTCCCATTGTGGTCCCACGTCACCCTCACCTGCCGGCACTGCTGATGTCTGAGCCTTTGAGGGTTTTGTTTAATGAAGAGGGGTGCTTCTTGACTTTCCCCACCAGCTCACAATTTGGCTTTCTCACTTTGCCAAGTTCATTGTTGTCGGGTGCTTTTTTCTCTAAAATCTCGTAACTCTTTTTTCTCTCGATCTTGTGGATTTATCCCTTTCCAAAAAATCTGTTTCCTGTCGTTTCAAGGAGACTCAAACTGACCTTGCCTTCAGTAGAACACGTGTGTCTACGTGCCCTTTCCTCTTGGACCGCACTTTCTCAGAGCCTCTCGGGCCTTCCGGGGGCTGGTCTGGGCCAGCTCCGCAGCTCGCCCTTCCCGAAGGCCCTCCCAGGTTACTCGGAGACGCCCTGCTTATGCTCCACACGCAGTGATTGCAGGAAGTAAGCAGAAAGCCTATTAACCCCTTACTTGCTGCTCTCGGCCTCCGGCATGAGAGAACAGCTCAGCACACAAAACCCTTTCTTGACCAGCCGACCCCAGTCTCCCCACAACCCCGATTTGTTCCCGCTGCTCTGGCCATATGGTGGTGTGCTTTTCCCTTCAGGCCCTCTGGGAGCTCTACTAAAACCTCCCTACATCTATACAAGACCACAGCTCCCCTCGCTCTGCTTCCCCCCCCCCCCCGCACTGACAAGGCCCTCCTCTTTCTTGGCTCACCGCAGATTCATGACCCAAGCCCACCCCAGGGCGGGCATGCCCTCCTTTGCTCCCCTGAAGCAGGCCCTCTGCTCCCTGCACTGGGTGCGCATGCTCGGGTGACTTGAGGCAGTCCACAGCTGCCCGTCCTTGCCGGAAGGCTGCCCTTAGGCCACTAAGTGAGCATCTCTTGGCTGCCACCCTTAGCTCACAGCGCCAGCAGTGCCTGGGAGTGTATACCACTCCCTCCCGTTAAAAGAAAACAAAAAAACCCTTCAGTAACCGATGGGAATAGGGGCTATAGATCTTCAGCTCTCTGGAATGTCCCCAGAGCCTCCCGAGTCAGCTCCCCTTGGTGGGACTGTGCGCCATGCCATGGGCTTGGCCTCCTTCCCTCCATCCCCAGTCCCCACTCCGAACTCTCCTAGGTCTGAAGGGTTTTTGCTGAGGACACGTCCAGGTGCCTCGTGTGAAGACCAACTTAACGCACTGCTTTCTATTACTTGCTAAAACCTTTTAGTTAGTATCTGCGTTTGCCTGACAGTAAGATGTTTGTGTAAAGTCTTGGCGTTTTTATTTCTTGTAGCTAAGAACTGATTCTAGTTTAAATGCTGGCAGTCTTATTGGGTGTTTGTTAAATAATTGCTTATGGAAGCAATTGAAATGCCCAGTTGGTTCCGTCAGTGGGACATGTGACTCTTGACAGCAGGGTTATGAGTTCAAGCCCATGTTGGGTGGAAAGATTACTTAAAACAATAAAAAAAAAAGAAACGTTAAAGCAGCCCTTGCTTTCTCAGATTTTTATATGCCGGCACTCAAAAGAGGGGTGCAGGAAGGAGATGCTGCAGGTGATTTGTGACCAGGGCCGCGGCAGTTTCCGTATTCAGCGTAGACACCCTCTGGATCACAGCTGCCCACGCGGGAACCTTGCCGTCAGCGTAGCCGGGTGAGCAGAGCGGCTGAGCTGGGACGTGCTGGCCCGCGTACACGGACCCGGAACCCTCACGGTTGGGATAGGGTACCTTTGAGCATTGCACTGAACTAAGTTGTTGACGTGAAATATTTGTTGTAGAGACTTGGATCAATATAATCTAAATTAAAGTTGGATTCTAGTTGTGTTGTTTTCTTGTGGCCGCCAGAGCAAAGTACCACGGCCTGGGCTGCTTACGCCACAGAAGTTCATCGTCTCCCTGCTCTGGAGGCTGGAGGCCAAGATGGGGGTGTGGCGGGTTCCCCCCCGAGGTTCTGGGGAGATGCCACTCCGGGCCGCTCCCCCCACTGTGGGTGGTTTGCAGGCTGCCTCTCCCCAACCTCTCTGTCTGTCACACGGGTTTTCCTTATGTGTCGCTGTCCAGGCGTCATCTTTTTTTTTTTTTTCTAAAATTTTTTTTTAATATTTGTTTATTTTTGACAGAGAGAGAGAGAGAGACAGAGCATGAGCGCGGGAGGGGCAGAGAGAGAGGGAGACACAGAATCTGAAGCAGGCTCCAGGATCCGAGCTGTCATCACACAGCCCGATGCGGGGCTCAAACTCATGGACCACGAGATCATGACGTGAGCCGAAGTCGGACGCTCAACGGACTGAGCCACCCAGGCGCCCCGGGGCGTCTTCTTTTGATGAGGACACAGTCATGTTGGATTAGGACCCCACCCTTTTCCACTCTGAGCGCATCTCCGCTGATTACATCTCCGATGACCTTACTTCCAAACATCACGTTCTGAGGTCCCTTTTAAGACCCGTCGGCCTATCTTTCTGTGAGGACACGATTCAACCCACTCGCTAGTATAACCAAGAGCACCTTCCTCAAGTCAGTAGAAACATCTCCCTAAACCTGCTGTTGAAGGAAAGCGGAAGGGTAACCGTCTTTTAGTTTCTGCTTATTTCTCGCGTTGTCTGTGCCTGAACCGGGTTGACGGGTTAGTGTCCTGGCTCCCTAACCGAGCATGTGGCTCTCCGGGTAAGCCGATGGAGGGGTCGTGACTGCTGGTCCAACCTTTCTGTGTAGGTGTGCAGCTGCCAGAGCCTCTGATTCCGAGCCGTCCAGGCCGTCGGGAGCCCTGAATACGTCGTCTTCCAGTTGGCTGGCTCAGCGACTCAGGTACTGGTCCGAACGGCGTGCACAGATTCACTTGCCTTGTCCTGGGTGTGGCGGTTCTTGTCGGGTGAGCACGGAAAAGTCGGTGCAGTACAGGTACTAACTGAGCGGTTCAAATTCTGTACTCCGAGTTATGTACTCCTGGCACACGGCTTAGACTAGGCAGGGTGATCGAGAGTCTGGATTGGAGCTTTCTTGAGCTCCGGGTTATCAGTGCAATTTATTCCAGCACAGAGCGGATCACACGGTTGGCGTTTTATAGCTGTTTCTGAAATACAGATCTTTAATATGATCAGCTGCTCCGGGTTAGTCAAGATGGACCTACAAAAATAAGTTGTTGTTTTGTTCTCTTTCAGATGGAAAGTAAAGAGATGATGTGACTCCGTCCGCATGGAGACATTAGCTTGTGTTGCGTATTTTAACTTTACAGACCGTGTTTGTGCTGTAGTGCCTTTACGCTTCTCGTGGCAAACAGTCTGGAATGTCATTAAAACTTTTCCAGTAAAATGTGCAAATTTTGGCAAAGCAAACAGAAGGGTATCGATATTCTGAGCTTGGCTAAACTGCGTCAGCCCCTGCTTCCTCCGTCCTGCCCCCAAATGAAGTGACGTGGAGAGCAAAGGGTCTGAGTATTACCCGGCCTGAGTCCCGCAAGAACCCGGCACTGTGGAGGCCTCTGTCCCTTACATACCCGCACAGCTGATGGCACTCTGTCTTTATCAGTGGCTTCCATGGTGACCGCCCCTGGAGCCCAGAAGAAGGGGGAGGCCTTGGGCCTACTTGGCTAAGGGCCCGTGTTCAAAGGCGGCCCCCACTCTGAGAGAGCAGCCTTGTGGCCATACGGACTATAAATGCTGGGCTCATACTGATGGCCTCATTCCAGGAGAGAGCCCTGTGCCCGGTGACCCTGGGCGCTGGGAACCAGTGAAGCAAAACGTCCCTGTAGCCGGGTCCTGATCTTAACCCACTGGTCGTCCACCTGCGCACCCCTTTTTCCTGGATTAACAAAATCCAAGCAATTACTCACGGCTTCAACACACGATGGGGGGAAGGGCTCCCGTTCAGTTTCCATTCCGCAAATAGGTGATCAAAACTTCTGCGAGTTGTCTTGGTGGCGTTTGTTCTGGACCAGTGGTTCTCACTTGGGCGTGCTCAGAGTCGCCTAGAGGGCTTGTGCCAGGCCCCGCCCCTGGAGTTTCTGGTTCTAGGGGTCTGAGTGGGCCTTGAGATTTGCACTTCCAGCACATTCCCAGCTGATGGTGATGCTGTGGGTCTGAGGACCCCACTTGGATCAATCACTTGTCCTGTACCCCTGCCGTCCGATATGCAGTCGCTGGCCACAGATGGCCTGGAGCACGTGAAATGCAGCAAGCCCAGCTGGAGGTTGGATTCTTAGTTTTATCTAACTTAAAGGCTGTTAACTTGATTTACTTTTTAGAAAAATCCTTCAGTACATTAGGAACTTTGGTATGTGAATCTGGTTTTTCAGTTCTGGATTTTATTTATTTTTTCATTTATTTATTTTTTTTAGTTCTGGATTTTAAATACAGGTCAGGCCTTTCTCATGAAAACTTAATGTCCAGATTGAGAATCTGAAACACACTTGAGCTTTGAAGACAAACCATAAAATACGTCATTGTTAAAAAAATTATTCACGTGTTGAAATATTTTGGATATGATGGATTAGATAAAGCGATAAAGTTTTTCTTTTAACTGTGGCTACTAGAAAGTTTAGAAACAGGTAGGTGGCTTGCCTTACGTTTCTGTTAGACGGTGCTGTTCTTAACCGAACTGAAGGATAAACACCCACATTTAAGCCGGAAGGACGGTCAGCCTAGGAATCCGCTGGTGCCTCCGTCTTTGGGTTTGACTTGGGACGGGACGGTGGCCCCCCTCAGCACAGGGTTTGCCCCTGTGGGTGCCCGAGACCGCGGTCTGTGCCGGACCGTGTGCGTTGACTGTTCTCTCTTGTACACACGTACCTGCGATAGAGCTTGAGCCATGAGTTAGGCCCAGCGAGAGGCGATCGACCAATGAAAGAGCAGTCGCGATTACACAGGAACGAGACCTCATGCCTGCCGCGCCCGCTTCATCGTGCAGCGTGTCTGTAACAGAAGTTAGGAGTGTTCTCTCTCTCAAAATTCTTTTTTTTTTTTAAATCATTTTCGAGGAACAGCGTGCAGGGGAGGGGCAGAGAGAGAGGGAGACACAGAATCCGAAGCAGGCTCCGGGCTCCGAGCTGTCGGCACAGAGCCCGATGTGGGGCTCGAGCCCACGAGCCGTGAGATCATGACCTGAGCCGAAAGCGGATGCTTAGCGGACTGAGCCACCCAGGCACCCCTCTCTCTCAAAATTCTTACTGTCCTGCACTCCCCGTTCTTGTGATGGTGGGAGATGATAAAATGCCTTCCTCATTAGATGGAGGAGGGAATGACCTAGGCCTGTGACGAGCCTAGGTCTATTTTTGGCCTGAGGCTATGTCAGAAGGCCGCTCATCAGCTTCTGGACCACTGCTAGGGCGGGAGCTGGAACCAGGGTGGGGGCGGGGTTGGGATGGCTGGGATCTTCCCTCCGGTCCTGTTAGTAGATATTCAGATAGCTCCAAGGGTGTGAAAGGTTGGGAGGGCAGAGGCGTCCCGGCTCCTTGTCACGCTCCTGGGCGCTGACTCCCTGCTCAGTGTCCCTTGCATCAGGCAGCTGTGTTGTCCACAGATACCAAGGTCCCAACCTGCCTCTGCACCACCTGCCTCCTCCTGGGAGCCCAGCACGCATTCTCCAGCAGCTGCACGGTCTGGCCGGTACTTGCCAGCTCTGGGCGGCCTGCGAGGGGTTTCCTGGTGTTAGTGTCGCTGCGCCAAAGAGGAGGTCCTTTTGGTAGAAGGTGCTAAGTTGTCTAAAATGTCATCCCGGCGTCATGAGTTTTCCATGCCCTCAGTACCTGCCTTTGGTTTAGTTTTTTCCTAACCCGATGAAGACACGGTGTCCCTTTACTCTAAAAGAACGTCTTGAATTAGCAAGGTTGCTCATCTTCTGAGAACCGTCCATGTGAAGAATTTAAGCTAAGGGAGTTCATTCGTGTAGGTGCCCTCATGACGGGGGAAGAATTCGAATGTGACTGTGTGCCAAGGATCGGAGAAGCCACAAGTGTACAGGTTTTCGTGGAAAACACCGAGGTTAATAGTAGCGTAGTAAATTTTTTTAGCGCTCAAAGTTTGCGTGCAGTTTTGAGAAAAACGTAACACTGAGTTTTGTGCTCTGTGTTCGTCTGTCAGGGGTCGGACGGGGCTCACTTTCCTTACCTGGAAATGTTGGAGAGACCCCGGTGGGTGTTGATTGGCTGTGTTTTCCTGAGATGATATACAGACTCGTGATCACGGTGGATCGCGTGGAAGGCGCAGGGAGGAGGAGAGTATCCGGCTGTGCTGTTCACTAAATGGGTGAAGAGGCGGCTTGCGGTTTGCTTTTAATTGCTTTGCCCGAGCGGGTCCTCCTTCCTCCCTCTCATTAGGACGCTAGGGGGAGCCCTGCCCACACCCACGTTTGTAGCATTATTACCTCCACCCCTGTTCTCAGAATGCATCCCTAGCTAAGACTTTCTTGCGATAAATGCTACAAAAACAGCCTTTTAAAGTGGCTTGTAAAAAACGAAAACAAAACCCTATGCCGACAGGCAGAGCAGTGGGTTAATTTTACATTCTGGAGATATTCCGAACCAGAGTAAACTGACGTGTGTGGATGGCTTTGCTTTGCCTCCGTCCTGGTGCGGTGAGACGTGTCTCCCTTCCTGCTTTCAGGGAACGTTCCCTGGAGAACGAGAGCAGTCAGAAGGGCTGCTGTTTCCGTAGTGCCAGGTAGAAAGCTCCTGGGGTGCCAGGGACAAAGTCAGGTTCTCTCTGTTGAGCCCCCAGGTGTTGGCGCAGACACGGTGCCGAGACGTGAAATCGTGGCTGTCCTCTGGCTGGGCGTTCGTGACGTCCCTCTCCCACCGCAGGCTGGTCCCCGCGCTGCCCACCACAGAGCTCTGGTGGCAGGCCGACTCTGGTCTGTGGGGCCACGTCCCCTCCCACCCACCCCCGCCGTCATACACCCCCATCTAACAGAGGGCAGTGAGCCTTGCACGGTTTGGCCAAAGCAGGGGTCCTCAAACTTGTTCCAGAGCCTGGAACCTGCCGTGGTGGTGTGTGTGTGCGGGGAGCCTGCGGTAAGCTTCGTACGTGGACGGGATGAGCCATCCAAGGGTCAAGGTGGAGTTTGTAGGAGGAACAAGTGGAGAAAACGGAATCCCCGTAATTTTTGCTAAATTAGGAAAAATTGTGCCAATTAGGAAAGCAGTTTTATTGCATCTGAGGCCAGAGGCTAGTTGGGGCGGGGGGGGGGGGGGGCTCAGGAGTGTCTTGCGGGAGTTGGGCTTGATCCGCGTGGTTCACGTTCCTGCCGAAATGGCTGGTGACGTGGCAGAATCGCCAGGTCTCCTTATGGTTATTTATTTGAACTATAAGCCTGGGGAAGGATCATTTGTGATTTGACTTTTTAAAAATTTTTTTTCTTTAGTGTTTGTTTATTTTTGAGAGAGAGAGAGAGAGAGAGAGACAGAGCCTGAGCGGGGAGGGCCAGAGAGAGGGAGACACAGAATCAGAAGCAAGCCCCAGGCTCTGAACTGTCAGCATAGAGCCTGACGCGGGGCTCGAACCATGGACTGTGAGAACGTGACCTGAGCCGAAGTCGGACACCCAACCGACTGAGCCACCCAGGTGCCCCTGTGATTTGACTTTTTTTAATTGATGAACTTATTTTTTAGAGCAGATTCGAGTTCACCACCAAATTGAGCAGAAAGCATACGCCATTTCCATGCCATCCCACACGGCCTCCCCCACCATTAATACCCCTCGCCGGTGTGATGTGCTACGGGTGTCCAAAGAGTAGTGAAGCACGTTTAAATACATGTTAGCTTCTAAACGTATAAACTCCGGGAGCACCTGGTGGATCAGCGGGTTGAGTGTCTGACTGTTGATTTTGACTCAGGTCATGACCTCACAGTTTGTAGGATAGAGCCCAGTGTCGGGCTCTGTGCTGACAGCGTGGAACCTGCTTGGGATTCTCGCCTCCCTGCCCCACAAATAAATAAACTTAAAAAAAAAAAAAAAAGTATAAATTCCATCAGGGTAAAGAATACCAGAGCTGTTATGTAGCAAAACCACCTCTTAGTCAAAGAATGATTTTGCAGTAATAGAAATACAGCACACAGCAAAATTGCTGTGCTCCCTCCCCGGTTTTGAAATTGTTACTTCTATAGCTTTGTTATTACATGGCTTAGTTACGAGATAGGTATCAGGCTCCCGCCTGGCAAATGTAAAAGGAATCTGTGAGGCTGTGGGTTGCTGAGGAAACGTTGGGGGAATTTTAAAATTACAAACATCGGGGGCATCTGGCCGGCTCAGTCAGTAGGGTGTGGGACTCTTGATCTTAGAGTGGTGAGTTTGAGCCCCAAGTTGGACATAGAGATTACTTTTATTTTTTTTTTTATTTTTTTTTCAACGTTTATTTTATTTTTGGGACAGAGAGAGACAGAGCATGAACGGGGGAGGAGCAGAGAGAGAGGGAGACACAGAATCGGAAACAGGCTCCAGGCTCTGAGCCATCAGCCCAGAGCCTGACGCGGGGCTCGAACTCCCGGACCGCGAGATCGTGACCTGGCTGAAGTCGGACGCTTAACCGACTGCGCCACCCAGGCGCCCTGGGATTACTTTTAAAAATTATGAATATCTTACCCTCAAAATGGAAAATATAATCATTTGATCCACGTTCTAAAGTGATTCTGGAGGTACCTGGGTGGCTCAGCCGGTTAAGCATCTGAGTCTTGATTTTGGCTCAAGTCTTGATCTTGTGGTTGGTGGGATTGAGCCCTGCGTTGGGCTCTGTGCTGACAGTGTGGAGTCTGCTTGGGATTCTCTCTCTTCCTCTCTTTCTACCCCCTCCTCCCCTCCCCCACTCGTGCACTTTCTCTGTCTCACAAAATAGTAAATTAAAAAAAATTTTTTTTAACGTTTATTTATTTTTGAGACAGAGAGACAGGTCATGAACGGGGGAGGGTCAGAGAGAGGGAGACACAGAATCTGAAACAGGCTCCAGGCTCTGAGCTGTCAGCACAGAGCCCGACGTGGGGCTCGAACTCACGGACCGCGAGATCGTGACCTGAGCCGAAGTCGTCCGCCTAACCGACTGAGCCACCCAGGCGCCCCCAAAGTAGTAAATTTTAAATGCCAACTGCTTAATGACTTTTTTAAAAAATAGTGATCTTTCTGGCCTTTGTGAGGTGGTGAATGCATTAGGAGGGCAGAGCGGGTGCCCAGGTGCCCGGTTGTGGAGCCCTGGGCTAGACGGGGGCAGGGGACGTGGAAAGTGTGTTAACAAGATGTGTAGGTGATGGGCAGAGAGGAGTGGGGACGCTTTTCTCGGTGGCACTTGGGTTGGGGCAGTGGATGCTAAGCACGATGAGGAAGGGAACAGGTTTGGAAGGAGGAATCCCAAGCCTGGCTGTGAGCGTGTTCTGTCGAGATACTTACTGATCTGCTGTGTAGAGAAACCGTTTAGGCAGGTGGGTAATTAAGTCCAGGGGGCGAGGTCGAGACCAGAAACAGGATTTAGAGTCACTGGCATATGTTTGATCGGAAAGCCACGCCAGGGTGACACCGCAGCGTGGGAGAGAGGGGGAGGGAAGGAAGACTGAACACTGAGCCCAGACTGAGCTCTAAGGGATAGAGATGTCGATGAGAAAGGAACGGGAGTATCTCAGTTCTCCGTGACAGACTGTTCAGTAAAGTGGGACATGAGACACAACTTCCTTAAGATCATAAAATGTACATAGCTCCTCCGATGAAAGAATTTCAAAAGGTAACAGGATATAAAACTGACAGACAGGAATCAGTAACCTTCATCGCCGTCATGATAACCCAAAGATACAATGGAAGAGACAAATCGCGTTTACAGTGGCAATAAAGATAAAATACTTAAGAATAAACTTAAGATTTATGCAAGATCCTTAGCGGACCAAACTTTAAAACACTCACGAAAGATACAAAAGTGGACACAACCCAGTAAGACAGCTCTTGTTCTTGGAAAGGAAGGCCACATCCGAAAGAGCTCCGTTTTTCCTAGATGAATTTTAAATCTAAGAGGATCCCAAAATAAATCCCAACAAGCTGCTCTTCTGGAGCTGGACGAGCTGACGCTCCGGTTCGTATGGCAAAGTGCACATGAAAGAAGAACAAAGGAGATGGCGAAAGCCCTTCCCCGACCTCCCGGGGCATCGTAAAGCCCCGGTGTGTGGAACAGTGCGTGGAGTAGCGTGCTGCAGGCTCAGCACCGGATGGATCTGTGCACTGAAGTAGGAAACCAAGTGTGTGTGGAAACGTGGATGTGACGGAAGGGAAGGCGCATCTCAAGTCACGAGCCGGGATGGGCTTTTTGAACAACAGTGTTGATTTAAGAAGATAGCCGTTTAGAGAAAGGTAGCATCAGGTCTGTCCTTATGTCACGCATACGAGGACTCCTGTCAGAAATGTGAGTGGAAGGAATAGGGGCGCCTGGGTGGCTCAGTCGGCTGAGCGTCCGACTTTGGCTCAGGTCATGATCTCGAGGTTCGTGGGTTCGAGCCCTACCTCGGGCTCTGGTGCTGATAGCTCAGAGCCTGGAGCCTGTGTCCCTCTCTCTCTGTGCCCCACTCCTGCTTGTGCTCTGTCTCTGTCTTTCAAAAATGGATAATCAAAAAAAAAAAAAATTTAAAGAAGTGTGAGTGGAAGGAATGAAGCCAAACAGGTCATGGGACGAAACCTTGGCCAGGCTTCTCCAAAACTGGGAATGGGAAAGGCTTTCTTAAGATGACGCAAAAGTAAGATGGGTGAAGGAAAGGGTTCACAGCGGCGAAGCACGGTTGCGTGGCAGAGAACGCCATACTCAGGACCAAAGCGCAGGTGACAAACTAGGACAGAGTATCTGCAACACATGTCCCAGTAAAGGTCGATGTCTCTAGCACACAAAGAATGTACACATTGAGGGGGAAAAGACCGGAGACCGGGTAGGAAGATGGGTGAAGGATGAAGCGACGCCACAAGAGTGTAGAAGGATGACCCCAGGGTATAGAAAGGGATGTTCCACCTCACTTGAGTTAGGAGAGACGCAAATTAAGATTAGATGAGCGGAAATCCAAGCTTGAAAGCCTACTCTGTTGGCAAGGCTGTAGGCGAGAGAGACGTTCACACGTGGCAGGTGGGAATGCCAAACGTCAACCGTTACGGAGGAAAATCTGGCTGTACCCAGCCAAATTCGTCTATGTTTGGCAGTCCCGCCCCAGGAGCCTGTCCTGAAGGTGTGCCACCAACAATAGGAAAACCAGTGTGCGCGACTGTTGAGCGCAGCTCGGTTTACAGCTGGAGACGGTTCCTGTGGATGGGCACTGACCATGTGAGCCACAGTAAGTCCCCCCGCAGGGCCCCGAGAAGCTGTAGGAAAGGAGAGGGTGCCTGTAACTGGCGGAAAATTTCCAGGGTTCATTGTCGGCTGGAAGGAGCATGGTGCAGGAGAACGTGTGCTCTGCTGCCTTCTGTGTAGGGAACGGGTAGTAAGTGTCATAATATCCACGCATCTGCTTGTTTTTGCTAAAAGAAACAGAGGATAAACGAGAAATTAATGAAGCTGGCTACCTGGATGGGGTGGGTGGCAATGAGGTAGGAGTGTTGGGAGGGGTCCAGTACTTTCTTGTGCCGTCTTAACTTTTAGACTCCTGTTACTGTTCTACACATTCAGCAAAGTTCAGCCAAGATGGCTGGGCAGGGGCGGCGGCTGGAAATACACAGATGCGAAGGAACACAGCCATCTTCGACGTGAATAATAGCCACGTTTATGGAGGAACATGACGGTGGTAAGAAACACAAAACTCACCATTTTAAAACCATCTCCAAGTGAATAATTGAGCACCATTTAATACACTCATAGTGTGCAGTCATCACCACCATCTAGTTCCAGAACATTCTCGTCCCAAAAGGAAACCTCGTACCCACGAAGTACTCCCCATTCTCTCCACACCAGCAGCCCCTGGTGACCACTAACCTATGGTCTCTGGACTTGCCTGTTCTGGACATTTCGTATGAATAGAATCATCCAGTGTGTGGTTACGAAGAGCCTGTGCCTCCCCTCCCGTGTGCCCTCTTGCTCACTCGCCCCTGGGAAGCCAGCTGCTTTGTGAGCTGCCCTGTGCAGGAACCCATGTGACAAGGAGGTCAGGGAGGGCTTTTGCCGATGGCCAGCGGGAACCGAGTTCCCTCAGCCCAATCACCTGTGAGGAGTGAATCCTTCCAGTAGCCACGTGTGGCTTGGAAATGGACTGTCCCCCAGACAGACCTTCTGACAAAACCACAGCCCTGGCGGACGCTTCGTGGCTTTGTGAGGGACCTTCTCTCAGACAGGGCTCAGCCGCTCCGGCATTTCTGACCCCTCAGAGACTGTGAGTGAAGCTGCTAAATTTACGGGCTTAAACTAAGAAGTTCTGTGTTCATTTGTAATGCAGACGTCGAAAACAAACACAATTTTCTGCCACAGAGAAGCAGAAAGTAGCCTTTTTGGATGTGGGAGGCAGCACAGACCAGAGTTAACATGAGCACCACTCATGTATTGGGAAACTTGGAAGTCTGTTGGTTTTGAGTGGGGCGCAGAGCACTGGAAGATTCTGCAGCACATCCAGTCCGTAGCCTCCGCTGTCCTGCGCTGAGGCCAAATAACTCGGAAGGTCCGCTGCAGCTGGAGATACGCATACATGTTTCTGAGGCCATGTGGTCTCTGGCACCAAGCTGTGCCCTCCACTGCGGAGAATCCCACAGCATGCCGAGAAGCTCCTGATGTGCTCCCCGGCCTTAGATGTCACGTCAGCATGTGACTGGAGCTGTCCATCAGGAAGTGGACGTTTTCAGACCGTGAAGTTATAATGCTGGCTGAGAGTGTCAGCGATTCATTGTACAGTGAAAATGGTACCTCCTTTTTCTTGGTTTTCTATCATGTGTTGTCTTCTGTAAACAGCTGTTTTCTACTGAGTGCTGGACATAATATATGGACAATTGTAATTTGGGGCAAAGGATACTAGACTTTTCTCCTAGAACAGCTTTACCCTTTCTTCTTTGAGCAGGCTAGCGGCAGCAACGATAAACCCTGAATCACTTGCGGTTTCAGAAACTGAGATAATCTAATATGGATTTTATGAAGTCCCTGCAAGGCTGGCCTATTCTGTTCATATTCACTCCCCTGGTGTAGCCTTTCAGGGTCTCAGCTCAAAGATGGGACATTACAAGAACCCGCTCCCTTAGCGGCCCTAGCCCACCAAGCTATCAAAATCTCTGTTCAGGTTCTCCGCCTCTTCCAGAATGGACTGAGCTCTGAGTGGAAAGTGTTGCTGAACATCAAGTTTAGTGCTCTGGGTTTCCTTTGTATCCCCTGTTAGGATATTTCACTATCCAATTAGCACACTGATGGCATAGAACCCAGCTATTTTTAAATGATTATATTTTGGCCAGCTTTTTATGCTGTTCTCAATGGGAGGCTGATCTGAACGACCTATTCCTACAATATAAGAGGTCTGAAAAAAAGGGCAAAACTAAATATATTACACATTTATTTATATATTTTTACATTACACTATATACTATTTAAGCTTGTACGTGGATAAAAACTTTTCTGTATGTTGTCGGAAGGCCGGTCGGGTCAGTTTGAAAGCAGGACGGTTTCTCCCAAAGTCAGCAAGGCTGGACGTCCCCGCACCTGCGTGCTCAAAGGCGGCGTGTGACCGGAGCGGCACCTGCGCGCGTCCCGAGGTCGGCGAGGCTGCACGTGCCCGCACCTGCGCACGCGGGAGAGCGGCGTGTGACTCGAGCCGCGCTTTCCAGGTGCTAGCAGCAGGGGAGGGGCCGCAGAGCTGCACCTGCTCCCTCTGCGGCCCCGCGCTGCCTGCCCGGCGTGGCGCTCTGGTTCCCGGACCCCCAGATGCTCTGCGGCAGCCACAGTCCCCTCACTCGGGCACCTATCACCAGGTGGGGTCGTCCGGGCAGGGGGCGCACGCCTTCACCGCGGGCCGGCCGCGACCCCTAGGCCGACGACCACATTGCCGGGGCTCCTCCTGTGCGGCGTCTGAAACCGGTGCACGGTTCTAACGTTATAGTATCTTCAGCTCATACAAATGTGTATGTTTAATACAACTCCCACGAGCCCAGACACACAGGTCGGGGTCCCGGCGCGGGGTCGCCTCGCCCCCGCGGCCGGAAAGCGGGTGAAGCTCCCCAGTCCCGGCAGCCAGCACGCGGGGGGTTGCTAGGCAACCTGCGGCTCCCGGCAAGCGGCGGCGCCTAGAGATGACGCTGCCAGCCCGCGCCTGCGCCTGAACCCGCCTACTCGCGGCTCCCGCGTGCCGTTGGCCGGCGGGCAGATGGGGGCGGGCCTCGGCCAATGGGCGACGCCGCTCCGGGAGGCGGGACCGTGTTACCTTGGCGGCGCGCCTGCCGGAAGCCCGCGTCGGCGGCCACGCGCAGGTAGGCGAGGACCGCAGGGTCGGGGGTCGCGGGGCGGCTCCCACGTGGGTGTGCGGGCCCGGATGGCGTCGGAGGGCACCGGCGGAGGTCCGCAGGGTGCGCGCGGGGTCCGAGCCGCCGGCTGCCCCAGGCTGTGTCCCTCGAGCCGGGCATCCCCTTCGCCACAAAGCGCTCGTTGACTGAAGCGTTCGGTGGGCTCCCGCGTGTCCGCACTGTCCCGGGCTCAGGGCGGAAACGACGCCGACCCGGGGCGTTTGCGTTCTGAGGGCACAGAATTAATAAGGTGTGGGAGCCTGCAGGAAAATAAGGCGGAGCAGGGCACCGCGAGCGAGTCGCGTCGGTGCCGGCAGACGCCCCAGGTCGAGGGATCCCGGGCGCAGCAGCAGCAGCCGCTGCAGCAGGAGTACGAGCCGGAGAGCGGGGAACGAGGCGCGCGGGGCAGCCACCTGCGCCCGCAAGGCCTGGACGAGGACGCGGACTCCTCTCCGAGCGAAATGGGAAGGTGTCCCGCAGAGCCTGACCTGGACGTTCTACGAGTCATTGTGCATGCTGTGTTGGAAAGGGGCTGGACGGGCAAGGGCGGGGACCGTGAGTAATGCAGGCGGGAGGGTAGTGACGGCACAGGGAGTGAAAGGTAGTTACTATCTTCGGGATGTGTTTTGGAGGCAAGGCCGACAGGGTTAATGGCTGTGTCAGATGCAGGAGATGTGGGGCACCACAGTCCTTAGCTCGAGCAGAAGTCAGGATTTCCTGATGGCCGTTCATGGAGAGGACAGATGCCCCCAGGAAGACCAGAAGTGTGGATTTTTACGCCTTGCGCCTGAGATGATGTGTGTGGGTGTTGGTGATAGCGTGTACTAGTGCAATTCAGGGAGAAATTCCAGGTGGCTGGTAGATGGGAGGTGTTTAAAGCCGCGCAACTAGATGAGATCACTGAGGGAATGCGTGCAGGCAGAGAGGAAAGTGGGCAGGAAGCATGGAGCTCTTCAGTGCCCAGGCTCAGGAGGTGAAGAGGGAGGAGGAAAAGCAGGAGGGTGTGCTGTCTTTTTCAGAAGCCGAGAGAAGGAAGCATCACCTGCCAAATGCTGCTGTTGGGTGGCATGAGGAGAGTACTGAGACTCGCCGTGAGATTTCACGTCTGTGGCGAGCAAAGCGGCAAGGGTGGATTTTGATCAGTAGTATCTGTTGCGGTAGGGACGAGACCACGTGAACCGAATTCTCCTTAGGTCTGTCCAGGGGCGAGTGGGTGTTTTAAAGGGAGATTGAGGGAATGGGGAGGGGAAAGGGGAGGCACTCAGTCGCCTTAGGAAGTGAAACATTACAAAAACCAGGAAGGGGGGGTTGGTCCATGTGAAACCCCCCCTGGGGTTGCCGGTTAGCGCTTATCAAAGGTAGGCTGTTACCCTCAGGGCTGTCGGGTGGGGTCTCCCCGTGTTGGCTGCATTCTTTTGGCAGCCTTGAGTCTTCTCCGGCAGGCTCTCTTTAAGGGCGCCAGGGTCATTTCAGGGATAGGCCCTTGAGCTGTTAGACACTGCACTAGTGGGCCAGGTGTGAGGCCCTTTGGGAGAGAGGAGCCTGGGTAGAGTTTGGTCACACAGCGCGTCTTTGTCCGTACGGAGTCGTCGTGCTCTTGGGAAGAGCAGTTCTGGTGGAGGGGTTGGAGAGAGGAGGGAGGGAAGGAGTTCCAGGCCGTGCAGGCGACTCTCCAGGGTTTTACTGCCGAAGGAGGCAGAAATAGGGAGAAGGGCATGTGGGATCGAGAGAGTTTTTATTATTGCCTTGTGGGAAGTTTTAGTTGAGTGAGTAGATGGGAAGCCGGAACCGAGAAGGAGGGGCGGGGCTCAGAGGGATGTCCCTGCGCAGGTGGGGCTGGAACCCAGCTCACCAGTGGAGGGTTTGGCCTTGGTCAGAACCTGGCCCGTTTCCATCAGAACAGGAGAGGAAGGCAGGGGGGTAGATGTAGGGAGCTTGCAGTTCCCTTCCCCTTGTTTTGTGATCGGGAATTAAGGTTCTCAGCCAGAAGGGAGAAGACAGTGGAGGTTTGAGAGAGGAGAGGGGCGGCCAGGCAGGTGGCAGAGGTGGGGAATGTGTTGGATCCCCTGGTAAGGCTGAAGGGTGATTGGGCCCCGGGGTGCTGAGGGGGTTGAGCTGGAAAGATGGGAGGTGGGCTCGGTGAGTGAGTAGTGACAGGACTTCGAGATTGGCCATTGGAGGGACAGGGAGGGGTGGGTTAGGTACCAAGAGAGCAGAATGCGGAGGCCGTTCGTCTAAGTGGGCAAGTCAGAACTCGGACTAGGCTTGGATCAAACAGGACAGGAATGAAGTCCCAGGCCGGCTCAGGCGCTAGGATCCCGCTCCTGGACTCCTCGGACTGATTTCCTCGAGGGCTGTGGATTGTGAGGGCGCAGACCCTCCCGAGGGGGGCTTGGCCCTGTGAGTTGGAAGGTGTCCTTCCCTGTGGCCCCCAGGACACATCAGAGGTAACACGCGCTGGGTGAGAGGGGCCATTGGGGGCTGCGGGTGGGATTTTCAGGTTTTAAAAGAATTTTTTCCTGTAGGGTCAGTTATTTTCTTTAAGATCCTGTGGGGTTTCTTTTCAGCCCTGGGGACCCGGCAGCCTCAGCCGGTTGGCGCTGAAGCATCCTGACCTGTGAGTGTCACCCCACCCAGACGGTTAGCCGCCGTGTGTGTGTCTGACCTGGGTCGTCAGCTTTCTGCTGGCGGAAGCATTTGCTCCACTGAACTGGAGCTAGTTATCTTAAAGCTTTTGTAGTAGAAATGACAAGAGTAGAAGGGGGAAAGCCATACTTGTAATTCTCACTTCCTAAAATGTCAATATACTGATGTGTTTCCTTCTAGTTTTTCTGTGTGTGTGTGTGTGTGTGTGTGTGTGTGTGTGTGTGTGCAGTTTTCCTCACACGTAGCTTTGTGCCCCATCTTTGCCCTTGACGTTGCGCCATGAGCTCTTACTCCTGTGGCCGGATGTTCTGCGCCGTCCTGCATAGGCCTGCCCCTTTGCACACGGGCATCAGTCGCTTTCCCAGTCCGCAGTCTGCTGTTGTGGGACGGTCACGGTGTTTTCCACTCCTCGATGTCAGAGGCGTTAGCAGGCTTTATATGGTGCAGTTGTCCCCCTTGTGTATGAATCTCAGCCCGTGATTATTTCATCAGGAGAGGTTCCTGGAAGTGGAAAGCACTTGACGAATGTTATAAAATTGCCTTAAAGGGGCGCCTGGGTGGCGCAGTCGGTTGGGCGGCCGACTTCAGCCAGGTCACGATCTCGCGGTCCGGGAGTTCGAGCCCCGCGTCGGGCTCTGGGCTGATGGCTCGGAGCCTGGGGCCTGCTTCCGATTCTGTGTCTCCCTCTCTCTCTGCCCCTCCCCCGTTCATGCTCTGTCTCTCTCTGTCCCAAAAATAAATAAACGTTGAAAAAAAAAAAAAATTGCCTTAAAGAAAGACTGCACCAATTTCTTCTCCTGTCAGCAGACATGATCCCGGACAGCCTTGTCACCATCCTGTGGCTAACGCTGAATAATACAATTTTAAAAAATGGCGTTTTTAACCTATCAAATTAGCTGGGTGATGTGTGCGTACAGCTAAAAACCTCCAGCTGTCGCGGCCGAGGGACAGAAAGGATGCCATCAGCCTTCCCCCCTCCCTCGCCAGGCCCCATCCCTGGAGGCCGGCGGTGTCCTCCCTCAGCTCTTTGTGCCGGGATCGCTTGCACACTTACTGGTAGCGCGAGCTCAGTGCGTGACTCATGTGTGCCAACCGTAGGAGCCATCGGTTGGTGTTCCCCTCTGACAGGGACGCCCCGGTTTCCTCACCCGCGTGCCGCCCTCAACGGCCACACGACGGAACCGAGTTCGTGCGTGTCCTGCACTTAGAACAGGACCTGGTGCCTGGTCAGCTCTCTCAGTAAGGGGCAGTTTTCGGAATTGACTCTCCTAACTAACCCCCCCCCCCGCCCCCCCCCCCCCGCCCAACGTGGCCTCCCTCTGGCCACCAAGTACAGGGTCACCTACCGAAGCTGGCAGAGCCTGGGGAGCCTGCTGTTTTGCAGAAAGGCCTGGGAGGAAAAAGAAACCTAAAGGAGGGATCTTGACCCCCCTGCGGCCCCACCTTCCCCCGGGGCTGCTTCCTCACCACCTCACTCTCCCTTTGCTGGCTCGTCCGTCCGCTGTTCTGCCTGCACACCAGGAAGCTGACGCACACTTGTGGCCCTGGGTTTGCCAGATGCCGTAGACATGCGCACGCCGTCCCACAACTCTGTGCAATAGGGTTACCGCTAAGGGAAAAAAAGGAAGGAAAACCAATACAGGGGCATTGTGTTGCTAAATTTATTACAAATAATTGAGAGAGGTGTGAAGTTTTTTGTTTTTTGTTGTATTTAATCTTCCCGTGTTTTAATGAATTCACAGCGTTGTGTGACCATCACCGCAACCTCGTGTCAGAACATTTTCCTTCTCCCAGGAGAGACCCTGGACCTATGAGCCCCTCCTGCCCCTTCCTCCGCCAGCCCTGAGCACCCGTGGAGCTATGCTCCCACTCTGCGCGGACTTGTCCTGGACACCGCGTGTAGACGAGCTTGTACCGTGTGCGGTAACCCGCGACTGGCCCCTCTCCCGCGGCAGGACGGGGCTGAGTCGCCCGGTCAGTGCCGTCCATTGCGAGGGCGCCCCCACGTCTTGTTCCCTGTTCGGCAGTTGCTGGATGTGTAGGTTTTTTCTCCTTTTGGTTACTATGACGAATGCTGCTGTGAACGTTAGTGTTGGAATTTTTACGTGGACGTGTTCATTTTGTATCTGCATGTGGAGCTGTTGGGACCCATGGTAACGTGTTGAACTTTTTTTTTTAAAGTAATCTCTACACCCAACGTCGGGCTTGAATTTGTAACCCTGAGGTCAAGAGTCACATGCTCTACTGACTGCCAGCCAGGTGCCCCGACATGTGTAACTTTTTGAGGAACCACCGGGCTGTTGTACAGAGTGGCTGCACCGTTTTATATCCCACCAGCGGTGCATAAGGGTTCCAAGTTTTCCGGCATCACCAGTATTTGTTACTGGAGCCAACCTAGGAATGTGGAGTGGGGTCATTTGATTTACATTTCCCTAACAATGGGTGATGTTGAGCATCTTTTCCTGTCCTCGTTGGCCACTTGTGTGTTGTTTGGGGGGTCATCCGAATTCAAATCCTTTGTCCGTTTTTTCACCGAGTTTGTCTTTTTTATTGGGTTGTAAGAATTCTTCACACGTGGTGGATACAAGGCTCTTGTCAGTTACATGACCCGCAAGTATTTTTCCATTTCTTGATGTTGTCTTTGTACTTCTTTGCTGGAATTATTTGCAGCACAAAAATTTTTAATTTTGAGAGGTCCACCATTCATTTTTTTTCTTTCGCTGTGTGTTTTGTTTGTTTGTTTGTTTTCTTTGGTGTCCTGTGTAAGAAACTGTTGCCTAATCCAGGGTCATAAAGATGTACCCCTGTGTTTTAGCTCTTACACTTAGGTTTGTCATCCATTTTGAGTTAATTTTTGTGTTTGGTGTGAGGTAGGGCTCTCAGTTCATTGTTTTGCATGTGGAAGTTCAGGTGTCCCGGCACCTTTTGTTGAAAAGACTGTTCTTTTCCGTTAAATGGTTTAGGCGCCTTTGTTGAAAATCACTGACCGTAAATGTAAGGAAATGTCTTCTATACCAAGCATCCGTTGTCTCAAAGTCATGAGACATACCATCTCTCAGAACTATTAAGAGAAACCTTTTTATAATATGGAAAAGTCTTTCTCCCTTTTTAGCAAATAGGCTTAGTGATTACACTTTTTAATGATAACTTACAGAAGGAATAAAGATTTAACTTAACTTTTGTGGTGACTGGTGTGTAAATATTTGCTAAACTTTTCTTATTTCCCCAACAAGGTAACTGGCTGATGGAGTCCTTTGTCTTTTCAAAGCCCCTGTGTCAACAGTCTCTTATTCTTTCACGATTTCTTCTTATACTGCTAATTGAAATTTGTAGCCTCTGGCTTTGAATACTTTTTTTTTAGATAAGGCTTAATTAAAGACTGTGGAGCTTGGAATTTTTCTGATTCCACAACAGTGATACTCTTTCAATATGCTATAGCTGATCGTAGCCCCAACTGGGGCAGAAGGAGCCCTCCATGCTGGCCCTGTGTCCTCTGGAACGCGGCCCTGTGTTCCTTGACTATCTCCTGCGTTTCAGCACAGCTTGATAACCCAGGTTCTCCTTGCACTTTCCTTGCTCTGCAAAGGTTCCCAGACAGGGAGTCTAAGGAGCTCCCCTCCCCGCTTCCTTTTTCATAGAGGATGGTGTTGAGAACCCAAACCTGGGCTCTCCGTGTACTCTGTTTCTACGCCTTTTCCACTGTGATCACCCTTTATGGTCACCTTTCCCGTAATGCTTTCCCTCTCTTTTGGTTGCAGGTTACAGTTAGTGATGCCTCACGTGTCCTGTGTTTGTGTCCCCCTAAGCGTGTCACCTGTGTGTGAATAAGTCTCTTGGACCGCGAGGTCTAGCCTGGAGCAGCTCCCAGCACATGGTCGGCACTCTGCAGGTGGTGACAGAGTGACTGGCAAGTGCTGATGTACGCGGGTGGATTGCTTGGTGGCGGGGTGTGCGTGTTTCATTCCACCAGCTGCCCCCTTGACGTAATTTCCCCCTTTTGTCCCCGTGAAAACGGTTTTGCTTTGGGGGACATCTACATCTCAGTAGCGTGTTCCTGGGGAGCCCACGTTCTCAGAACGCATCTAGCCTTTGCTCGCCTTCGGGGGGCCATCGCCCTCCATCTGCCCTCCCTGCCCGCAGGCCCTTTAGGGGGTCCGGAGGCCCGGCCTTTGCACCTGCCAAGTGCACCTGCCGTACCTTCTTCATCGCACGCACCACTCCCCTCCCCCGCCTCCCCCTCCGCAGCCCTGCCCTTCACCGGCTTTCTCCCAGAGGCCTCCTGCCCGTGCATCACCTACGCTCGCTTCTGTTCTACCTTCTCGGTAGCGTTCATCCCCACGTAAAAGTATTTTCTCACCTGCACGATAGATCTCTCTTGCCCACCACAAGGGAAGCTTCATGAGGTCAAGGCTCTTGCGTGCCATGCGGTTCGCTCTGTGTTTGGCACCCCACACAATGCCTGGCACAGGGTTGGCGCTCACAAAGTATTTGTTGAACTTCTGTTGCTAGAGCTGGTGTTCAGAGAACGACATTGGGTTTCTGTCCCTTTTCCCGTATACATAGCCTTGAACCGCAGGTCTGAAGGTAAATTTTTAAAAAGACATAGACATAAGTATACAATATGTACGTGTATAATTTACATGTGCCTGTAAGATCTGGAACATGGAGAATGTTAACTGGGAGTTAGTTGAGCATGAAAAAACGAAATACATTTTTATAGTTTGTTAGAACGAAAGCTGATATTAGTAGACCTCGTAAATACAGTTTGAAAGGACTGGCGTTAAAAAACACTCCGAGGTCTCCCCTCCCACATACCCCCTCACAGGAAACCCCTCGGAGGTCCCAGCAGCCACCGGCAGTGCCCCTCAGGGGAGGGCTCTCCCTGACCTGTCGGCCTTCAACCATTTCTGTTCCCTGTGGCACGATCCCACGAAGGACGTGGGTTTTAGGGTTCCCGGGCTTTTCCTGGAGCTCTGCACACCACTGTGCTGGAGAAAGCACACCTGTCAGACGCCTCTCACACCGTGTCGCGCCTTACATACGGCCCGGGTGGTGCTGCTTCCACAAGTCGAGGGGCCCGGCCCGGGCCCATCACCGTGACCGAATGCCCTAGCCACGGCGGCGATGGTCGCCTGCAACATCCCCAGATCATGGGCGGTTTGCCTAGGGGATTTGACCTTTCCCCTAACTCGTGTAGATTTTCCATATTTTCTTTCCTTCTTTTAAATTTTGCTTATTTTGAGAGAGCAGAGGAGAGGGGCAGGGTTAGAGGGAGACAGAGAATCCCAAGCAGCCTCCGTGCTGTCAGCCCAGAGCCTGAGTGGGGCTTGAACTCCCGAACCGCCAGATGGTGACCTGAGCCAGGTGCTTAACCCACTGAGCCCCCCCAGGCGCCCCTGCCTTTGTTTGGACTTTTATAGCGGGAGAGCGCTCTTCCCCTCGGTCACAAATGTGATGTGGCCCAGGACCTCTCGTCACGCTCTTAGCAGTTTACCTTCTCTGCTGCAGGATGGCAAAACGGAAGAGAAAAATTACCGAAATGACAGAGAAAAGGAACAAAAAACTGAAGAAGGCGTCAGCGAAGGAGATGCCACCCGCGGCCACACCGGGCACCGGGGAAGCGCACGCCGAGGTGGGCTCACGCGGGGTCCCAGTCCAGAGGGAGGGCGCAGCGAGGGCGGGATGGGTTACAAGCCTTCGCGCCGCGGGGCTTCTGGGAGCGGCTGTAAGACAAGTAAGAGGGTGGGTGAACTTCAGGTTCGAACGCCGCGACCGCCTTTCCTCGGGCACAGCGTCCACCGACCGCCGTCAGGGTGCCGTGCTGTCGGGGGCACTTGTGTCTGAGACGGGAGGCGGCGGGACAGCACGGGCTGCGCTCTCGGGAATGGGTGGAGTGCCGTGCACGCAGTGACGCGTGGAGCGTGGCCGGGAGTCCTGAGGAATTCAGATCTTGGGGCGTCTGGGGGGCTCAGTCACTTGAGTGTCTGACTTTGGCTCCGGTCATGATCTCACAGTTTGGGAGTTCAAGCTCCACGTCAGGCTCGGCTGACAGTGCAAAGCCTGCTTGGGATTTTCTCTGTCCCTCTGTCTCTGCTCCACCGCGCCCACCCCCCTCCCCCCCACCTCGCACACGCATGCTCACTCACGCTGTCTCTCAAAAATAAGTAAAAGTAAACATTAAAAAGGAATTCAGATCACAACATACAAATGCTCATATTGAATGGGACAGAAGTCTGTTGCAAAAATACATGCACTTAAATTTGGTTCCTGGTCTGAGCGTTAACGTTTTTCTTGATTGAGCTGTCTTTACAATTCCTAGGATGCGGTTGATGGAAACAGTGTAGGGTGTCACAGATTCTCCCAGATTGCACATGAAGTGGAACGTGATTAGGCGCGTATCCCGTGGTGACGCGTGCATCTGTGGGCGGGCGCTGCTCTCTTCGGAGGGGACGGGATTTCCTGTGGGTCCACGCCTGCCTGGAAGCACCGAGAAGCTCGTTCACACCGGTGAACGTGGGTGGAAGCGTCGTCTGGGCAGCGTCGCTTAATTCCTTAAAGTCGGAGACTGTTCCTGTGATTTGGGGGCACGTTTGGTCCCAATGTGTTGTTAGAGATCGGCCATTAGATGACAACTTGACGAGGTCCTTCTCCAGTCCTTGTGGAGGAAGAACTGGAAACCTTCTGACTCGGTCGGGGATGCGTCTCTGGCCAGTCGCTGTTGTTGTTTGTGGCACCCGTGATTCAGACCTGCCTCCACTTACGAGAGCCCTGTGGGCTCTTCTGCCCTCAGAAGTGTCCCCAGCTGGTTTCAGGGTGACAGGTGGCTTTTCTCTCATAAGATGGGGAAAGGACCGTGGTGCAGGGGGAGGAAGAGAGGAGGGCCCTCATGACAACGCCAACTCCTGACCGCAGGCCATTCTGGCCTTTTCTCTGAGCAGTTTCGGCGCGAGTACACATGGAGCACACGTGGCATTAGGGCCCTGGGAGCGCGCTCCTGAGACCACCCGTGCTGTAGACGCCTGGGCGAGTCTCTGTGTCCCTCGGGGGGTGTGCACCCAGTTCGATGACTCACTGGTCCGGGTCACTTGAGGCCTCCATCCACCGAGGCATCTCTGTGCTTTTGCCAGCTGGCTCCCAGGCCCCCGCCTAGTCCCTGGCGATTTATTTTTGATAGAGATAGAGCAAAGGTAGGGGAGGGGCAGAGAGAGAAGGAGACACAGAATCCGAAGCAGGCTCCAGGCCCCCAGCTGTCGGCACAGAGCCCGACGCGGGGCTCGAACTCACAGACCACGCGATCATGACCTGAGCCACCCAGGTGCCCCTCCTCCGTTTTTTTTTTAAACTCCATCCTATCACCTTGGTGATTTTAAGTTTTGTTTAAAACTTGCAGCTTTCCTTTCAGAGTGGCCTGCTTGCCGGCTGCTAGCCTGGGGCAGGCCCCGCAGAACAGGGCGGGTTGACAGTAGCCGTGTGCACAGGTTGGGATTTCTGCCTAACCTCAGGGGGACCTTCTTTCTGCTGAGTTCAGGTCATTTTTCAAAGTGTGTGATTGTTTTTTGTTATGAAAGCGCACGTTGGTTAAAGTAGATTTGGAAGACGGAAGAGAAGCTTCTGGTTTCTCTTTTGAGGCCTACGGTTTTTTCGGGGTCTGTGGCGTAGTGGACAGAGTTGCTGCTAGAGTCCCGTGCACTTCCGCTTGGTTTTCGGTCCCCGGGGTGTTGACCTGGTGGCAGGCTGGCCCGGCTGAGGAGCAGGAAGCGGTGCGTGGGAACGCGGGGCCCGGCCACCAGGGGTCGCCGCCCCTCCGCCTACAGGAGGCCCGCGGTCCTCTCCCGGGAGGAGCTCCGGCCCAGCGCAGTTACGGGGCGGGAACACTCGTAGGGGGAGGTCTCTGAGGTGCGGCGCTTGTGGGCTTGTGTCCCAAAGACCCCTTCTTACATTGCCAGGCCGGTCTCCCAGGGAGGGGCTCTTCCAGGCGGACACACCTTGGGCTGCGCTAATAAGAGGATTTCTTCACTCTGCTTTTCATGGGAAATTATGGAAAAGCCACGTCAGGCTCGTTTTTAAGGAAAGCACATGGAACACTGCACCTAATTTTGAGGCGGGCGGGTGGACCAGGCCTGGAGAGCACATCCCATTCCCCTGGGAGCTCGTGGAAAAGTACTGTGCTGTCCTCCCCCGCCCCCCCCCTCCCCGCCCTGCCCTGGCTGCAGGATCAAGCCCCAGAATCCATCCGCATGAGGAACAGAGAAGCCTCTGTCCCCACTTGGACTAGTGTGCCGTCCTCCCGGGACCGGCCGTCTGGATAGGCCCGTGGGAGCCCGTGTGGCCACTTCCCACAGCACAAGCGCCCTGAGCCAGTGCCAGGAGGGCCAAAGTTTCCCCAGGGCTGGCCCTCCGTGGGCCCGGGGCAGCCTCCTCAGAGCCGCGCTTCCTGCTGGGAGGGGAGCCTTGGCACACCCAGCGGACTCCTCTCTGGCCCTCTTTTGTGCGCTCCGGAACGTAGGAAGCCGTTTGTGCGGCCCCGGGCGCTCAGAACCTCCCTTCTTTGCGCATCTCACCAGCCCGTTAACCTGCAGAGGCCCTCGCCGCCCGAGGCCGGGAGAGGGTGTCTGTGACGCCCCCGGCACGGGCCGAGCCCTGCTAGTGCCTCCCTCAGCGCCCTGGATATGGTTCTGGCCGGCCGCGGGCCTCACTGGAGACCTGCCGCCCACACCACGCCCTCTCCCGCTGTCCTGCTGCGTGAGGGACGCGGGAAGTCGGGGTCCATGGGCCCGTCCTCTGCACCAGGGAGTCTCTGCCTGCTTCACGGCTTCTTGAAACCCTCCCGCGAGCCTGGGCGTCGGGCCGTACAGGCCCGCCTTCAAGCTGCTGGGCCCCTTCCTTTGAGAGGGTGGCGAGGGTTAAATCTTAGACAGCAGGCGTGTCCCGAGAGGTTGCCGACCCGTCATCAGTCATCAGTTGGGAGTGGAAGGGGCAGAAGCCCAGGGGTTGGTCCCGAGGGTCTCCCCACCACCACCGAGGAGATAGTCCACCGGTTTTGTCCCGGACAGCGAGCCCCACGACAGGGAGACATCACCCGGCTGCCCCGCTCACGGGCCAGTCAGGCCCCTGCAAGCCTCCGTGGGCACCCGGCAGGGGCGCTGCGGTGCCCAGGCCCTTGGTTGCCTGGAGGCGGAGGCGTGGCTGGCAGTGAGCAGGGCCCTCCTCCCCCGTCTCTTGGGTGAGAACCCCTGCGTTTGCACGAGACCGTCCTGATCACAGCGGAGTCCTCAGGCCCAGTGGCCCCGGGTGTGGCCCGTCCTGGTCTCACACACGAGTTGACCGGAGAGGCGGCCGCTTGCCCAGTCGCTCAGCTCTCAGCTGGCTGGGACAGAGGAGGGACTCCCACTTGGGCCTCCTGTGTCTGCTTCCCTTTCAGAGCACCCAAGGAAGACAGGGACCCACGGGGTGCCTGGCCTGACTCCTTAGTGTAACTGGGCTGAGGGCTGCCGGCCAGCGGGCGGCTCAGCCGTGTGCGGGGGCGGCGAGGCCCAGCACCGTCTAAGGAATAATGCGGCTCCTTTGGGGCACCCATTTCTGCACTGCTGTCAACGCGGGTGCTGTGTCGAGAGAAGGACCCCGGATTTGTCCCGCAGACCACCCCACGCTGGGAGTGAATGCGTTCCTGGAGCCTAGAGGGCACGGTGGCAATGGCAAGCACTTTTCTTCTTGCAGAATGTGACGTGCCGTGCATAAGCTGGGTGGCTCCCCAGTTCCCCATGCCACCCCACGTGCTCTGTGTGTTTTCACGGGCCCGACTGGAGCATGGCGGGTGACAGCGGGGCTGAGAGAGGCTGGGCCCCGCACCGCCACACCCTCAGCGGCCGTGGAGTGGAGTGTCGCCTGTCTGGAAGGGAGACACCTGCTCCGTACGGGACCACCCTCTTCTCTTCGTTTGTGATCTCGAAATCGGGATAGGAGTTACGTGGGTGTCAAGCCGGCGAACGCTTCCGAAAACCGTCACGCGAGGTTGTGAACTTTGCGGCCTTGAGAATTTGCTCAGAAGCAAAGTACTTCTTCCTAATGGTGTTTTGCCTCAAGAAATACGCGGGTCTGGCACTGGAGTTTTGGTTGTGAAAGTAGCAGCTGAGGGGTTGCCAAGCTTTACAGGCAGCTCCCCGGGAGCCTGAATTCCCCTGTTGCGTTGTCTTTGTTTTCTCCTTTGTGACTACTGAACGCTGACTTGTCAGCCAGTTAGTTATAAAGTGATGGCCGTGCAGGGCTGGGGGAGTTGGAGAAAAGGGACCCAGAGAAATTCCCTGATAGCCCCGAGGCTCCCGGTGAGGTGTAGGGGACCGAAGTCCCCCTCGTCCTGTCGTGGTGACCTCTGCTGCCTCCTGAGGGCTTTCCTTTTCACTGCCCAGTAGTGTCCCACCCACCGCACGTCCCACGTGTTTGTTTCTCCGTTCCCTGGTCTTTGGACTTTTAGCTCGTTTCCACTTTGGGGCTATGGGGAGTATGCTGTGACTGTATGCGAGGTTTTGTGTTTTCCTTTCTCTTGGGTAAATTCTCAGGACTCAGATGGACCATGTGTAAGTGTATGTTTACGTTTTATTTTTTTTTTTAAGAGAGCGTGAGTGGGGGGAGGGGCAGTGAGAACAGGAGAGAGAATCTTAAGCAGGCGCCACGCTCAGCACTGGGCCCCGCACAGGTCTCGATCTCACAACCCTGATGGCCTGACTGGTGCCAGAATCAAGAGTCGGTCGCTCAGCCACCTGAGCCACCAGGCACCCCGTGTGTTTACGTGCGCGAGGAGCTGCCAGGCCGTCTTCCGCGCCGGCACGCGGGGGCGCTGGTGCTCTGTGTGTTTGTCAGCACTGGTTGTTGTCGGTATTTTTCGTTTTGGCCGCTCTCGGGAACGTGGTTGTGTCTTCCTGTGTGCGTGGTTTTCACAAGCAGGTGCTTGAGGCGTAACTGACGTGGGGGAACCCACCCGCATTGAAATAATTTCTCGTAGTTTCCGCCCCGGTCGCTGACGGGCGTGAGCATCTAGCAAGCCTTGTTTCTGTGCGTGAGGTCCCGTCGGTGAAGTGCTCGCACAGCTCTCTTCGCGCTCTTAGTGGCGGGTTTTCTTACGGTGGAGTGTTGAGAGTTTGTTACCTGTTTAAGATGTAGGTGTTTTATCCGATTTCCGATCTGAAGCGCATTCTCTCCTGATCCGTGGGTCCCCTTCTCATTTGCCAGCAGTGGCTTTTGAAGAGCAGGGGTTCTGACTTCTGATGAAGTCTGACTTACCTGTTTTTCTTGTACGGTTGTACTTTGGTTGTACTTTCTGTTAACTCGTCGTCAGGGGCGTGTCCGGAGATGCTTCCAAGTCCGCAAGTGTGGATCTTCGTGGATCTTCCGAAATGTTAGGATTTCCCCGGGTGGGGCGGTGGCATGTCTCACGGCCGCCCTCTTAACGGTCGGTTAACCTCGTTTCCCATGTGGATGCGCCCGCCCGGCACCGGAGTGCCGTTGTGCACGTATGCGACCTCTTCTCTGGGCCCCCAGGGGCCGGAGCGGCGGTGGGACGGCGTGTGGCCAGTGCCAGGGAAGAGACGTCCGGGCCCGAGGCCGGCGCTGGCGTCTGCCTCCCCTGTGTGTCCTTCTGCAGCCCGTTTTATTGGTGGTGTCCTGGTCAGCAGTGGGACTGAGACGTTTTTCAGTCACTTATGGAGCGTCTTTGTCCTGTGAGTGTCCTCACCACATCTTTCTCCTCTTTTCCTGGTGCTCTGGTTGCCTTTTTGTGCACGTTTTACACATGCTTTGTCCCAGTTTGACTTTGATGACGACATTCTCCGTGCGTGCAGGCAGATGTCAGTCCTCATCCCAGAGATAATGGCCGCCTTCTCCCTCCCACCGTCACTTACGAGCATTTTCTCTTCTGTATTTTCCTCTCAGCTGGGCTGCACAGCAGTCCATAAACGTGTTATATTTAACTTGCTTGTCACCACGCTGCTCCCTTCTTCAGGTTTTATAGGCGTGTTTTAATATTGAGTAGAGTAAGTACCTCCAGTTGTCATGTGGACCCTGTTTTGGGATGTTTTCACCTAGTTTCTTATTTGTACGAGGTTTGGGATCAGCTTGTACGTTTCATGAAAAGTCTTTTGGGGCGCCTGGGTGGCTCAGTCGGTTAAGCGGCCGAACTCGGCTCAGGTCATGATCTCACGGTGCGTGAGTTCGAGTCCCACTCGGGCTCTGTGCTGTCAGTCCAGAGCCTGGAGCCTGCTTCAGATTCTGTGTCTCCCTCTCTCTCTGCCCTTCCCCCGCTCACACTCTGTCTCTCTCTATCAAAAAAAAATGAATAAACGTTAAAATATTAAAAAAAAAAAAAAAAAAAGAAAAGTGTCCTGTGCTTTTTTGAGGTTGTTTTTATGTCATTCAGACGATCGTGCTTCTCTCCTAGGAGATTTGCGTGTCTGGCCAGGAGCAAGTGACCTGGGTAGGGTCCCTGTGGCAAGCACAGGGCAGATCCCATCGGTCTGTCTTTCCCTGTCACACGATATCAAAATACACAAAACTACAACTCAGTAATGGAGTCTGGGCCCCCGCAGAGGACACTCCCAGGCCTCCTGGGCCCGCTCTGACCGTCTCCGCCCGGCCGCACGGTATGCCCTCTTCTCCGTCCGGGCAGAGGCTGTCTGTCCCACCTTCCTTTCAGAAATTGACCTTTCTGGCCTGACCAAGCTTTTCGTTTTGTTCTACCCACTATGTCCTCACACTCTGCATGGTGAGCCTTCACCTAACTGTTCTGTAACCAGTCAAACCCAGCAGCAGCTCATGGGGGTCAAACTGGGACGTGAACTTGTTGAGCAAGTAGGTATTAAACTCTGGTTTTTGTGTTGCTATGGGAAGAAGTTTTATTTTAACGTTGAATTAACTTAGGTGTTTTCGTATATGGTAGGTCATAGGAGCGTTCATGGTTATGTATTTTTTTCAACCAATTCTAATAATTTGCGGCAAGAATTCTTCAGTTTTAAAAGGAAGGTGAATCAGGCAAGATGATCTTTTCTTTTTTTTTTATTATGGGGGTTGGGGTAGAGTTTAGACGGCTTTAGGATGATGGCCTCCTCTTTGTCGTTACCTGCACTGGCTTTTCTCACATGTAACTTGCAGTAAAACAACAGCATGTGTGTCAAATTGTACGTGTTTGAGACAGAGCCATGGTTAAGTCGCCGTGTCGCTTAGGGTCTGGGTTGACAGCCGGCGGTAGCTGTTGGGGTGGAAAAATCACACAGAACGTGAGAAAACCCAATGATGGACGAGTTGTGACCTTGGAAGTAGGGAGTGTCTCTCGCCGATTTCCCCCCGTCTGCATGAAGAGGCGAACGGCGATTGGGTTGGCACCGGAGGGCAACCTGGCACAGGCCGGGTCTCGGCCGGGGTGTTTGCACACGAACAGCAAGGACCTGTGTCTGTGGCTGTTTTCATCTCAGCACATGCGTGCGGAGCACGGGGTGAAATTGAACGTCTGTACATGATTAAAAACAATCTCTCAGGGGCGCCTGGGTGGCCTAGTTGGTTGAGCATCTGACTTTGGCTTAGGTCATGATCTCATAGTTGTCGAGTTTGAGCCCCACATTGGGCTTGCTGCTGTCGGTCAGAGCCCGCTTCGGATCCTCTATGTCTGCTGTCTGTCTGTCTGTCTGTGTCTCTCTCTCTCTCTCTCTGCCCCTCCCCCACTTGCGCTCTCTCTCAAAAAAAAAACCCAAAAAACTAACTCCTTCCCCCCCCCCCCCCCCCAGAAGTAGACTCTCCCCCTTAAGAAAACAATAAAGGTCTATTATAAAACCAGACACATCTTTTTAGCTCTTACTTCTCTCAAAAGGTGAGCATGTCTCAAGAAACCAGAGACTTTAGGAGCACCTGGCTGGCCCAGAGCGTGCGACTCTTGACCTCAGTCAGGGTCCTGAGTTCAGGTGCACGTTGGGCGTGGAACCTGCTTCATTAAAAAAAAAAAACAAAACCAAGCAAAACAGAGACTTGGAAGTTCTTCACCGGAATCTTAGCTTTCACACTCCGCGGCTGGTGGCGGACGCCATTTTATACGTTCACACGCACAGAGCACACTCACTTGTAGAGCACACTCACGCGTAGCAGACTCACAGCACTCACGTAGAGCACACTCCCACGCGCCGAGCGCACGAGGCCCGCGCGGAGGCCGTGCGGGGCTCTCCGGCAGAAGGGCGCTCCGGAACGGTGGAGAGGCTGAGGATGCCCGGGATGGCTCTCTGCCTCTGGGCTCTCCACCTCGCCGGGGGTGGGGGTGAGAGGGGGGGGGGGAGGGCCCTGGCCTCCAAGCCCGTCCCCTCAGCCCGGGAGGTGGCCAGAGCCGAAGCCCCTGACTTCCGGGCACCGGCGGGTGGCCTCGGGACAGAGCGGCCCCCGTGTCCTGCGATGTCTCTGGGGACTGGCTTCTGGGTACCGCTCGGTCTGCAGATGCCCCGTTTCGTCAGTTCTTTGATGCTTTATGAAAATGGTCGTTTTTGTGGTCTCTCGGTCAGTGTTTTTGGTCGCCATCCTTCCCCCACCTGGCCAGAGAGTGGGTCTGAGGCAGATCAGGGCTTGGCAGATCTCTCCTTTCGGGTCAGCGTTGTGGGCCGTGTGGTCTCCGTTGCTGCTCAGGCTGCCCGTGTGGGGCAGAAGCGCACAGATGGCACGTAAAGAAATGGCCACGTGCAAACGCGGTGTATTTACCCCGATAGGCGGGCACAGGGGACTCGGCCCAGAGCGCGCATCCCCCTGCTGCGAGGCGTCCAGCCCGCCGGCGCCGGCCTCTGGAGCAGTGCTTCCTGACAGGGGTCTTCCTGCCCCAAGTTCCTGGGTCTCCGCGGTATGAAAGGAAGCCCAGGGATTGTACTTTGGGTAAAGGGTGGCCCGTATCTGGGGCCCTGGGAGGCTTGGCAGGCCTCTGGGTTTGTCCCGGGGACCGACGACGGCCCTGTGTCATTGCTGCGGGGGGAAAAGTTGCCGTGGACACCGCCACACGGAGGGCTAATTAGGAAAACAATACGGCATCTGTGACCGGCAGGAGGACGTTCGGTTTGAAATATAAAATTAGTATCTATGTAGACGGGAAGTCGGACCACCGAGAGAGTGGTCCTAACGTGCCACTTCCTGAGGGCGGGCACTCGTGTTCTCTTCTGGACGCAAGCCCCGATGGTCCAGGGTGCAAGCGTGGGGCCCTCTGGCCACCTGAGTGGCTCCTCTGTCCTGTGTGGATGTGGAGGCCGCTGCCTGGGCTGGCTGCAGCTTGCCGGAGAAGCGGATACACATCCGCGGAGCACGGAAGCCGTGACTGGAAACCGCACGACGAAGCTCGCCGGAGGGTTCCAGAGGCTGCGGGTGACGCAGAGGACAAAACCTTCTGCGGGCGTGCTAGGGGGCATCTGGGTTCTCCCCTGCTCAGCCGCCACGGGACGGTTGGGGGGCCCGGGGGCCCGAGGCCCGTTTTAAGGAGCTGACCTCAGGGTGGTGCGGCTCGTTGTGTGGTGAGTCCCCGATGCTGCCTGTAAGTGCTGGAGGGGCTTTCCGGTGTCACAGCGGGCCGTGTACCGTGCACGCACGCTCCCTCCTCCTCTCTGTCACACCCGGGAACAGGGGCCGAAAGCACAGGGAGGTGGATGTTGGCCTCGATGGGGCGGTCCCTGCGAAAGTCAGCCATCTACTAAACGGGCGAGTTCACCTGTCCTTGGGCAAGTCCAGCCGAGACAGGGTGGACGTTTAGGGGTCACGCTGGGAGGCTTCCTCCGGGAGGGGGCTGGAAGTGGTGCCCTGTGAGGCCCTTCTAGTGCTCTGGGCCCATTCCACCCGCTCTGTGTCCCCTGGAGCCAGGCGGTCCCTTAGCGACCTCTGATGATACCACGGGACCTTCTCCACGCGACGGGACGGGCCTTCTCCCAGCCGCTGCCGAGCGTCCGTGCTCGTGCTTGTGGGTGTGCTCCTGTGTGTACATTCCTGCGTGCGCTCGAGTGCTGGCGTGTGTGCGTGCACCCGTGCGTGTGCCTGCGTCTGAGTGCAGTTCTGTCACAGCTTGGATCGCTGTAGCCGCCAGCGCGGTCAAGGCTTAGAAGTGCTCTGTTGCTGCACGGCTCCCTTGGGCCCTACCGTTCTAACCACTCACCCACTGAGTGAAGGACATTTGGGTCGTTTCCAGATCGTGGCTTTTAGGGGTAAAGCTTCTGTGAACACCCACGAGCAGCAGCGCTCGCTTCTGTGGGGAGACGCCCGGAGCATGGCCGCGGGCCGGGCCAGCTGGTGAGGCACGTTTTTTGAGGCCCTGCCAGGCGTCCCGAACGTGCGGCTCTCCTCCCGTCCGCTCCCGCCGTCACCGTGCGCGAGGTGAGCTCCTCAGCACGCTCACCAGCGTTTGGTGTTTCTGTTCGTTATTTCAGTCGTTCTCATGTCTGTGCTCACATTTCAAAGAGGACAGCCTGAAGCGCCCTGGGAATTAACTTGCCGCTTGGGGATTAGCGACATGTGCTCCTGGCTTGGAAACGGCCGTGGGCTGGTATTGGCGTATTGCCCCGGCCTCGTGGTGGCGCCGCCCTGGCGGGCCCAGCTGTGATGTGTCCCTGTCTGCCCTGCCCGCGTGCGACATCCTTTTTCTCCAGGGGCTTTTCGAGAGTGGTGGTCTTCACCGGGCAGCGCTCAGAGTTGGCTGGCACGGGTCCGCGGTCTGTTAGGCCGGCCTCGGTGTGCCCCACGGTCTCCACGGTGGAGACACGGTTTCTCCAATCACTTGTCACATCTGGAGAATTGCAGAAAACCTAGAAGCTGATCAGCTTCCCTGCTGCCGTGGAGACCTGGCAATTGTCATTCTGGGCCAGAGAAAACAGGCTCCCCGCCCCACCCCCCCACCCACCCCCGCCAGCCCCGCCGTCCACCGGCCATAGCTAATGCCCTCAGTGCTGCGGCCGTCAGCCCGGGAGATGTGTGTAACTTTGCCTCCTTGTGCTCAGCAGAGAGCAACTCGGCAAAGTGGAATTTTAAAAAAGCAACGTCTGTTGTTTTTCCTGAGTTATACATGGCCAACGTGAAAAAGAAAGAAGGAGAAACTACAGAAAAGCACATGGAAGGAATCAGGCTGATAACCTCGCGGTGAACGTCGCGGACATGTTCTCCATGTTTTCGCGGTGGGTGTACTTTATTTAACATATACGACAGTACCCACATCGGCTCTGGGTACTAGGGTTTTTGTGTTTTCTGCTACGACCAAGAAGAGGGTAGCTCGTGGTTGCTTTCATTTCAGCTTCTTTGATCACGACCGCACACGGTCATTCTCCATGTACATGTTGGTCATTTGCTTCTGCAGCTTCTAGATTTTTTACCAGGTCTGTTTGCACATTTGACCTTCTCTGTATTGATTTGAAAACACTGCTCGTGCTAAGGGCTCTTCATCTTTTTTTCTTTTTTCAAGAAAGAGAGGCAGGGAGAGAGGGAGATCGAGAATCCCCAGCAGGCTCACACTGACAGACAGCACAGAGCCCGACATGGGGCTCATCTCACACACCATGAGACCACGATCCGAGCCCAAATCGAGTCGGATGCTTAACCAGCTGAGGCTCCCAGGATCCCCCTTTCATCTTTCTTTTACGTGTCAGGTAGTTTTCCAGTCACGTTACTCTTGTTTGTGGCTTTTGCCCTAAGCAGACAGCCCCTCTGCCTCTCCCAGCCTGCAGGAGCTTCCTGCCGCTGCTGGGCCCTGCACCGGCCTCCCTGGCGAAGAAGGCCTCGCTGCCTCCCCACACCCCGTCTTGTCCCGTGCCCCCTCGGGGTTACATTTCTCCGGCCGTTAGAGAAAGACGAGGGTCGAGCAGCGAGGCATCGCCAGGGGCCTCCCGTTCGAGGGCTGGCTTCTCGGCTTCTGCCACACTTGGACTGGCTCTGCCCCCTTGGCTGGGGGAGGCCCTGGGTTTTGACGGCCGGGTTTAGCTTTCACTGGTGATGTGGGTCCTTCTACGTCTAGTGTCTCCAAAGGCAGATCCCAGGGAAGCTGAGAGTGGTTGCCTGGGGGTTATCAGCACGCGCCCCCGTGGGTGAAGCCCCCCCACAGACCAAGTACTTGGCCCCACTGAGCCTGTCTCCTGTTGTCTAGGAGCGCCTGGCAGCCCTCTGGCCCTGGCCGGGCCGCACTGTGTTGTTGCCCGCCTACAGTCCGTCAGCCCCGCGGGATGGGCTCGGGTGTGGCTTCCGCACCATGCGGTGCCGGGGCCTGAGTCATTCTCTGTGGGGAGTGGGTGCGTGTGGTTCGGGTCCCCTCAGACGAAGGTGAGGAGGGAAGAGGTTGCCTGGTGGACAGAAGGGAGTCTTTGCTGGCTGTGCGGCCGGTTAAGTGCCAGGCCCTGAGACGTCGCTACAGACGGGAGCCCAGAAGCCAGATCCAAGTTAGGGCCTGGTTGGGGGAAAGGTCGTGGCCCTCAGCCCTGGTCCAGGCTCTGACACTGCCCCCAGAACAACCGTGGCACGTTAGTTAACTGCTGCCAGTTGTCATGCCCGAGAGCTCACTGTGCTCGAGGGAGGCCGTAGGCTGCATGGTGACCTGGGGGTCAGGTGGCATGGGGGCTGTGACCCCTAGGAGAGTGAGCTTGGCTCGGTAGCCGCGTGGGAGTCACCAGAAAAAGGCTCTGTGCCATAGGTGACCTGGAGCCTGTCAGGTTGTCAGCCTGTCGTGAAGTTTTAGGTAACGCACGTGCGTAGAGCCCTTGCCAGTCTGGTGGACTGGCTGACGTGAGAAACCCTCTCCTGCTTCAGGCGCATGAGCGTGTGGAAGAACGTGACAGCAGAACCGTATGGCGTAGCTGAAAGCGAGCCACGAGTGAGAGATCCAGAAGCTCGAGGCCAGACTGGTGAGCGAAACTGGAGCCAGCGGGCCCAGAGTCATCGGAACCGGGCTCGTGTTCTAACGGTGGCACGGCCACGCGAGGTGGCCCGCCCCCTCACGGGCAGGTGGTGGAGCCGGACTCCGGCCCCGAAGCCAAGAGCCATAAATTGGAAAATCCTACCCATTGGGCAGATAGAGCAGGCAGGCAGGGTGGACGAAGAAAGAGCCCGTGATGGAGAATCAGAATCCCAAACCCACGGCGTGCGTGGGGGCCAGACCCAAAATTTCAGTGACCCGCAACCTGGGAGCCCCCAGCCGAGAAGTTCACCGGGAGACTTGTTCGGACCTCCGGCAGAGATCAGTGCAGAACCGGCCCCCGGGGCCTCCCACGAAGAACGGCCCTCCTGAAGACTTCCACGGCGGAACAGCCCGGTCCACGGGACCACGGGAGGAGGGAACCGTGGTGACAGTCCGCCGGCAGGACGGGGGATGGAATTCACAAGAAACACGAGGCAGGGCACCTGGGCGAGGCTACATGGGTTTGCGGTTTTGGGGGGATGAAGGGAGGGAGAGTCAGCATTCTGTCCCGTCTCCCCCAGCCTGGGAACAAACGGGAAGCTGAGGCGGAATCTGACTGAGACAGCAAAGGCAGAGGCTTCGGCGTGGAGCCCAACAGCGGGCCCAGCGGGCCGAGCGGGCCGAGAGAGGCGAGCACCCGACCGGGTGTGCAGAGTGCGGGGCGGCGGGGGCCCGGCGGGGTCCCTGTGGCGCTGCTCCTCAGGAGTGCAGAGGGAGGGGAGGGGCGGCGGCCAAGGGCAGGGTTTGAAGGTGACCTGACGTGTGTGTTGCAGGGGCACGTCTGGTCCCTAACTCCCGCTGGGGCCCACCCCGCCCGCCCGGGGGGGTGGGGTGGGGGGCGACAGGCAGGGCGGGGCTGGCTGGCCGGAAGGAGCGGGGTCCAGGGCCCAGACGGCCGCTTCCCAGGCTGTCACCCCGAATCCTGGCAAATGGGAGGCCTGAGGTCGTGGCCTGAAGCTGACGTGGGAGGTGTGCTTCACCGGGAGTGACGTCGGATGGCAGGAGTGGTTCCTGGGAGTTTTCCGGTGTCTACAGATCGTGAACCAGCAGTGTTCTCTCAGGGGGGAGCTTGGCCGGGGAGAAAGATGGAAAATGAGTCAAATCTGGGTAACTTTTTCCCACGAGACGCTGCCGCGCAGCCTGGGGTCCCACCGGGGACACCGCCTAGCGGACTGCCGGGCGCACACGTTTCTTGACCTGACTCCTTTCTCGGGCCTTCGTCCTGGTCGTGGCCTGGATTGTCCGCGGCGCCCAGGCACACCTGGGAGGCGGGGGAGGAACCCGCTCGCCTGTCTTTGCCGAGAGCGATTCGGGGGCTCCTGCATCTGTGTGTGAGCAGCCTGCTGTGTGCGCCGTGTGGCCACGCATCGTGCCGGGGGGGCCTGCGGACCTTCGCCGGCCCGGCACAAGGTGGTCGTGCCGACCGGCGTCCGAGAACACCGACAGACGAGAAAAGAGCTGCTTTCGGATAAGTCGCGCGTGCCGTGTGCCCTGGAAATGCTTCGCCTGTTGACTAAAGTGGCCTGCAAACAATGAAAAAAGAAAGTTAACGGAGGAGGCCCCCTCCGGCTGCTGACGTCAGCGCATTCCGTTTTGCGTGTCCTTTCCATTCCTGGGATGCCGGTCTGGGCATGCGTCTCTCGCACGTGAGCTCTTCGTGTGTCGCTCGATTTACGCCTCCAGGAGCGTTCTTCGTGTTTGAAGACAGAGCCCCCACCCCGCGCCAGGCACGTAGAGCACAGCCATGGTGAGGAATGCAGAAGACGTGGAAAAGCCGAGAGAAATGTCTGGTGCGTGAGCACATCTGTATTTTTACAGACGTGCTTAGCTTTCAGGCAGGCGGGCACACTTCACTTCATCACGCGAGTCTGTGAACCGAGCCAGGATCCGACTGTCACTGCCATTTTGGAGACTGAACCGCCCTCCACCGGGCCCCCACCCCCCCGTCGCCCCGTCCCCGGGTTTGGGTGGCTCCACTCCATCCCCTGCTCTCCTTCATGCCCGGCGTCGTCACCCCCTGTTCCACCACAGCCCTGGGAGCCCCAGCCCAGACGCTCCCCCATCCTGCCTCGGAAAGCAGAGCCGGCCCGGAACCTGGCCTCCCGAGTGAGTCTCTGCTTCTTCGGTGGCTTGTTTTTTTGTTTTTCTTCCCTCTTTGCCTTAGAGGGGGGGTGTCCTGTGGTCTTGAGAGCTCTTGGCCCTGGCGCGCATGGGTGTTTTAAAGCTACTGGGAAATTCTGCCCCAGAGGTGCCAGGAGCTGACTGGTGACGTGTGTGCGCGCCTTCCCAGGAGGTCTTGCCCGGGGCCGCCAGGCCGCTTCCTTCACCAGAACCACTCTTCTGTAAGGTCACGCATAGTAATAAAACAACATGCTTCCTGCCTTGCCCTCCTCCTGCTGAAATTATCGCCACTTCCTGGCTGTTCAGAGGAAGCCACTAAATTTGTTGTTTTCAGCCGAGTGGACACCACGTTTATTTAAGGAAGCTTATTTCATTATAACATTCGCTAACGTTTATAAGGAATATTAATCGCTGCCTAATCAGACAACGTGCGCAAGAAAGCTCTCCCGTTTCGGGTCTGAAATACCAGAATGGGCAGATTAGCCGGAATATTTGTTCAATCTTTTCAAAATTATTTTTGTAATGGTATGAAAAGATTTCCCAGGATGGAGTATTCACAGCTGGGAAAACAGTCGCCGCTTTGAAGATGGTTTTCCCAGGCGCAGAGCTCACGTCTCCTGCTGCGAGGAGCGTAAACAGTGTAACAGTGCCTAGTGAAACTGGCCGTTCTCTTGGTGAGTTTTCGTGGCATACGATGGCCTTCTTCCGGCCAGGCTGCACGGTCCCCTGTCGGGAAGATGCGTTTACAGACCTGGAGGAGACCGAACGGCAGTGTGCCCAAACAGGCCAGGGAAGCAGGTGCGGGTGTCGGACCCCCCGGGTGCTGAGTAGCTCACTCTGTGCTCATAGGTCGTATCTTTCAAGGTTGAGAATGAAAGTGGAGGTTAAAGTCTTGGCTCTCACCGACCCATCAGGTTGGTCTGGACGATGCCGTCCTTACCTCTAACCCCAAGCCTCTGTTGGCCCCAGGGCCCCACACGTTCACTTGGACTCCACACAGCCACCACCCGAAGCCCCCCGGCCTGGGTACCAGGTCGTGGTTCGGCGGCAGGTCGGAAGCGTGTGGCTGCCGGACATCAGGCTGGGACGACTGTCCAGGGTCCGCCACCGGGAATACCGCAGGCGGGGCACGGGGCTCAGCGTGCAAGATGGGCTTGGCGACTGTGTTGGAAAGGAACCAAAAAGTAGGATCTAAGAAAGTCTGAGGTTTACACACCTGTATCAGGGTATAGGCCAACGCCCGAAGCACAGAGAGCCCGAGATCCGGTACCTTAAGTAGACTAGAAGTTTATTCCACAGGCCAGGGGTGAGTAGCCGGGAACCCAGGCCCCCTTCGCCTTACTGCTCTGCCTCCCCCTGGGGTGCTGTCCCTGCTGTGGGGCCAGCGGTGGCTCGCTCTGCACCAGTGTTTTAGTTCCGGGGCAGGGGACCGTCGGAGCGAGGGTCAGTGGCTTCATCTTCACGGAGATGGCTGGGACGCCGTGGGCCTTCCGCTCACGCCCTGCTGGCCCCACCCGGGTCATCGGCCCGTCTGGCTGCAGGCGAGGCGTTGACCGTCACCCCCACCTGGGCAGCCGGGAACCCGGTCAAAACCGGGGCTATGTTCCCAATGGCAGGAAGGGAAGCGTGGGCGCTGGGGGAGTCTGCCACGGGCGGGACCGCCTCGTCGTCAAGTCCCGAGGGGAGGCCTGCGGGCAGCGCTTAGTGCCGCGGGCTTGTTGGGTGGCCTGGGTTTCGGCAGGGCAGCGGCACGCGGCGTGACCTTGGCACCCGGCTTCTCCCTGAGGGTACGTCCAATGGGGATCGCGCGCGGGTAGCGCACAGGCAGCCACAAGGGTGCGTGAGGTAACAGATGGAATGGCTGATGCGGTTCCTGCCACGGGTAAGTGCTTAAGAAGTGGCCGTTGCTCCTGTGCTCGTTGGAACGAGTGACACTGTGGTCACACGCATCCCTTTGGGATGCGTGGGGTTGATGTTTGCCTAGGTGGCCCAGAAGTGGATTTGAGCAAACCTCCGCGTTTGCTGAGGGCAGTTTGGTGGCTTAGCGTTCTGTTCACATTATTGCTATAAAACCCGGTAGGTAGAGTCTGGCTGCGGCATCAGAACCCGCAGAAGCCTCCCACTTCCCTTCCCCTTGACCTGACTCCTCTGTGCTCCAGCGTCACATCTGAGAAGTCGGGGTGGCCACAGACCCGGCTCGTGGCAGGCAGGGGACCTGAGACCGCGCACGGGAGACGTGTGGCGCGGCCCTGGGCGGTGGTCAGCACTCAGTACGTGTCGCTGTGACTTGTTCTTTTAATCAAGTAATGTGTGCAAGTGGGGTCGGGATCTCTTCCGTCTCGATCTCCTACCAGGAGGTCGGGCCTCGTGAGCTGGCGTCTGACGGTGTGGCTGAACTTTGGGAACACAAAGGGCGCCGTGTGCCGTTATGTGACGACGGCCTTCTCTGCCGCAGGCGTTCCACGGCGGCCACGTTCCTGTGAGAAAACGTCATCCTAGTGAGTATCAATAGCATCTGGAGGCTGGCCTTCTGTCCTTATGTGTTGGGGTGCAGACGGGGGGTGTCTCCCCGGAGGGTGACGTGTTCCTCCTGGCCCAGTGGGATGTTGTCATTGCCCTGAGCAGCCGACTGGCGGTCGCTTGTGAAGTACAGACTCGGTCGTGTGGCCCGTCTGTGACCGTAAGCCGTTTTGAATGAGGTCAGCAGAGCGCCATTCCTGAGGACCAGAGAGGCCACTTGAGTGCCTCTCCCAGCGGCCTGTGGCCTCTGCTGCCCTTTTCAGCATGGAGGCATCTCACCGCCTGGTGGATTGGGTGGAGTGCTCCCAGAGGGCAGGCCTGGGGGACCCAGGTCAGCGAAGACGTGGGTGATGCACGGGCAGTGTGTCCGAGCACATGAGTGAGTGGGCGCGCGAGTTGTGTGAGGGTGCGTGTGTGTGCGTGAGGCTCTATCTCCCAGAGCGCCCTGGCACTTTGCGGCCACTCCCGAGCACGAGTGTGGGTCCCGTGCCACCTCGGCTGAGCGGTGCTCCCGGCCAGAGAGCCTGGGGCTGCGCCTCCTGTGCCCCAGCCTCGAGGGCGGCCCACATTCTCCGTTCTCCGAGCTGCGGCCTGTCCCGGCCCCGTGGGGAAAGAGGCGTCTCGAGGCAGCTCTGCACCCCCTGGGCGTCAGCTGGGCCCAGACGCTGGCCCTGGACGCACGGTTGCCGCCAGCCCGTCTGACACGGGTTGTGAATTTGTAACTCGGGGCGCGGGGTGGAGATGTTCCCGAGCACGTAAACCGAGTTTCCCTGTCGTATGTGTTTTGTGAGAAAGGAATTCAAACCTGTGGTATTTTCAAATGTCTTTCCTGTGGCCCCCACATCCTCCTCAAAACAAACACCCTCAACCCCCACGTTGGCAGTTTGTGCAAATAAGCGATCCGAAAATTAGAACTGCCCTGGGTTCACACAACCTCACGGAACTTTGGTTTTAGAAAGAAAACAGAACTTTCTTCAAGAAAAACAAGCAAGGGGAATTGTACTCTCAGAATGCAGACCTGGAGTCCCCATGTCCGAGCAGGGCATTCGCTTGACTAGTATGTGGCTTACCTTGACCCAGGAGCCCCGCGGGTGCATGGGGTCTGGGGACAGACGCGCTCAGGGTGCCCGTCCTGGAGCGGGCCCACTGCCACCCCAGCCTCTGGGCCAGGGAGAAGGGAATGGAGCTCTCTCCGGCAGGCAGGTCCTTTCCTCGGGATAAATTATTTGTGGCAAATACAGTCGTAACTTTTTTCTCAGTGTTTGTGTTCATTAGTGGAAGACTCAACTGTACCGAAGAGGTTTCAGGGTGCAGCTGTGTACCTGTGGGGCTGCCCGTGAGCACGAAGCCAGCAACGTCGTATGCATCTGTGGGAGGACGAACTGATGTAAGCTTGATGGGGTGGCTGGTGGAGGACAGGCCGGACCCTTGCACGTCCTGGGGATTGTGGGGGCAGCGCCCGGTGACCCCGGCGGGGAGCCAGGAAATACAGGGAAGCGGTAATATCAGGGCGCAGACGGAGGCAGTGTGTTTCTCCCTCTCCTCCCGGCTCCCCCCAGCCCGTTCCGCCCTGTCCACCCCCGCACATGTACACCTCCTCTCCCTTCTCAGGTCTGCCCTTTAGGGGAGACGTCTTTCCTCCCGACTAAAGTTTCTAGTTCTGTGATTTGTGTTATCCACGTCCGGTGTGAGCTTAGTGTTGACTTTTAAAAACCGGTGCCTGGACCGTGGGGTGGGGTTTGCGAGACTCCTTTGCTTGAAGGAGGACCGTGTTAATCTGGGAAATGGGACGACCGTTGGTACTAAGTTCCCGCTCGAACCTCTGGTTTGAAGCGGGGCAGCTGGGCATTTTATTTCCGCCTGCAGACAGCCAGAGCTCTGCTGGGCCTCCTTCCCTCCCGTTCCTCCTCCCCGTTCCCTTCTTGTTGTAAAACCTGCCAGAGAAAAGTGCTACGGCTTAGCGGAAGCCACACCCAGCTCCAGAAATCATCACCTTAGGCCCTTACCGTCATCACCTCCTTGCTTTTCTCCAGAGCTGTGCTTCTCGGGTGTGCAGCCTGTTACACAGTTCGGTTTTGCTCGTATTCGAGCTTTGTGTGGGTGTAGTCGTATGACGCGAGTTTTTGGTATTTTACTTTTTCAGCCAAACTTTATTTGTGTGCATTATCTGTGCAGCAACGTATGCTAGACCGTTCATTTTTCTCTGTGTGTGGATATACCACGGTTTACTCATTATTCCAGTTTTGATTGTTGTAGACAACACTGTGATGAATTCTTCCGCCTGTGTCCCGTCCCGGGCGCATACACGTTTCTCAGGGGCCGTGGACCTACTCGTGGAGTTGCAGGGTCTCGGGATCCGTGGCTCTTCTTCTCTACTAGATAAACCTCTACGTTATTGTCTGTTACCGTGTAACAAATTACGACACTCAGTGGCTTAAAATAACTAGGTGTGTGTGGACGTGGGTCTGGACGGAGCTCACGTGGGGTCTTCAGACTCGACTCTCTCAGGCCACAGGTGGGGTGTGGTCTCACCCGAAGGCCCAAAGGGAGGTGGGAATCTGCATCCTGCCTCCCTCCGCAGCTGTTGAAGGATTTGTCCTCGCTGGCGGGTGCGCTGAGGGCGTCACTTCCTTGCCGGCTGTTGGCCTAGCACCTTGCCGTGGGGGCCTCTCCGTGGGGAGCTCACAGGATGGCACCTGCCTCTGTCACAGGGAGAGAGAAAGGGAGGGCACGAGAGGGGACGTCATCATCTTTTGCGGCCGGTCTCGGAGGCGGTTTCCCCTTGCTTTTGTTATGTTCTCTTTGTTAGAAGCTTGTCACGAGGTCCGGCCCCCACACGTGGGTGTGGATGTCGGGAGGCGGGGACTGTGGGGACCATTTTAGAAGCAGCCTGCTGCAGCCCCACTGTCTTCTCAGAAGTGCGGCCCGCGGACATTCGCACAGCAGCGGGTGAGAGCTCACGATGAGCCCTTTTTCGGCAGTGCTTAGTCTTGTCAGGCTTGTAGTAATATTCTTCGTGTGATGAGCATCTCACTGTGGGCTCTTAATATTTTGATGACTTTGTAGTCAGAGGGAAAATAGACTCAGAATAAAAGGTGAAGACTGTAGGGACCCAGATTCGAGGCCTTTCGGTAAGCACTCGCCCCTCTGTGCTGGAAGGCCCGGGGCCTGCCGTTTGGCCGTCTGCCGCCCGCACTCTGTCCATGCTCGCCTCCTGGACGCAGGTGCCACTGCTCTGGAACGGGCCTCCCACGCAGACCTCGCGGGCCTCAGATCCCTTCACCCTCCTGTCCCGCTTGAGTTTCAGACTCTCCCAGAGCTGTTCGCTTGGCCTTCTCCCGGTGGGCAGTGGTAACACCCCTGCTCTGGCCGCTCAGGCACGATGCTTGTATTTATTCCTTCTTATTGTGGTAAAATACACATAACATAGAATTGACCATCTTAGCCACTTTTCAGTGCGCGCTTCGGGGTTACCGAGCACATTCATGCAGCTGTGCAGCCATCTGCACCGTCTGTCTCCAGAACGTTCCATCTCCCCACACTGAGACTCTGTCCCCGTTACACACAGCCCCCTCCCCTGGCCCATCGTCTACTCTCTGTCTCTGCGAGTTGGACTCCGGCTCCTCACCAGGGGAACCCACGGCGTGCGTCCCTTCATGCTTGTGCTTGTCTGTTGGTGCTGCTCTGTCTCCCAGCCCATCCGCGAGTCCCAGCAACTTGGGAATGTAGCCTGAGCCTGGCCACGTCCTGGCCCAGGGCCTTCACCCTTCTTGCTCTGCCTCGTGGCCTCCCTTGGGGCTGTTCCGAGCGCCGCTGTTGGTTGGTAATTTCAGACGGAGGCCACACCCAGGTCCGGACCTGTGGGTCCAGCTTACCTCTGCCGTCTTCCACACTGAGTAGATGTTCGGTACCAAGTTGAGGAAACTGTCCCCTATTCCTGCTTTTCTCCAGTTTTTATCATGAACGGATGTTGGATTTCATCAGGTGCTTTTTCTGCACCAGCTGTATGATCACTTGCTTTTTCCTTGTTAGCCTGTTGAATACAGTATATGACCCTGACTGACACTTGAATGTCGAAGCAGCCTTGCATCCCTGGGATGAGCCCTCTCCCCGCGGTCACGGTAGATAGTCATGTTTACATGGTGCTGAATTGTTGCCAATATCTCAAGGACATGTGTTTCGAGGTTCACGAGGAACACTGATCTATAGGGTTTTTTGTACAGTCTTTGCCTGGTTTTGAATCAGGGTATTTCGTGTCAGCTCTTCTTTTAATGTTGGTAAAGTTCTGTAGTGGAACCCTCTGGGCCTGGAGAGTTCCGTTTCAGGGGCTTTTAAACTGTGGTTTCGGTTTCCTTAATAAGCTGCAGTGCTACTCAGAGTAGCTCTTGCTTATGACTTGTTGGTGGGGCAGTTTGTGCTTTTGGAGGATTCACTCCACTTCCTGTTTCTTTTTATAGGTTTACGTGCCCTGCACGTATTTTCACGTGTGACGTGTGTGTCTTGAAACGCGGTAGCAGGTGTGTCGGGAGCGGCCTTGGGTGTTCCGGTGCGAAGTCCGCGCCGGCTCCTGCGTCTGGCGCGTCTCTCGTTCTTACATTTGCGTAGCTGCTGCTGTCACTGCTGTTGACAAACCCTCAACGGGTGTTTCTGATGCCTGGGACGGCCGCGTCCTCCCGGAAGCCTCCCTGGCTCCCGCGGGGTGTCTGGGGTGCTGCTGGCGAGCGCCACCTCCGCCTCTGCCCGAGGCTGGCTCGCCAGGCCCCAGGCTCAGACAGGTCCCTCCGTCCCCCTGTGGCAGGGAGCGTGGTGCTCCTCAGTACCCAGGGCGCCTGTTCACTACCTGCTGTCGGCATAGCGTGCGCTCGCCTGTGTGTGTATCTGTGCACGCGCATGCACGTGTGTGCACTCGGAGGGGTGGGGTGAAGGTGATGTGGGGGCGCAGGGCACCGGCGTGTCAGGGGGGAGTACTAGCACAGCCTTTTGGGGCCTTGGCTCACTGCAGGACGTGGGGGTGCCCTCAGAGGGCAGGACTGGTACCCTCAGGACATTGGTGACTTTTGCGTGCCATCGTTCCCCTCCCCTATTTCCTGCTTTCTTCTGGAAACCGGTCTGGGCGTCCTCCGCACCTTCAGGTTTCCCGTGTTTTTAAGGTACAGGACACTACGTGTGTCGCCAGGTCTAGCCACGTCCACGTTGTCAGGGGCAGGTTGGTGTGGGCGTTGCCCTGGGACCAGGTTCTTGAGCCCCGGGGGACTTATGGCGGGCACTCTGGGGCAGTTCCGTGCGGTGACCTCGAGGGCAAGAGCCTTCGGCCCTGTCGCTCCTCAGAGGAGCTGGGACTCTGCAGCGGCCTGCTCTGATTTTCTTCCTTTTGGGGTGATTGACATTTTTTAGTCAACAAAGGAAAAGGCTACTTCGTTTGCTGAAGACAGGTGTCCTGGACGGGGCTTTGTCTCCCACAAGCGATGTGCACCCCCCTTCCTGTCGGCCGCCAGGGTTCGCCGTGTCTCCTGGGGGGCCGAGGACCCTCCTGTGCCCCAGGTGGCAGCTCAGCCACACTCAGGCCTCGAGAGCCGCCCTCAGTCCTCCCTCCACATAGCAAGTGCTGCCTGCAGAGCCCTGTCATAGGGGCCGTGGGGTCTCACGCGACCCCCTCCTTCTGGAGTGGGGCCAGGGGTAGTAGCCCTCTGGGCAGGGGCAGGAGGAGGGGGAAGTATCCAGGGTGCTGCCCGCCATTGTGCTGTCCTTCAAGGGACCTGCTATCAGTGGGTGTTCGTACTGGGCAGGACCAGCCCCCTGGGAGAGACTGGGGGACGTTGCCTTTTCCGAGACTAACTGGCATCTTTCCAGGACTCCCTACAGCTGATTTCTTGTGATAAGTTTTAGATTGATTCCACCCTGGGAGAAAGGCCTGGAATCACAGTCAGATCTGCTGCACTTTTGTTTTGTGTTCCTTTGGCTTTTAAAACCCTTGTTCCCACATGAGAGCCCCCACCCCTTGGACAATGGCAAGACCCAGATTAAGTCGCCCACAGCCAGCCCGTGTGCCGCCACCGAGGTGGGGGTGGGGGTGGGGGTGGAAGCCCGTGTTGTGTGTGTCTGTGAGGCCTGGGCAGGTGCCCCCGCTGCTGTCCTGCTGTCCCAGACGGGGCCACCCCCCTCACCTGGGAGTCAGGGAGAGCCTGGGCCCGTGGCTCCAGAGGGCTTGCTGGCAGCGTGGGCTGTGGGTCGTCCGGGAGGGGGTGGGGGGGTGGTGTGTCGGGCACCGGGAGTCAGGGAGAGGCCGGGACCTGGCGGGCGTCTTCCCGATGACACCGCCCGCCCTCCTCCCTACCTCCCTTCCAGTTCGGGGTGTTCACTGGGCTGACTGACCTCCCCCATCCTCGCCACCACCCCTGCCAGAAGCCGGGAGGCGGAGTGCTCACCGGCTCCGCGGCCGGGCCTCAGTGATGGGCTCTGGAAAGGCGGTCCGCCGATCCGTCGTGTGAAGAAGCACAGCCTCTCTTCCCGGCTCGGGTGTCGAGCGGGGTGCGGAGGGGAGCGGGGTCCTGGGCGCTCAGACTCGTCACCCGACCCCGAGCCTCGGTGTCACAAACAGGACGTACGTGTTGCAGACGTGGGTAAGAACAGCCCGTTTGCTAGGGACCAGGGACCCGAGCCCTTCGCCCCGTGAAGGTGCCCCAGCGCGGTACACGGCGGAAGAGATGGCCGTCGGCCTGAGAGTCCACCCTGGAGACTGACGCCCGGCCTGGGCAGCGTCCCCTGGCGCCTAAATTGGGCTTTACTTTTTACTACAGTTCTGTTCCTCTCTTTCTAACTTGCCGCGTACCGAAAGGTACGCCAGATAACCCGTTTCCCACCGCGGCGAGGCGGTGTGCGAGGACGGGTCCCTGCAGAAGGCAGCTTCCGGGACCCCAGGCGTCTCCACCGTTCCCATTCGCAGGTGTCCGTGGCGCTCGCAAAGGGTGCCCCTCTGTCTCTGGCCTGACATTTGGGATGGATGCCCTGATCCCGTTTTGGATCTTGTTTGCTCCTGACCGCATCGAGGTCACGGTGCCAGCTGAGGACACGGAGACATTGTGCCCTATTCAGAGTCCTCATCTGGACTCCCCTGCTCCCGCGGGCTCCTCGTTGACACTCAGCTAAAGGCCGTCCCACCTCTGCTGCTGCTCAGCTAAAGGGCCGTCCCACCCCTTTCGTGGTGCCACGAAAGCGGCCAGATGTCCTGCTCCTGTCGGGTGTCCTGGGTTTGGCCTGCCCTACGGATTGTCACAAGGCACGGCTTCGCTGGGACGGTCGGCAGCCTGCGGGCGCCCTCCGCTCACTCGCCCGCTCCTGTGTGCGCCTGCGCCGGGTTTATTCCGTGTTCATCTTACGTACAGTGCGTGCACGCGGGCCCGTTACCGCAGCGGACGCACGGGTCCTTGTCTTTCGGTAGTTTATAATCGTCTTGGTGCTCACGGTGCACCGGATCTGGCCAGTGAGAACCGTCCGGCTAGGTCCCCGTGTCCTTTTGCTGTGACTTTGCTGTTTTCTTGAAGCTTTTCTTCCTTCTGGCAAGAAAGCATGTGGCAAGGCTTACTCCGTACCTCCCTGTTCTGGCCGGGTCGGCTGTTTATCTGGGGAGCCCGGCTTCTCCTGGGGGGAGGGCTTGGGTGTCGGTGGGCCCCCAGCCGCTCAGGTCCTTTCTGGCCCCTTTGAGCAGTTGGAGCCGGGGTACATGTGACATGCCCGCCCATGCGTGCACACGGGTCCCGTGTGCCCTCGTGCACGTGTTCTCAGTTCAGAGATCTCGGGGTTCACTGGCCCCCCACGGTTCCATCACCCTCAGGCCCTTCTTGCCTGCCCCTTCTCCCTTCCGCGTTGCATCTCCCACTGCCCACCCGAGAACCACTCTGGGTTCACTGGCGAACATGCACGACCCATAATACGTGTGAAAGTTTCAGGATCGCTTCGGCCACGCCGCATCGGAAGACGAGGGGACACACACCGGTGACGCGGTAATAGTGCCTCCACCCCTCCAAGGGGATGCGGGGTCTGGGAAGCGTCACGGTCATGATCAAGGGTCAGTTATTAAGCACAAAGAGAATTAGGAAATCGCACTCGGTGCCAGCGCCGGCTCCCAGCTCGGCCTTTGTGAGCCCTTGCTGGGGTTGCAGGGCCTGAGTAGCCGGGAGAGCTGGGTTACCAGGAAACAACAAAGCAATCCCACGCCTTGATTTTATCTTGTGGCGTTCCTGACAAAATAATTAAATCAGCCTCTGCTCCCGAGCAAATGCTTTGCAAAGGGGCTGTGCTCGAAGGGGCCGGGTAGCCTGCGCACAGAGCCTGCCTGGCTTTGCCGTCTCTGCACTGTCTCCCTGGCACCGGCTCAGAAGAGGCTCCAGAGGCCGCCTGTCCGGCCTCCAGCGCAGTAAGGGTTCCTTCTTGGGAAGTCGGGACCTCTACCTTGCACTTCTGCTTCCAGTGACTATCCAGTGGGCCCTCAGTTCTGCTACCAGCTTCCACATCTGGACACAGCTTCCAGAGGTTAGAGGTAGGAGCTGTGTCTGACCCCGTTGGACCTGTGCCCCGGTCAAGCGCCAGCGCAAAAGGCCTGTTGAGGGACCGTTCGGGAGCAAGAGTTGGCTTCTGGGCGCAGGGCCAGCCTCTCCCGGCTTTCACGGGGTGTCTGCCACGAGGACAGAGGCCCTCGCGGAGGCCCCTCTGACCGATGCTTTGGGGCTTTGCTCAGACACGGTTCCTGCCCGGAGGTCTTTGGAAGGGACCTCCCGTCTGCTCCTTCCTGCCCAGAACATCCCGTCTGGACAGGGTCGAGCCTGGGACTTTGACTGACCTCTTGATCCTCGGGTGCCGTAGAGGAAGGGATGTGGGTTTTGGAGACCGGGGCTGGGCGTTGGTTCCTGGCTACGTCGTTACCCTTGAAGATTTTGAGCGGTTCAGGACTCTGGGTAACGGGGGCAGTGTGTACATCGTGGGTTTTTTGGCAGGATCGGAGACGAGGCCTGGCCTTATTCCCCAGTGTGTCGTCCGTCTCCCCACCCGTCCTCGAGAACCACGGCCAGACAGCATGGGTCTCCCGGCCCTGCGCTCCGTCAAGCACCTGTCCCTCGCTGCTCGTCACGCTGGGAATGGTGCACATTTGATGAGCCCCTTGCACGTCTCAGACGCTCCAGGCTGGGGCACCCGTCTGAGCCTTGGCTCTGCAACTGGGAGTCATCAGCACTGGGCCAAAGGGGGGACTTGGTGACGAGCAGGGAATGAGGGCCAGGGGCTTGGGCAGTGCCTTCTGCCCCAGCTGGGCCCTGGCGGGGGGGGCAGACCCCCCCCCCCCGAGAAGCTGTTCACAGAGAGCTCTGAGGACGCGGGAGGGAAGGCATCTTAGACCCCCTCCCGGCTCTTAGAGGACGAGGTGTGTCAACGGCGTGTCTGTGCCCTTTGCGGACTTGTGACTTTTGCGGGTTCTGGGGAGGCGGAGGGCGGAGGGAGGACTCTTCCCTGGAAGTTACTCCGGCATCTAGATCACCGGCTCACCCTACCGTGGCTGTAGGGTGGGTGTTCTGGGACAGCGCCGCGGGCCGGCTCATGCGGCAACCCCACGGTGGTGTTCCACACGCCTGACCTGCTGGTTCGTGGGAACCGTCCCCAGCTGTCGGTCGGTCTTCCTGTCCTGCATTTGGGATGTTTATTTAGAAAGTGAGTCTTAAGTGGGACTTCGGTGCTGGAGACGGCATTTCTGCGAGGTCACAGTTGGTCACTGAAAATATTTACTTGGGACGGATACTCTGTCTCTTGGTGATTTGCACCCATAAAACCCATTTAAACTACAGATGGCTCATTTGCTGTTACCTAAACACTGTCTCACCTCTCCTTCGGGAAGCCTTGCCTGTGTGAAGGTCCTTGAGGGCCCCACTTTTCTGCGGAGGCGGTCCCCTGGGTGGAGTATGTGGGGCAGGAGGAGTAGGGTTCACATTGATCCTGGCTTAGCCTGCACTGGAGGCCGGGGGCCCCCAACCCCAGCCCGCACTGGGGGCCGGGGGGTCCCCAGTCATAGCCCGCATTGGAGGCCACGGCTCCCCGGGCAGCATGAATGGATGGGGCCCCTCTGGCCTCAGCCACGTTGGAAGGCAGGGGCCGTAGCTTGTGTGCATTAGGGGACGGGGTCCCCAGGCTGGCCCGTGTCAGAGGACGGGAAACCACCCCCACCGAGCTGCCTCAGGAGCACCCTGAGCTACTACAGACTCCACGCCCTGATGCGGACAGTACAGAACCTTCTGGAAGAGCCAGGGCATGTGGTCCGTCTGCAGTAAAGCTCGCTTTGGCCCTTGGAGGTTGTGCGGCAGTGTCTGACATCTTAGAGACGCCGGGTGCGTGCGGGTGACCGGACGTTGATGCCGACCTCGTGAGTGAGGATGGGCGGCGAGCCCCAGGTGTGTGTTTTCCTCATGAGGAAAGACCGACTGCGCTGCCGGGGCCCCAGCCCGCCCCCGCCCCCCGCCCCCCATCCACGGGGAACAACCCGGAGCACTGAGAATCAGCACGTGACTATGTTTTATTGACGAGGCCTCACCGTTCCTGGCGGTCGCGAGGTTTGCTCTTCTACATTTTAGAGCAAATGGTTTACGCTGCCTTCATCTTCGCCCCCACCATCGTTCCCAGAGGCCAGCTTTGTACCGCGCACGCTCCACCCCCCCCCCCGACCTGCCCCTCGCGGTCTCGATCCGTGGTGGCGTGGGTGCAGGTAACACCATAAACGGGCAGCGGTGGGCCGGCGACCCGGACGGCAGCGGCGTCTCTGGTTGGAGAAGAACCTTCCGGCAGAGGCAGCTCGGGTGCTCAGGGTCACTTAGCCGGTGACGGCGAGCGGCTGTTCTGAGCGGGCTGCCGGGAGAAGGGCTTCTCCGTTCCTGTCTCGCCCGAGCACACTTGTCCGTACCACAAGGAAGCCACGTGCCGCAGACGTGGAGAACGGAGCACACCGTCCAAGTCACATCTCCTCAGCGTGTTCTGTCCAGACTTCATTTTTCCCGAGGATGGCAGACTTACGGCGGATCGACCTCGAAACTGAGGGATTTCCTCCAAAGCGTCCCCTTCTTTCTGCTTTCATTGGCCGGCGTGAGACACGTCTTCTGCTGCGGGACACGGTGTGGAGTGGAGTGTGAGCCCACGCTGGTCCCCGTGCCCAGCCGCCAGCGCCGCGAGCTGCCTCCGTGAGCGGGGGTGGGGAGCCCCGGCGCTGTGCGCACGGCCCAGAGTCAAGGTGGCTGGCGGCGAGGGCTCCTCGGGGCCCGGGTGTGCCCGCAGCTGGGGCACGGACGGTCCGGCATGTTCCGACCGGGCTCAGGCCGTGGCGTGCGGCCCAGCCCTTCCTCCGCCTGGCCGCGGGGCCGACTCAGCGTTTGGTCTCCGCCGGTCCGGCTCCGCCGTCTCTACACCGCGCTGCTGAACTTCACATCGGACTGCTCGGTGCTCTCCGGGATGACCGCCTTCAGGGCAGCGTGGCAGAAGCGGTTCAGGGCCGACACGCTGGTTTTCTGCTCGATGTACAGCCTCAGTTTGTCCCTGAAGGTCTCCCCCAGGAAGCTGTAGATGAGGGGGTTCAGGCAGCTGTTGGAGAAAGCCGCGAGGTTGACAATGTGGCCGGTCAGGGGGTAGGCGTGGCGGAAAGACTGCTGGCAGGGAGCGGCTCCCGGCTGCGTGCGCTGCAGCAGGTGAACGCTGATGAACACGTTCTCGGGCAGCCAGCAGATGAAGAAGACGAGGACCACGGCGAAGATCATGCGGAGGGCTTTCTGCCTCCGGGGGCGCAGGCCTCGGTGCCTGTGAGCCTTGACGAGAACCCGGACGATGAGCGAGTAGCACAGGCCGATGATGGCGAAGGGGATGATGAAGCCCAGGGTGACCTCGAGCCACTGGATCTCCTTGACGTCCGCGAAGCAGAAGCAGACCTCCTCCGTGTGCTGCAGGTGCACCGCGGTGAAGGGCACCAGCGTGGCGGAGACGGAGGCCATCCAGATGAGGCCGCAGCTCAGCCTGGCGTGGTGCTTGGTGCGGAACGGGCCGGAGCGCATGGCCTTGGCCAGGGCGAGGTACCGGTCGAAGCTCATCCACGTGAGGAAGAAGATGCTGCTGTACATGTTGATCTGCAGGAAGAGGGACATGAAGGTACACAGCACGGCGATGTCGTAGTACTGCTCGTCCAGGTTGAACACCTCGATCAGGGAGTCGGCCACCAGGATGAGGTCGGCCGCCGCCAGGTTGATGAAGTACAAGTCGGGGATGGTCATCTTCTCCCGGAAGCTGATGTTCACCACCAGTATCAGGATGTTCCCCACGAAGCCGATGGGGAAGAGGAAGATGGTGTACAAGCAGGACAGGAAAAGCCCGATCACGTACTGCTGGTGCTCGGAGAGCTCGCCCGTCTGGTTTGCCAGGACGCTGCCGGGGAGCGTGCGGGACAGGTTGAGCTCCGGGGAGGTGCCGTTGTAAGCGGCCGCGTGCGTCTCCATGCCAGAGACGGGCGCTGGGGGCGTCTCGTCCGTGTCCCCGGGGGCACAGCTGTCAGGGTCTGCCTCACGGCTCACAGAAACCCGACGTGCACAGTCAGTCCGTCTCCGGAAAGATAGGCGATGCTCTGTGAAGTGAGCCAGGCGTTTGCAAAATCCGAACTCCTCCCGGGCAGCGCTGGAGGTGGCGCGGGTCTGTTCCGCGGGCAGCCGGGCAGCCGGAAAAGGCCCTCCATGTCCACACCACGGGCGGCGCCTCGCCTGGGCCCCTGGGGGGCGGCGGCCGCTGCGGTCAGGCCCGCCGGGTGGCGCTCACCACCCGCACACCTGAGAGAAAGAGACAGAAGAGCGGTGAGTCTGTGACTCGAGTCTTCACGGCTCTCCGCCAGGACGGACGCCGTGGCGGCGGGTGGCCCGGGGGGACGGGTGGGGTGGGACGTGTGGTCTTGGCGTCTCGGAGATTTGGTTGTCACTGAGCTGAGGGAGAGGAGTTAAGTGCAGAAAGTGCCCCGTTTTCTGTCCCCAGGGCTCCCGGGCCGCTCAGTCCGAACCGGAGCCTGGGCGGTGAGTCATGCTAAAGCGCGGTGGACGCCTTTCTTAAAAATAGCTGAATAGCAGGCTTATGAAGTAACGCGGCCGTTGGGTCTGGAACTCTCAGGAAAAGTACTATCTGCCAGCAGAGGAAATCAGATTTACTTCGGCAGCTGTTGGAAGGAGGACCAAGATGGGAAGGGAAAAACCCAGCGTCTGTGAAGACGGCAGGCCCGGGGTGCTTGGAGGAAGCTGGAGCAGAGTCTCTCGCGATGCGACAGAAAACAGATCTAGGTTTTCCTGCTCCCCACGCTCGGGTGCCCCCACATGGAACTTTCTTCGTGATATGACCCGAAGGACCAAAAACAGTCCTTGGTTTAGGAAATAGTGTTCACTCAGCATTTTGATAAACTACCTGAAACAGCGAGTACGTTTCTGCAGTGATGTCTGTAACCTAGAAACTGCGTTAAAAATGCCTCAGCCGCCCACAGGTCTCGTGTCCGAGGCCGCCCACCGCGACCCGGCTCGGCCCGAGAGTCGGGGGGAAGGGAGGGGAGTGCTGTCGGCGGCCGTGTCTGGGCCGCCACTGCTGGGGGTGCTCCCGGCCTCCCGGGGCCGGGGGCCGCCACTGCTGGGGGTGCTCCCGGCCTCCCGGGGCCGGGGGCCCCCACAGAGGCCGAGGAAGCCGGCCCTGGCGCGTTAAAACGGCCTTGAGTTGTCTTTCTCCCGAGGGTTTTTGTTTGACCCTGTGAGACGGTCGGGGATCACTTTCGAAGTGTCGCCCAACCAGACTAGACGCTCACTGAACCCCTGCTCAGAAGTCTTGCTCCAAAGGAAACCCCGAAAAGCAGAGCAGAGAAAGACCAGTCTCGGCCTTCAGGTCAGATAGTGATCGGGAAGCGTTCGGCAAGCTTTGCTCGGCGGGCGTGGAGACGTCTGTGCTCTGTGTTGTGTCGTGTGTAGCAGATAATGCCAGCGTGGACCTCATGAATGTCTAGCGTTTAAAGCCTCTCTCGGTAACTTGTCTGTAAGGAGCACGCAGAGCGCTTGTTTGGCTCTCTAAGCACGGAAACCTGGGCCGCTTCCGACTGTCTTCAGAGGAAGACACAGTGAGGGGCCCTCGGCGCGCGCTTCCCGTCGTCGTCAACATAGGCTGCGCGGGCAGTTTTAAAGTGAGTCCTCTGCTCCCTTCCCATGCACATGAACCCGCTGATCCTTGACAAATACTCTTATTGTCACCGTGCTGTAATGACGGGACGCGGGAACAAGTGTGAGCTGGCTACTGACACAGCACCCTCGCGAAGGTGGACCGTGGATGTGTAAAGGCGAGTGTCATTGTGGTCTCGTTTTGGTTCGAGTTTCCACTGCCTGTCCAGCTCTAGAAAACTAAAACCAGGGGCTCAGTCGGTTGGGCGTCCGACTTCGGCCCTGGTCACGATGTCACAGTTCGTGGGTTTGAGCCCCGCGTCGAGCTCTGGGCTGACAGCTCGGAGCCTGGAGGCTGCTTGGGATTCTGTGTCTCCCCGTTCCCCCTCCCCTCTCTCTCTCTCTACCCTCCTCAGCTCATGCTCCGTCTCAAAAATGAATAAACATTAAAAAAAATTAAAAAAAAAAAAAAAAACTAAAACCACATTTTGTCAGGCCAGCTGGGTGTGTATCTTTGTGAAGGAACACCGGTCCACCCGGCCGTGTCGCCGGGCAAGCGTTTTTGTTGACTGGCTAACGTCCTAACCGGAGGCAGGGCCTCGCTTGACCAACATAGCGACAGAGCGCCGGGGAGTCAGGGGACTGCCGCGCTGGGCACGCGTTACAGAAAGAACCTTTGCAAAGCCTCCGCCCGCAGCCCCGCTGGGGCTGAGCCAGGTGCGGGTTCGTGTGCGGAGTAGAGGCTTTGTAGCCTCCGTGCCTCTCTCACCGCAGGGTGGCCTGTGTGCCCCCGTCTGCGTCCAGCTGTGACCACAGCGTGCCGCACCTGACGAGGGCCCACCGAGCCGGGCCCGCCCTCGGTCTCCCCTCCCATGATCGAAGAGGCTGCACGGCGGGTCCGCGGACTCCCACCGCGGCACCGACCCGAACGCAGAACCGGGAACCCGGGACCGAGACTCACCTGTGATGCAGCCGGCCACCCCAGCCCAGGCCGGCTCCGCGCGAGCCCTTCTCGTGTCCCTGGGAGGGCTTGTCGGCCGGCCTCGGCGGGTGCGCTCCCGGCAGGCTGGAGGTGCGGCCGAGACTCTCCCTCGGGTGGCGGGGATTCTGGCCTCGCTTCCCCCCGTCGAAGAATGCCGGAGCGGTGGTCCTGCAAGGGGACGCCTGCCTGGGGCACGAGGCCGACCGGTCAGAACGCCCGTCATTGCTGCGGACTCGGAGGCACCGCTGGCTTTATAGGCTTCCCAGGGCCGCCCATTGTGCTCTGCTGGACGGCCTCCCGAGGAGGCCGGCGTTAACCATTTTTTTGCCGGCTACTTTTCGCCCACGCCGTGGCAGTGAGCCCAGGCCCACCATGCATTTTTATAGACTTAACTGCTTTTCCTCACCCGCTGATTCGACTTTCTTAAGATTGAAAGCATCGTTAAGTAGGTTTTGTATACCTTTTAGGTGATGACCCATCGTCACCTACTGGAACTTAAGTACTCTTGCTTGTTTTTAAAACTAAACGGTAAATTTCCCGAACCTACAGAGTAGTGTGCAGGTTATACAGAGAATTTAACCTAGAAATTTCACAAAGGCATTTGCAGAAAGAAATTTAAACCTAAGATGTACCAGGTATTTGGGGCAAGCACGTTAGGAAGCAGAGTGGTTTCTCTGCCGTGGGGATGAATCGTGTCTCCTCTGTCTCCTTCCCTTTACTCTGGAAACCGCCGGAGTGCGCCTGCCCTGCAGGCTCTGTGACCAGCCACGGCCACAGCCCTTGTGCGCGGGGGGGGGAGGGGGGGGGGGCGCCGCCCC
>NW_024412447.1:741016-775328 GCF_014898765.1 Herpailurus yagouaroundi | reverse complement strand
GGGGGGGGGGCCTCGGTCCCCAGTCCCAGGGCCTGACCGCTCCGTGAGTAGCTGCTGTCTCCCTGCATCCCGGCGGCCTGGAGAGAGGTTGGCAGAGCCGCCCCGGCCCCAGGCACGTTCCCAGGCGCGCGCGTCGGGTCTGGAGGGTCTCTAGGACCTGCGGGCCCTGGCTGCTTGCACCAGCTAATGCGGTTGTCAGGGACATCACGTTTTCGTTGATCTCGTACCTCCCTCTTGGTGGCTTTTTTCTTTTTAAGTCCTTTTGAAGTTGTGAGATTGAAAACTGAGGGCCATCTTTCGTATTTCTGAGCGTGAATGAACCAGATGGCAGCAGCTGGCACCGTGGAGGCTGCCGTAGGGGAGAGAGGCTGGTTTCAGGCTGGAAACGGAGGCGTCTGGCGGCCCGCGGGTCGTCGGCACTGGGCGCCCCTCCGGTCACCTGCACGGTGGCGGCTAGCGTGGCCCCCCTTCACAGTCCGTTTTTACAGAGCCTGTTTCAAACGAGGTGGAAGGTGTTTTGAATGATCATAGCTTCACATCTTTCAGATATTTGTTTTGGGAAATATACACGTTTATCAACAGAGAATGCTGTGTTAAATTTCTTTGGGATAAATCTTTAACACCCAGCGTTCTTTCTGACTTAGGATTGAGCCATGATCCTGATCTGTTAGCTTCTTACAGTTTTGAATGACATCGTGACATCGCGGATGCCATTGTGAGCTGAGACCTACTTCAGCCGGCCGCTCCCTCGCACGATTGCGACGCTGCAAGTGCCCAAGGACACCATTTTGAAAGAAATGAGTCATGAGAAAGTTAAAACTTCTTCTTGAGTTAAAAGTAAATAAATAAAATAAAAACCTAAGCCTTGAAACAGCCAAGACACGTCACGTAAAAACAGCCGCGGACTGCTCGCCCCAGCCCGTGGCCTGCTGGCCCGCGGCGCCACTGGGCCCCGTGGCCGGGGAGGACCTCCCGGTAGCTCCGGGGATCCCCTCTGCGCGCCCTGCTGAGTTCACAGCGAGCTGGAGGGCCCTGAGGCCGGCCCGCTGACGCGGACGAGCCTGGGGCTGCCAGGTCTCAGGGCACAAGAGGTGGTCACCTGTCGGCCCTCGCGACTACTTAGCATAAGGGACAGAACCCTGCTTTTAGGGTTTCAGTCCACTGAACCCGAGCTGGCGTTTGCGTGGCCAGGGGTGAGAGCATCTCGCGGACGTCTTGTAATGCGTGGAGACTTCCTGTGAATTTAAAAATCTCCCCTTACAGAGCGTTCCCACGAGGCTTCATTTGCTAAGCGCTGAGTGTGTTGCATCCACTGGCCCATGTAACCCTCGCCGAGCACCCACTGCTGCCCGCGTGAGAAGCCTGAGCTCAGGCACGGTGGCCTAAGCCTCAGTCTGGCCACTCTGCGGCCCAGGGTCCTCACTGGCACACAGCGTGCTTCCCATGTGGCTGGTGCCCTGTAACAAGATTGTCTCAGTGCTGAACTGGACTCGTTTGCAGGTTTTTCTGTCCGTCCCCAGGATGGGATGATAGGGAAACGTCAAAGGAAATCAAGTCTGGTCAGCTTTCATTTAGTTAAATTTGCAAATGCGGCTCGGTAACGGGCATGGCGCAGAGCACAGACATGTGTAGTAAAGCCAGGAGGCCTGCCTGGCCGAGGGGACCCCGGGAACCCTCACCCTCATTCCCAGGTGCTCCAGGTCCAGCGCTGTCTGCGTGCGGCGGTCGACCTTCCCCACGTCCCCACCCCTGCCAGCCCTGCTCCTCTGTGACAAAGAATTGTGCCCCCACCCGCAGAGGGACCCCTGAGGTGCAACGCAGCGCCCCAGAGAGAGGACGCCCAGTCTCTGAATTGCCAGGCCCTGCTTTCTCCCTCTGCAGTCAGCCGCCCCATGACCCTGGGTAAAGTGGGGGTGCAGGGGGGCGTGGTTGGAGTTGCGTGATGCTGGACACCCGCCGTCTGTCGTCCTTGTCCTCGGGTGGGCTCCTTCCTTCACCAGGCGGCCTGCCTCACCAGACGCCGGCACGGTCCCGGACGGCTGGGCCCCCATTTCCCGTGGCTGCCACAGGGAGATCGCGTGTCCATCCAAGGGGTTCGCAGGGCAGCCAGCGGGACTCGGCTCACGGTTGGGACCCCGAGCGACGTGGCTGCCAAGCGTCAGAGCCTGTCGTTGGCGGGAAGCACAGCCCGGCAGGTGCACTGCTTGGTGGGGGGGCCAGCGGGGGGGGGGGGGGGGCAGGCGGGCGACACCGCCCACACTGCCTTTCGTGCATTTTCTCTGCTTAGCCGAGCTGGGGGAAGCCGGGAGCCCCTGCCCGTGCCTGGGCAGTAGGTTTCTTTGAGACACTTACGAAGCCCTTCTGGGTCTCGTCCTCACGAGACCTAACCCTAACCCTAACCCTGAGCACTCAGGCAAGCACCACCTCTGTGAAGACCGAGGCCGGGCCTAGAGCGGTGGGGGCACGAGCGTGGCCGAGGATCACTGCACATGCTCCCCTTGGGGAAGCCGAGGGGCTCAGTCTGCCGCAGGCTGGCCGGGCGAGGAGTGGGCGGTTAGGAAACACTACAGGCCCGCCTCGAGTCCGCAGACATAGGCCGGGGCCGAGTGTCGGAACCCGGCATTCTGGACGAGCCGGGGGGGGGGGGGGCACCCACCAGGCACCCCCTCCCGTTTGAGCTCCGTGCCCGCGCCCGCGGGAGCGTGCGCGTCGGCACTGCCATCCGTGCGACCCCGGTGGCAGGCAGTCCTGGGCGCTTGCAAAGGTGTGTGTGCAGACCGGGGCGCGCCGAACGGACGCCGTCTGCGCGGAGGCCGTTCCTTAGAGAAAAATCGACGGGAGTCCGCAGACCCACCATGCGGCCTCTTCCGTCAGGGGAAGGGATCGTAGGTGTCCAGGTGCCGGCCGGCCTCCGCGCAGCCTCGCTCCCCACTCACCCTCGGGCACTTTGTGACACCGTGAAGGCGCGGTCCCCATGGTTTCACTGCTGTTGACTCTTTGGACAGCTGGGCCCCTCTCGGCCGTTGCCCGGAGCTCTCTGCACATTTCCTCCAGTCCTTTGAGAGCGAGGTGCCAGCGGCAGCCGGAGCGCAGCGCGTGAGGCTCGCACAGGTTAGGGATGGACAGCGCACACGCGGTTCCGCCTGGGGCCGTCCGCCAGTGGCACGTCCCAGGAGGTCTTGCTGGAGACCTGGGTCGACCTGGCTCGTCAGGGAGAGGCTCAGAGCCGGAGGAAGTGGCTTCCCCCTCCCCCCCTCCCCCTCCCCCCACCCCTGTCAGCCTCCTGGGTGCACGTCTCACCCCACTGCTGGAAAGCCACGGTTCTGCACGCTGCCTTGCTTCTCTGTGGCTCCTGACCCTTCTCTTGGCTCCGTCCTTGAAACGCTCCCGTGGTCAGTGTGTCCCGTCTGTCCCCGGATGGGGGGTCAGCGGACAAGACCTGCATGGCACGTGCGACAGCCGCCCGTCCCCACGGGGCCTGCTTTCCTGGGGCACCTTCATGTTCCAGAGGACCGGCTTCCCCACCTCCTCTCCGGTCAGAGCAGGACCTCCTGGTGTCTCAGACGTTGGGCCTCTTTATACGATTTGTTTAAAGAAAGGATCCTACCGCTCGAAAGAAAACGTTTGAGACCCACCGACTGACATTCCTGTGGCTGGGTTCTAAAAGTACCCCTTTAGCCAGAATGCTGAGAAACTCAGTGGGATCAGATTCTCTAGGCCTGGCTTCCGTGTCTGCTGTCCCAGCCCCAGTCAGCCGTTTCTCTGAAGAGCGCCGAACACCCGTGAGCCTCACCCCTCCTTCGGGTCGCAAACTCACAGGCTGTCGGTGTCTGTTACTATGTATTTGTACATTAATTTAGGTCCTTCTCCTTCTGGCCGTGAATGAGTAACGTAAGGGAGCTTGCCATAAACCATCAAAAGCTGGATAAAATAAAAGAATGAGCTGTTTTGAGACGTTGGGACGGTAGGCAGTGCGGGACCGTGGCCTCTGAGGAGGAAGCGAGTGCAGCGAGCCCCCTGTTCTCACCCGGGCACCCGTCCGGAGTCAGGAGGGGTTCCACGTTGAGGGGACGGGATTGGATTTCTGGAAGCCTGAGGGAGCTGGAATTGGCAGGAGACCGGGCTGGGGAGTGGGGAGCCACGCTGAGAAAGGGCCCCCGAGGTCTGGAGAGCTGAACATGTCTGCGTGCAGAGTGCAGACAGTTGAGGCCGAGCTAGGAGCAACCAGAGGCCACAAGCTGACCAGCTCCCAGAGTGTGCATCACGCTGGTCCGTGTCCTAATTCGCTGGTCAGGAGAGAGGTGTTTTTGAGCGTTTACGACAAAGAGGAGAGACGGGGTGCTTGAGTATTTAGGCCCCTCCAGACCTCACTAACGAAGCTTAAACACAGCTCTCCAGGGAATCCCGCAGCTCTACAAGGAGCAAAGTGTCCTCCAGAGTGAACTTCAGTCCTTTTTAAAAGGCGAGCCTGAGTGTGAAGTTCAACACTCAACAAGGGACGTTCACAACGTCCAGCATCCAATCCAGTAAAAAATTATTATATCGCATGGGAAGGAGCGGCCCTCACACGTCAGCCGGGGTGCCCTTTGTCCTGCTTGAGCCTCCTGGAGGGAGGGAGCGTCTTCCCTTCCAGGGGCTCCCAACTTGCTTGTTCGCCCCCGCCAGCCTCTCCGGACGTGCGGGCGTGGGACTCAGACCTGCCTGCCGTCCACGGCACAGGCCGTGTGGGTGTGTCAGCGCACAGAGGAGCAGAAACGGAAGGGGAGGGGTTGTTTAAGCATGAAGTGTTTTAATGGCATGTTACAGAAGCTCCTTAACCACACGACCCAAATCCTGTTTTTGCAAAGAAGTGGCATCAGCATTGAAGACAGGCTTGCAGACGGCACGCCTTGGCCGTTAGCTTGCAGAGGAACGTAAGATATCCCTAAGAGTGGAAGCCATCCAGACAAAGGAGTGTTACTCAGCCCCGGAAAGAAGGGAGCCGCGAAGCCAAGAACGACGCGGAGGCACCTTCAATCCAGGTTACTGCGTGAAGGAAGCCAGTCTGGAGAGGCCGCACCCTGGGTGATCCCAGCCGAGTGGCCTTCTGGGAAAGGCGGGGCCAGGGAGCCGGTAGAGGACGGGTGGGTGCCGAGGTGGGGGGGGGGGTGTTGGAGGTGGGGGAGGGCAGGGGTGGATAGGCAGGGCACGGGAGGGTGTCTTAGGGCAGTGGGTACTCTCTGTGATGCCTTAATGAAGGACATGTGTCAGTATAGGTCTGTCTACACCCCAGGAGTGAGCCCACATGGGAACTGGGACTCTGGGTGACGGTGACGTGTCGATGTAGGTCCATCCCATCCATGTTGTGACAAACGCTCCGTCCGGTGGGGGTGTCACTGCGGGGAGGGTGTGTGGGTAGTCCCTCCATTCCCTCTCAGTTCAGTTGCAAACCTAGTAAAATTGCCCTAAACAGTAAAGTTTTGATAAAAAATCAAAGCTCTCTAAGGCATGGGTTTGCTACAACCAGAGAGACACCTTACCTTTGCCCGTCTCCTTTCTCTGTTCAATCAAGAAAATCTTGGTTTTTGTTTTTGTTTTTTAGTCTTTATTTTTGAGACAGAGCGCAAGTGGGGGCGGGGCAAAGAGAGAGGGAGACACAGAATCCCAGGCAGGCTCCAGGCTCCGAGCTGTCGGCACAGAGCCCGACACGGGGCTCGAACTCACGGACTGTGAGATCATGACCCTGAACCGAAGTCGGACGCTTAACCGACGGAGCCACCCAGGCACCCCAACCAGGAAGATCTTAATATAAATGTAGCAAGAATGGTAAATGTACATTTTGGATTGATTAATCATTGAACCTCGTATTTTATGTTTCATATGTTACCAGCCTTTCTGCAAATAATGTCAAATAGAGCGGCGGAGGCTTTAGGCACAGAGCTTTTCGCGGGCCACCCAGAGCTCCTGGCGGTGGGCACCGGCTGCCTGCCAGGCCACAGCGGGGCAGGAAGCGTCTCGTGATGCTTTATCAGCACGCGGGTGACACTCTCAGACTCCGCCGTTGGTGGCAAATTTAGAAAGATCAAAGCAAACTTGGTGCTACTTGCGTGGGCCAAACGCTCTCAGTGTTGAAGGGTAACCAGATAAGAGCCCTTCAGGGCCAGATTATAACACGGCCGTAAATTCTGTCGTTGTCGTCGTCTGACCGGGGTAGGGCTAGAGACCGGTGCCGGCCAGCGGACACGCTAACCGTGGAATCACCCATTAGAATTGAGGACCTGTCAGCCCAGTCAGATGTGTCCGGCCGGCTCCTGCCCTGACACTCACTGCACCCTGGATTCGCAGGGTTTCCTGTCTCTGCAAAGCCTTGGTTTGAGCCAAGCTCTGGAGCGTGTGCGTAAGTGGAGCCAAATGCCAGGAAGCTCGTTCTCCGTGCCTTCAGACGACCCTGTTCCCTACCCGCCAGGCACGCCCCCTCACCGCCCGTCTTGCTTATCTGCTGCATCGCCTCCCCGCCCCCCCACCCTCTTCAGGGACAAGCCGTCCCGGGCCTCTCCCTTCAGGCACCGCCGGGGGAGGCCTGGGTGAGGTGCTCCGGGATGCTGAGCAGGGCCGGCCTGCGGGGCCCGTGGAGGAGGAGGCCGGCCAGGGAAGTCACACGGCTCTCCCCAAACAGGACCCGCTCCGCAGGGCTCGTGAGGAGCTCGTCCCCGGGCGAGCCCCCGTCCCTCTGCAGCGTTAGCCGGGCCTGCCACAGGAGTGCGGGTCCTACGCTGGCCGGCGGGCAGACGCGCTCGGGGAGGTGGCCGGGACCACGGGGGGGGGAGCAGGGGCCGCGTCCCTCCGGGGAGGGGCTGCACACTGGCCGGCCCGAAGCCCGGGCTGACCTTCACAACTTCATACTCGGGCCGGGCGGTCAGCGGGTCTCCCTGGCACAGAGTGACTTCGTACGGCACCCTGGACGTGCCCGGCGGGGCCACCGGCGCCGGGGAGCTGCAGGAGGCACGGCCCACCACGGCAGCCGGGCTCGCCGCAGGCCCGTGGGCACCCTTGGCAGCCGGGCTCAGGCGGGGCGGAGAACCCCGCGGCGGGAACTCGAAGGGCATCGCCAGCCGCACGTACCGCGCATCGAAGTAGCGGATGCAGGCCGCGAAGGAGAGGACGGCACAGCCTGGGTTGCTGGCGGCACTGAGCGAGAGCAGCGTCACCAGCACCTTGGTGACAGCGGGGTCTGGCCGGAACGCACACAGGCCGCCCCGCCAGCCTCGGCCCTTTGTGGTCAGGCCGAAGAGCCCGGACGCACGGGGCCACCTAGACGCGCAGGCGCCTGGAGAGACGCTCTGTGCGGCGAAGACGTCTTCCGCCGCCGTGGAGACGTGGCTCGGGTGCCGGGTGGTTCCCGTGGGGTCACCGTGGGGTCCCGCCAAGGGGTCGGGGGCTGTGTCTGTAGGAGGGGCCCCCACCAAGGTGAGTGGGCACGGGGATTGGTGTGGCAGCCCCCTTCCCTACGCGGGGCGCCCTGGAGCAGGGGCCTGGGTGCCTGTGACACCGGGCAGGGGTGCAAGGACGTGCCCACAACGCTTTCCAGACGGCCCCTCGGCCCCTCGGCCCCTCATCCCCAACGTCAGCAGGACCGTTCTCGGCATGAGAGAAACGCCTTCTCCGAACGAGGTTACGTCCAAGCCCCGCCCCGAAGCGTGTGCGTCAGGGGCCTTGATCCCCCAACGCAGCTGGAGGACCCGGTCCGGAGCCCCGCCAGCGAATCGCGCTCACTTCGGCCGGGGCTCTGCCTCGTGGCGGAACGGCCGCAGTCCACACGGTCGTGAGCCACGGCGTCCAGTTTCTGGACCCAGAAAAATTCTGACGGACTCTGGCCTGTCTGAGGGGACCGTGCTCGCAGCGCCCCCCGTAGAGACTGAAACGCGGCGCGCCCTGGCCGCTGCCCCCAGGGCCCCGGGAGCTGTCTTACTGCCACCGGGCTGTGTGAAGTCCTGTGAAGTCCTGAGTCGGGGCTTTAAGTGACAGTGCCGTCAGGCTCGCAGCCTTCCCAGCCGGTCCTTTGTCACAGAAATAATTCTGTTTCCGTGGACGTGTGTGCTCCCCGTTAAACTTTAGCTAAATAGCAGGTGAGGCTGCTCATTCTTCGAAGGAAGGCGAAGGGATAAAACCGGGAAGTCGACGTTAACGGAAGGCTCCCGGGCCCCATCGCCAGCTGTCATTTTCTCTGCGCGGCGCCCTGGGGGCCCGGCTGGCAGAGCCACGCGGTGTGGCCACCCTCGGCCGGCACGTGATTCAGAAGTAGAGCGCGCAGGTGACCGGCCTTTGCTCCCGCCACACGAGGGCGGTCTGAATAACACCCCGTTTACTAGACTCGCAGGTTGTCTCGCGCGGCGTCTTCGCGCACGCAGACTCCTTGCGGACTCCTTGCCCCCTGACGCCCCCCGGCGCCTCACCTGTGTGACAGCTGTGGGGTGCACCGTCCGGGGGCTGGTGGGGACGCCTCGTGTGCTCGCTTGATGTGGTGCACGGACAGCTCTGCCCGCGGACTGGCCCTGCTCTGACCGCTGCTCCGCACCCCACCTCGGCGCCCCTGCTCCGCACCCCTGCTCCTCGCCCCACCTGTGCACCCCTGCTCCGTGTCCCTGCTCCGCACCCCTCCCCTGCACCCCTGCTCCGCACCCCACCTCCACACCCCTGCTCCTCGCCCCACCTCCGCACCCCTGCTCCGTGTCCCTGCTCCGCACCCCTCCCCTGCACCTCACCTCCGCACCCCACCTTCGCATCTCTGCTCCACACCCCTGCTCCGCACCCCACCCCGACGCGACGTGAGCGCACGTGTTCCCCAGGCGCCCATCTGACCGGCTTTGTCCGAGAGACACGGTAAATCATGATGTTGTCCATTGCTGCTGCTTACGGTGATGAGTGATTCCCGGGCCGCTGAGGGACCTCACAATTAAGAATAGTGGCCGGACTGAGAGGAAGTGATTCGGCATGTTAATCTTTAATTAAGGCAAATTGGAAAGCAGATCCTGTGAACATTGACCACAGGTCGGGAAACCGCATTAGGCTGTCCCCGTGTCCGATCCCTGCAGCTGACCAGTGTTCCGGGCACTTTCTGGGGCGAAGGGTATCGTCTTTGCCGGTGGTTTGGGGGGCATTCGTTGTCAGAGGCCCCCTGGCTTGTGCCAGTGCACTCTGTCATCTGATTTGGTGGCCGGGCTCTGGGTCACCCAGCCAGGAGGACGGAGGCCTTGAGAGCTCGTCCCAGGCTCGTCAGCCTGTCGACTGCTTCTCGCCTCGCCCTGCGCTTTTCTCCAGAAGCAGGGGGCCTTCCTTGGGGCCGAGGGGGCTCCAGCCTCACCGTGTCGTCCGCGTGGCGGGGCCATGTGCCGGCCTCCACGCTTGCTCGTGTCTGTAGACCACCCGCCTGCTCGCCAGGCTCCAGGACAGCCCCTTCCCAGGCAGGGGGACATTCAAGGAAAGGAAGGCCTCAGTGTGTCCCAGCAGCACACAAAGCAGGGTGCTGTTCCCCCCCCCCCGCCCAAGCGCCATCTCCTGGGTTTAACTGAGGTTTGCCAGCTCTGGTCCTCGGGCCCAAGGCTGTGTGGGCAAAGGGTGCGGTTTTGGCACCTCTTTGTGCCTTCGGAATTGGGCCCAGGGGTGAGGCGTCCCGGCAGGTGACAAGGCCGGCTGTTGGTGAGGCCAGCCTGGGCGGGGCTGCCAGGCTCTCTCAGGTTGGCTCCTTCTGGGCCCAGGAGCACGGAGCCCTCTCCAGGCGGTGCACCTGCTGCCCACGGCCCCGCCCACCTTGTCTCTCCGCTGACAAGGAAGAGACCGAGGGGCCGAGGCTGCCACCAGGGGCCGGGCTGCTTGCCTCCTCTCTCCTCAGGGCCACCTTTGGGTCATGTTTGGAAAGAGAACACGGAAACGTGGAGGACGGGTTCTCGCGAGATGTCCGTGATTCCTGCTCTCCCGCTGCTCTCGCGCTCGCGTCCCTGGCTCTCAGCTCTTCCCTATGGCTTCTCTTGGGCCCTGCTGTCCTCCTCCCACCCCCTCCCCCCGCTTCCTGTTCCCCCCAGAGGGGCGGAGGGCAGTGGGCAGAGAAGACACCGAGGTGGGCTCCCCAGAGTCAGGGCCTTCACTGGCGCCGTTGGGACGTCCCGAGTGTTGGAAGCACTTACGACGATTTCCTCAGACTCGACAGTTTTCCACAGGAGGTAGGGACGCGGCAAATCCTACTTCACGGCACAGGTGACTAAGCCACAGAGCAACGGAGTCATTTCTTCGGTCACCCGGGAGCTTAAAGCACCAAGGCCTGACCCTGGACGTGCGTCCCGAGACCCTGTACGTTTTCAAAATTGACGTTCGATAAAAGTCACTTCTTGGGCGTATACTCCGGGCGCGTCTAGTCACACACTCACCACCACACAGGGTCCCAATAGTTCCCTCCCCCTCAATGCCTCGGGGCCGTTTGGTGGTCAGCCCTTCCCTACACCGAACCCCCGGGCACCATCGCTCTGTGGTCTGCTCCTATCGTGTGGACTTTTCCAGAATCCTCGTGCCTCAGGCACTTTCTCCCTCGTGGTGCCGTGGTGCCGTGGTGCCGTGGTGCCGGGTCAGAGGTCATTGCTGTTAGATGCTGGGCAGTTCGGCCGCTCAGAGGGGTGGTTTGTGCGTCCGCCACTCCAGGAACGTTTGGGTTAATTCCAGGATTTGGCTGTCACAGCTGCTTTACGGTTTTTATACGCGAACGTACATTTTTACAGGCCAGCGTAGTATTTTTTCCCCTTGGGTGGATACTTATAAGCAGGAACGCGAGGTTTTCTTGTTTGTCGTTAAATTTTCCGTTTGATAAATGTGACGTTACGCGTTGCGAAGACGAGGCGTATGGTGTGTTCCTGTGAGGAGGCTCCCGCCGTGGTGGTGTTGGCGAGGCCTCCCGTCGTCCTGTCTGCGGTCGTCAGCTGTACGCTGGGTCTCTGTCGCCTTTGTTGCCTTTGTCACGTCCCGTTCACGTGTGTGTCCTTACACGTCGTTCGTTTTACTCCCGCCCCCCTCCCTCCATAACCACCGTCTCCCTGGTTTTTTTCTTTCAAAAAGTTTATTTCAAAAGACAGAGAAGCGTGTGAGCAGGGCAGGGGCAGGAAGAGGGAGAGAGGATCCCACGCAGGCTCCCCCCAGCCCTGGGCTCCACCGCAAGCCCTGAGACCGTGACCTGAGCCCAAACCGGCACTCTGAGCCACCCGGGTCCCTGCCGGTGTTCACAGTAGCTTTAGCCTCCCTAGCTTCTGTGTGCGTGGGAGTCACGCAGGGCTTGTCCTCTGATTTGCCTCGCTGAGCGTGGCGCGCGGCCGGCCCGCGTGCCGGTCCCCGTCACGGGTGGATGCCGTCCCACTGTGCGCGTGCCCCGTGTCTTCCTGCGCCGTGCACCTGTCGATGCGCTCGGACTGTTTCTGACCTGCCGTGAGGCCGCCCGCGTCGGTCCGCGAGGCCGTGCTGTTTTGCTTCCCTGCCAGAAACTCCGAATTCCCTGGAGACGAGCCGACCCTCCAGGACCGCCCGTGCTTCGTTCCAGTGCCAGTTTGGGGCTGAGAACCAGGGCTTCTGGGGCCCTTTGCTGAGCCACGAGGAAGGGCTGCCAAGGTCCAGCTCCAGGGTCCCCGGGGAGCTGGCCAAGGCCAGAGCCTGGAGAGTTTTGTGTCCTTTACAGAAGCTCGTGGCTGTGGCTCCTCGGATAGTCTTCCAGGATGGGAGGAGGGTTGGTGCGCGGGGCTCCCTCGTCCTCCCGGAGCGGGGCTCTGGCCGGTGGTGCGGCCTGTGCTCCCCCGGGCCGTCCCCTCCGCCCCCCTGGCTGCGTCGTTAGGGACCCGCGTGCCGTGGTTGAGTCTCCCTCCTGTCCCTGGGGGCTGCGCTGGGCGCACTCGGGTCCCCGCTTCTGCGTGGTCCTCGTCATCCCCCCCGGATGAGCAGTGGCTCCGGGGCTGTGAGCCCGCTGCGGACCTCTGCCTGGTCTCTGGGTTTTTGCTGTCATGTTTGTGTTTTGCTGGGTCCTTTCCAGTCCTGTGCCCGTCTCACAGGTGATCTGGGAAGGTCATAAGCTGCTTCTCTGTGTGGAAAGAGCATAAGCCTTTGAGGTCAGATGGGGGTGCGCTGCGTCTCCTGGGGGGAGGCGTGTGCACGTGTGCGCGTAAGCGTGTCCCCCGGAGGCAACGTCCCGGGTGATTCCGCCGTGCTCTCAGCCCGGCTGGCCAGCGGGCGTACACCACCCCCTCGATGCCCCGCGTCCCCGTGCCTGCAGCCCCGTGGGTCCCACATGTGAACCTTCGGGCGCTCGTCGCTCGGGGCGCCACCGTCTCCGGGCGCCGTGGCGTCTCCACCAGCTCGTGGCGTGGCAGACGTGTGAGCACGTAGTGGCCGCGTTGCACGCTCTGTGTCGATCTGGCGGCAGGGAGGTGGGCAGACGTTGGGTTACAGGATGGAGCACGTCGGCGGCCTCTTGCCCCGCCCGGGCCCTCAGGAGGATTCCACCCCGTGGTGTCCCGAGGCGCCACGCCCTTCTCCCCCGTGGCCAGCTCCTCCCTCCCTGGCTCCCGCGCTCCCTCTGGCAGGACTCGGCTTCTTTAGTGCCTTCTGGTCTCGGCTGCATAAATGTTTCCATCCCAGTCTCCTGTGCTCCCTGCAGACTGGGAGCCCTGGGGCCCAATGAGTCACCGTGCGGCCCATCCGTGCGGCCCATCCGTGCGGCCCATCCGTGGCCAGGCCCTGCGCCGTCCAGCCCGGCCCGCCTGACGGAGGGGTGGCGTGGCGGGTGTGAGCTTCTGTGGACCCATGGGCTCGGACGGGAACACGAGGGGCGGTGTGGCTGCTGGCCCGCACCCTTCTGTGGGGACCTGCTGCCGGGCAGCCCCCTCGTCCCCATCCTGGTCGCCTGAAGACGCGAATTCCTGAACTGTCGGGATGTTGCCCGCGGCCTGTGGGGAAAGTAACTTCCTTAAAAGGGTAAAGAGTGAAGGCTTCTTTCCGTTTTCCTCCATTTGAGTCTCCTGAGACCTTCTTCGTCTCTCCCGGACACACTTGACGTGCACACGTGCGGACACCTGCCTCCGGGAGACACACCCGGACACACTTGATGTGCACACGTGCGGACACCTGCCTCCGGGAGACACACGCGGGCACATCCCCGGCCCCCCCCCCCCCCGGGGGCGCAGCTCATGCCCCTCTGACCTGGAGGGAGCACCCGTTCTAACACAGCGGACGTACGCCCCGTCTCGCCTCTGTCCCCGCAGCCTTCGTGGGCACCTCTGTGTCCCTGCGTAGCTGGGAGGCCAGACCACACCTGTGGAAGGGCTTGCCCCTCCTGGGAGGGCAGGCCTGGCTCTGGGCGCTCCTGTGATCTCTCTCTGACCCTGGGCACGCTTCCCCCGGGTCCCCTGGGCTCTGCAGCAGCGGGCTGGCAGAGGCACAGTGAGTGGAGGGCCCCATCCTGGAAAGGCCCATCCTTTTTCAGTCCCCTGTGAGAAGCTTCCCCACCCCCACCCCCGGTCCGAATGGTTCTCAGGGCAGAGACGACGGGGATCTCCCAGCTTAGGGGCACTCGTTTGTGTCCACCGGCAGCCCCGGGGGCCTCGCGTTTGCCGGCACTTTCCATCTAGCGTGCCGAGGACAGCCTCTCCTCCCCAAAGCTGAGCCTGGGAGGGCTGGTTTTGCAAACCCACCCGTGGTTTAGAGACGCACCCTCCATCCACGTGGCCCTGACGGCTGGGCGCCGTGGCCCTGCCCTCGTGGGCCATCAGGGCCGTAGCTCGAGAGAACCTATAGCTGGAGCCCGGTTGGACAGGGCTGGTGGCCCCGTGAGTGAGACCGTGAGCCCCACAGAGCATCGCAGCAGAGGGCACTGCGCGGCCTGCTGTGGGGTCTGGGGCTGGCTGGGTGATCTGGAGGAGGGTGGGCGAGGGAGGAGGCGCCCGTTTTGACCAGATGGGAGGGTGTTGGTGTTCCGCGACCTTACGCTGTCTGCTTCCTGCCCGTCCGAGGACCACGTCCGATGCTGGCTCTCAGGGTGCGTGTCGCCTTGTTAGGGCCAGACTGGCCATCAGACTCTTATTTCTGTCCTCCCCAGCGTGGCCACTGCAGTGTCCTGTGTCCTGGACTGCAGCGGGGGACCCTCGGCACCTCATAGCCAGCCAGCCGCCTGGTGACGGGGTGCTGGGGCCACTGTGCAGCCCTGCACACCTCTCCCCTGCAGTCTCTGCTCTGCCGTCACTACCTTTCACGTCCGGCCCGGCCCTCTGCTGCCCTGACCCTCCTCGGGCTCCCGGCCGAGCCTGACCGGGAGCCGCCTGCCCCCTCAGGGTCCCGCGCGGGACCCAGCCCTGTCCCCAGAGGTCGGAGGCTCGGCCCCTGGGCTTCCGTCATCGCCCTGTCCCAGCAGCAGGGGAACAGTGGCGCTCTGTGGGCTGGGAGGCCCAGCTTTTCGCACCGTGGCTCTGTGATCTTGGACAAAGTGATCAGCCCGTGCGTGTACATCACCACCCAGCATCTTTATGAGGATTTTGTCAGACGGGGTGGTGTGTGGGGGCGCCCGGTTCCCTCCCGCTTACAGAGAGGATTCAGCTGGTGGGGGGACCCTTTCCTTCCACACCACACTGAGCGTCACCTGAACACAAAGCCCGCCTTGTGCGGAAGCCTGGCCGCCCCTGCTCGCGTTGAAAACTTGAACCTTCCTTCCCAGGCCTCTGGGTAGAAACGCTGCCAGGTCTGGGCTCCCAGCTCCTCCCGACCACAGTCGCGGAAAGAGCCCCCGCCCCCCGCCCCCGATTCGTGCCCCATGAAACATACACGTGCCAGACGTGGCTGCTGGAAGGCATACACTGTGCTCTGCCAGACCGAACCTTCTCCGTGTTCGTGCCCCCGCGCTAGCCACGCCTCTGGTGGCTTCAGTCTGCATCCAGACGTGTGTGTTGCCCGTGGACAAGCCTTTCCGGTTCTGTCTTCGGGACCCAGCGCTGGAGCCACTGATCATCTTTTTTGAACGAGGAAGCCCTGAGCGGTCTGTTCAGTCACTTCCAGGCTGAAAGTCTAGGAAAATGAACTCTGTTTTACTTTTTACTGGAGCCAATCTACAGTATAAAGAAACCTGAGTTTTCAGAGTGAAACGTCGCTCAGCCGTGAAATCGCCCGTCCCCCGGCAAGCGGCTGAGCGGGTGGTGGGGAAGCAGACGGAAGCGGGGAAAGAAAAGGAAGCCCAGAGGGTCGGCGGCTGACTGCCAGGGCCTGTGAGCTGTGCAGGCGGCTCCTGTCCGTCTCCGGTCCTCCCCTCTCCACGAGCTCCCTTGCTGGCAGCGGCCGGGCAGAGACCTCCAGTTCTGTAAGGAGGACAGGGATTCAGTCTTAGGTCGTTCCAGCCACACAGGCTGCACTGGGAACAGCATATGCTTTGGCCGCGTGACCCAGACAGGTTCAAGTCGGCCTACATACAGAGTCACCGGTGTGGCGGCCGGAACAAGTAACGCATGTGCCTCCCAGCGACTGTGGGCACCCAGCGGATTCCACACGCTAAACAGTCCCTCCCGGAAAGCGGGCAGCGTCTGCAGTTTGAAATAGGACCTAAAACCCCACCCGTAATACAGAAGAAGCGCTCACAACCTGTCTAACCGAGGGAAAGTCCCCCGAAACCTTCCCTTGAGAGCACTCGGCCCCAGGGCCCGCGTTGGCACCACCCAGGCCGGGGCTTGGGGCTCTGCCCTCTGCCCTCTGCCCCCCGACAATGGGGTGTGGGCGTCAGGCAGCCGGAGTCCTGAACACAGAGGCGGACTGATCCCTTATTGCCCTGCGGGCCTATGCCTAGAGCCTCCCTCGGGGTCAGGCAGAGTCAGGGCGCTGTCGCCTGAAGGGCGCTGGTCACCTGTGGCCTGGCAAGGCTGGGCACGGGGCAGGTGCGAGTTTTGGAGGGAGGGTGGGGTCAGCACGGAGAGTCAGGAAGTGGCGTGGGGGTCCCCAAATTCCTGAAGGAGGGGGCCTGCCTCGAGGAAGTAAGAGCTGAGACACGGGTTTGGACACGTGGCTTCCCTGAGCCAGCACCGGCGGGAGACGTGACGTGTGGAGCCCTCTGCATGTCTCCCCCGCCAGGTGTCTGCGTCCCTTATGCAGCTGGGGGACTTCCTCTGCAGCGCCCTGCCCGCTGGGGTCACTGATGGCATCCAAGGGCCACGTGAGCTCTGTGTGAAACCCACAGAGGCTCCAGAGAGGCGAAGGACGCCCCCGGGAGCCCCGCGCCAGCAAGGCTGGGGCTGGAGAGTGTTTTCTTTGAAGGTCTCTCACAACGTGTGGCCCCCACGGCAGTGTTGTTGCTGGCGAGCAGCTGACAAGGAACCGGCCTGGGGCCTCTGTTCCCAGAGCCTGGGGTCTGAGGAGCTGCTTTGGAGTGGGGGAGCCTCCCAGAGGTTTGAGGACCACTGAAAGGGGCTGACCTCCCCTAGAGATGGGAGACCTGGGGCCCGGAAGAGGGGGCTGGGCCACTGCCAGTCTCAGGCCTGCGTTCTCTGGGCTCCCAGGGTGACGAGGTGCCTTGTCATTAGATCCCCGTGGCCACCAGCCCCCTAGTCCTTGACGAGCGTGCGTGGCCGGTAGGGAAGAAAGGCCTCCAGCCCCTGGTGCACAGGCGAGCAGAGGAGCCCTGGGCTACGGCAGGGCCAGGCGTGCCTCCCTCAGCCCCCTGTGCGGGCACTCGGGGGTCCGGAGCCCCTGTGTGCGACCCCAGCAGGGTCTCCAGGTTCCGAGTCCCCGTGTGCAGCCCCAGGCCTCCCCCGCCACCCCGCTTCCTGTCGTGAGTAGGTTTACAGAGCTTCCCACAGCTATTGGAAGGATGCCTGGGGATGACGCGGCCGGTGGGTGGGCACTGCCCCCAGAAAGGGCCCCTCCTGTGGACAGTGTCGTGGGGCGACGTTCTCGTCAGTGGAATCTGGGCCCCCCCTCCTTAGGCAAGAGTGAGCTCCCGGGGGGCAGTACCCGTTTCTGTCGTACGCTTTGGGGGCATCCTGCCTCCCGCGCCCATGAGCTTGGGCCTTGGCGGTCTCTTCCTCCGAGAGCCCTGAGTTAGCAAGATAGCCTTCCCTGTGAACTCCCCCAGCCTTGTGGGGGAATTTCTGAGCTACTGGACGAGTGACAGGCCTGGCTGGCCACCCGCCCCCTCCCCGCCCCGACCTCCGGTCTTCCTTAAGCTGACAAAACCACGGTCCTCCCCAGCTGCTGCCACTGGGAGGGCCGGTGTGTGGTTTGGCTCCTGCCTGCGGTGCCCTCGGTGCCCTCGCTCTGTGCCGTGGCCCCCGCTGGCAGACAGGCAGCGTCCTCCTCCGGTCTGCATGGGCTGCTGCCTCCGCTCTCTGGGGTGCCTTCCCCACTCACCCTGGCCCCCTACCTGCCCAGGCTTCAGCCGAGCCGGCCGTGGGCCAGTGGACGAAACACAGGACAAGCGTGGCTGCTAAAAGAACCACGGAGACTTACATCCTGAGTTCTTGGTCCCGAGTGGAGGGGAGAGCCTGAAGCCTTGACATTGGGGGTGTCAGGCCGGCTGCTTAGCCCCCAGGACTCCGTCCCCTCCTGTAAATTGGCAGTAATTACAGCATTGCCCCTCGGGGTCTTGGAGGGCTAAATGAGCTAGCACACCGGGATGTGGGGGGGCCCAGGACAGTCGGCAAAGCCAGGTTTCTGCCACGAGCCGGGACCCTCACAGAGACGAGGCCCTGCGTGTGTCTGAGGTGGGCCGGCCTCTGCGGCCCAGCCTGGCCTGTCCCCCTGTCCAGCCGCTGTCCGTCTACCGCTCGGAAGCCCCAGCACCCTCCTGCTGAGGGGTCTTGAGGACTCGGCCTGCCTTCTTGTCACATCCTGGCTCTGCGTGTCTGTGGACCCGCTTGGGATCCCCGCTTGGGATCCCCGCTTGGGATCGTCTGCGCCCCGAGGCCTCGGGCCCCGAATCAGGGTTGAGGTGCAGGAAGACACGGCTCCCGGGACGGGGCGCTGGGCCGCCTCACCCCCGGGCCTGCCGCCGCCTCGTGCGGCCACGTGCCCTCGGTGCCACGTGCGGGGCCAGGCGAAGGCGGTTTCCTGGCAGGCGCTGGCGAGGAGGTAAAAGTGTCCGAGCTCTGCATACACGAAGCGCACACAGGCCCTGGAGATGGGCGAGAGCGTGGAGGGGATGCCCTTGGCCCTACGCCCTCCCCTGCCCACGGGGCCGGCCAGTGGGTGGGTTGTCCCCCTGGAGCGGGAACTCACAGTGCAGGCTGCGGCCCAGCGTCCCCGTCCCCGATTCGCGGTGCGCATCGCTGGCCCCGTGTTGGGAAGGCGGCAGCTCGTTCCGGGACCGGCGACTCTCTGTCACCCACCCCCGTCTCCCAGGGCGCACGGTTGGGTGTTGTCCTTGCACATGAGGACACGTTCTCTGCGGGAGGGACGTCTGCCCTCGGCTTTGCCCACGGCGGGGGTTGCGGACGTCACCGCGCCGTCCCTCGCGGCCTCCACAGGTGGCCTTCCCCCGTGCAGAACGGGCACACCCGTGTTCACGGCAGCCCCCCCCCCCCGACAGCGGCCACAGGCGGAGGCAGCCCCGTGCGTGTCGATGTGTGTCGCACGAGGGGATGCAGTTACTCGGCCGTGAGGAGTGGCGTTCGGATACTGGCCCGAGGCCGGGGGGGGGGGGGGGGGGGGGGGGCTGTACAGACGCGGCGCTGGGTGGGAGGAGCCACGTGCCGCGTGAGTCCAGTGAGTCCACCGTCGTGTGTGTCGGGGGAGGGAAGCAGGTCCCTAGAGACGAAGATGAGTGGCTGCCCGGGGGAGTCACCTCTTCTGTCGCTTCCCGTAATACCAGCACTAACGATCCCTTTGTCTTGACTCTTGTCACTAAGACACCTTTCCGTGTTTGGGAATGCATTACTTGAGGCAAACGCCGCAGGCCTCCGCTGTTCTTAGATGTGTGGACCTTGCAGCCGCCCCCTCAGACGGCTTCCTCCTGCCTGACGGCAGCCGATCCCTGCTCCCCAGGCTCTGTTCCCTTTGCTCTGTCGTCGTCCTGCTGCTGTCCAGTCATCAAGCGGAGGAGAGGGTGGGCCGACTACGGACTGACGCCTCCATTCCAGCCCAGGCCGCGGCCTGGGAGCGAGCCCCGCAGACGTGTGGGCCGGCGTCTAGGGCTGGCCTGTCACCAAGGCGGCTGGCCTACCGGCTACTTCCTGATTTGTCTCCCGGCTCGTGTGGCCTCCGTCACCCGCGGAATCTCACAGCAGACCCATAGCACTAAGTAACGGGGCTTTTTCAGACACTGGGGGATCTAGGCTTTGTGGACACATCTCTCAGAGGAAAACCGTATCTGGGTTATTGTGGCTCCGACCTGCCTTCCCGTCGCAGTGCACGGTCCGCTGGCCGTGTTTGCCCGGCTCTCCCCTTGCAGATGGGGCGCTGCGGGTGGGGAGGTGAAAGGCGTGGGCCGAGGCCGGGAGGGGTGCGGGCTCCGTGCTCCTGGGGGGGGGCAGGCGGGGCGCGACGTGCAGGGGGCCTGCGGGAGCAGGCGCTTTGCAAGAGCGTTGTTCACACCCTGTGGAACCGTGGGTCGTCACAGAAGCATCTCCTTGATCCCCTCAGCGAGTGGAGGGACTCGAGGGGCAGGCCCTGTCTGTCTGCGCTGCTGTTCGGGCAGGTGTCCGTCCACCGTCCTGACAGCGCACCCAGGCAGGGATTCACCGTGACGGCCTTTCCTTCCTGGCCCGCAGGTCCCGCTGCCCGAAAGTCGCCGTGTAGCGTGGGCCACGCTGCGGCAGCTGCTGGCTTCTAGGAGAGGCCGCTGTACGTCACCCGTGTCTCAGCTCCCGCGAGGCCCGGCCCCTGTCCGGTGCCGCTAGTCGTATGACTGCACGACCTGGGAAGTCAGAGGGATATTGAGCCACATGTGACCCGGCAGGAGGGTCACGGGAACTCCCAGGTGGCCTGGGCTGTGCACAGGGAGCAGTGGGGAGCCACGGAGAGGCTGGCAGTGCCCCTGAGGGCGTCCGTCCTCAGTCTGGGGACCACCTACAGGGCTGCCTGTGGAAATAAGGAGGCCAGGAATTTGGGAGTCCCTAGCCTAGAGTCCAGGGACAGTGGCCCAAGGAACAGTGACGGAGTCTGGGAGACAGTTCGGGGATTGGAAGGCCACTGGGATCCAAGCTCAGGACGTCTGGACCCACCAGGAATTCATGGTCTCCTTCCTTTGTGGGGACCCGGCCCATCTCTCCACGCCTCCGCCCAGCCGTCCAGCCCTCATCCCCGACTCCCCGCAGGACTACTCCACCCCACACTGCCTCCCGCCCGTCTTTTGGGTTCTGCCTCTGCTACTCACTTCTCCGTCTTGGGGCTGATGCTCCCCGGTGTGGCGTCCGCCCCCCCCCCCCCCCCGGGGCGCTGGCCAGCCTGTCCTTTGCCTGCCCGCAGGCCAGGCCTTGCCTTTCGGGCATTAGCCGTGGCCGCACAGCCTGACCCCTTGGCCCCTCTCAGGGGCACCGAGGCCCCTCCTGCCCCGGGTACAGGTGGGCGTGTGCTTGTGGCGGGGCGACGGGCCTGGGCACCCTGCTCACAGGCCCCCCTCGCTGAGAAGTTGGCCGCAGGTGCTGCTTGGACCACACGGACGCTCCTGGCCGTCTTTGCCCACAGCCTCCCTGTGCGGTGCCCATCCTTCCATTCCTGAGTCGGAGACGCGCTGGTTTTCTCCTTTGCTTCCTTTTCCCCTCTGCTTCCTGCCTTTTTGAGTGTCTCTCTGGACTTTTTTTCCCTTTTAATTCTTCACTTCTTGTTCGCTCAAGTTGTCCCAAACACGGCCAGGAGGAACCACTTCCAGCCGGGGCCTGGGTCCCATCGGCACTGGTGGCGTGGCCGTGGTCCTCTCCGTTTGTCCTCACTTCCTAGGTCAAGGTGCCCCAGGCCCTGCTCCGTGGAGCCCTGTCCCTTTGTCGTGGCGCTCCGCAGGCTTTGAGACTCTGCACGGGAGGGGCAGCCCCGCGGAGCAGAGGCCGGCCTTGTGGGGCCTTCCAGCTGGCCGTTCACGGGCAGGCCCGGAGGCCGCGCGCCGGAGGACTTTCCCCTCCAGCCCCCTGCCACTCACCACCGCCTCTTTAGAGAGAGAGCCTTTTCGGCGTTTCTTTTTAAGTTTATTTATTTACTTGGTGCACACGCATGAGCTGGGGAGGGGCAGAGAGAGGGAGAGAGAGAGTCCCAAGAAGGCTCCGTGGGGACCGCACAGAGCCCGAGGTGGGGCTTGATCCCACCCGTGAGATTGTGACCTGAGCCGAAGTCTGGAGTCGGAGTCGGATGCTTAACCGACAGAGCCACCCAGGCGCCCCTGCAACGTCTTTTAAAAGCGTTTATAATCTTTGAACTGTCTCTTTCTCACCTATGCTCCCTGACATGGCTTCAGCTGGTGATCGGAAATCTCTGTGTGGGGTTGCCCTCCCTGGAAACACAGTGCGGGAAGCCGTAACCGCGCAGAAGTCCGTCGTCCTAGGCCGGACTTGGCTGCTGTCCCTGTCTGCGCCAGGTTCTGCTGGCTCCAGTGTGTGTGTGTGTGTGTGTGTGTGTGTGTGTGTGCACGCGTGTGCACGCGTGTGTGTGCGGAGCAGCGCCTGGGTGGTCGAGTGCTCCTCTCCACTGCTGCTGACCACGTGTTTTTGGAAAAGCGCAATGTGCCCTGAATTCCCTGAGTCACGTGGCATCCGCAGGGCGGAGTTTCACTCGTCCGATTGCTGGGGAGCGCGGGGTGGGGTGTCTGCTCTTCCGCGGCTGGTTTGGGGTGAAAGCCCCCAAGGTATAAATCACCGAGCGCGACCCGCCGATCCTGACCACATGGGCTGTAAACCCTGCGAGAAGCACCCTGTGCAGGCGCGGTCAGGGTTCTGTGGCCGGCGCCCAGCTGCCCTGCAGGGCGAAGCTCTGCCGGCGGCCACTAGGTGGCGCCCCGCACACACGCCTGCGCTCCCAGCTGCAGAGCGGGTCGGAGTCCCGTGTTCCCTGCGGGAACGTAGAAACGTATCCGCTCCGACTTCACAGCATTTCGGACGGTAGTATCGTTTCCTCGGTTCAGGTGATGTTAGTGGCACACGGGCCCGCAAGAGCCTCCCAGTAAGCGGTTTTCAAATACCGGGAGCAGGGGCGATAATGTCATAGCCACTCGACAAATGCTTGTCCCCGGGACTTCAGTGTTACACGCGTACGGAATGAGGCAAATCGTACAATTCTTTGCGCCTCGCGTTCTTTATTAACATAAGATGGGTAAATTCGGATTCTTTCATTCCCAGAGACTCCCTGTTCGTTACTCAGATGTACTCGCCGTGTGCACGGCACGCTCCCCTCTTGCCCCGGGGGGACGAGGCCCTCCCTCGGGGGGACAGGCCCTCCCACACGGAGCCGCCGGGGCCACTCAGTTCTGTCCTCGGCCCTCGGGACGCGTCAGCAGTTGTCAAACGTCCGTTCTCGGGAAAGAACGTTTGCCAGACTTGGGGGGCTGTCTTCACGGGGTTTGGGGTGCGCCCCGCCCTGCCTGAGGGAGCGTGCAGGTATACGCTGCTGCTGTGCCACTGCGGCAGAGGAGTAACGAACAGTGGCGGGCCCCGTGTCACCAGGGGAAATAGGCTAAGTCCCGTGCCGGTTTCTGCTACACGTCATACACCCCTGGAAATACACATTTTGAGAATTCCGAAGGTGGGTGATTTGTGTCTAGTGACTTAAGTCTTCAAACGTGTGGGTTTTTCTTCAGCAGGATCTTCTTCGTGATTTACGTAGAACTCGAGGCAAACGGTACAACCTCTGGAAGAGACGCAACGGATGAGAAATGAAAAATTCCCCCAGTTTTCCAGCTGATTTTAAATCCAAGAACTTCACTTGTAATTTAGCTTCTTAATCATTTTCTCCAGGTTTATCCTTCATCACGTGCGTTGTTCTATGAAGGCCTGGGGGTCTGTCTGCCTTGCCGATGCATCTGCCACAGTTAGCAGGAGTTCTGGTTTCCCGTGATAAATTTTATAACCTTCGTGAAGCAACCTAAAATTAAATTCACCTTCTAGAATCTTAAATAAGCACGACAAGGTAGATGAGTTGTTGTGATTAGCAAAATTAAGATTAACTTAAAAAGTATAATAGGAGGGACTGATAACAAAATTAATGGCCTTGGAACATAGACTTCCACTGGGAGACATCGAGATTGGTGAGTTAAAAAAATACACGTGTAACACGTAGGATCACGTTCACAGTCTACTGGAGCCTTTCCCGACCGACTCCTCACTCTTCTCTCAGCTCAGAATTCTTTCCGTGTCTTGGGCCACGTGGCAGGAGCGCTGGAGGCAGCGTTCAGTCGCCGCGGATCCAGCCCAGGTGACTGTGGATGGACAAAAGCCATGTGGGAAGCACATGGGGCTGGTGGCGGAGGTGTCCCCAGTGGGGAGAAGAGCACAGAGGCCAATCAAGCCATGAGACCCGGGGATGCCGCGAAAGCAGCGGAGGGGTCTCCGTGAGACACCCAGCCTGCCACCCGTCCCCGGGGGCCCTCTGTCACCGGCACGGGTGGGACCCGCTCAGGCCCCCGGAGGTCACCAGAAACAAGCCAGGTTGCAACCAAAGCCACTGAGAAAGTGAAAACAAGACCGTGATTTTCGGCCCCTTTTCTGTTTGGGGGAGCCCAGCTGGGGTGAGGGACTCCCAGGGCTGTGGGCAGAGACCCACGTGGCTCTCGGCTCTGTGCCCTTGGGATCTCCCTCTTCTCCTAGGAGCTCTTTCTAGAGCAAAGAGCAGAACAGATGAGCGAGGAAAAGGGTCTTTTTATTTGAAACAGCACTGCCACCCCAAACCAGCCCACCTGCTGGGTCCCGTGTCCCCTAAGAACAGTGCTGGCTTCCTGACCCAAGAGCCTGGTCGTGTGTGGCGGACCTGGGACTGACCCTGGCCCCAGCCCCGCCCACCCGCCGTGAGAGGACGAGGACTGAGGCTCCGTGGTAGCAGGTGTGTGTGAGGTCAGAGGCCCCACGGCTGCAAAGCCGGGCACCCTGCAACCCGCCATTCGCTCGGCCAACACGAGAGGTCCCCAGCGGAGGCAGGGCCACGGGACCCCCCGCCGTGCAGCCCACAGCTTGAGGAGTGGAGGGGGTCGGGTCTGAGACTTTCAGGACTGGGGGAAACCCTGCAGCAGAGGGGTGTTGCGCCCTTCAGTAGAAATAGCACGTTCACGGACAGAGGCAACTCAGAACCTTCTCTAATTCTGCCCCTGATTTACTGGCCAGGAAGTAGATTAGGCCCCACCTGTCCAGAATTTCACAGCTACCAGGGGCGAGTAAGACCAGGACCCTGGTGTCCAGTGTATTTTCATGCTTCTGCACAGGCAGACTCTGAACTCAGTCATCGCATCACCCCGGAGGGGATATATTCTCCAGACAGAAACACAATGGCAACCGAGTCATGGGCTAAATCTCCCGAGAGACCAGGGCCAAATGGAGCGATTTTCCTGAATGGAATGTGGCAAAACACAGAGCCACACTTTGCCATCCTCGGATCAGATGTGTCAGAATTAAGTTTTCAGGTTGTCAAAAGTTAGTATGTTAGTATCTCTGATAAGGGACTAATCTCCAAAATACATAAAGCACTCCCAGAACCCAGTAGCAAAATAAAACGTGATTACAAAGGATGAGAACAGACATTTCTGCAAAGAACGCAGACGGCCAACGTGTACGTGAGAAGGTGCTCAGCGGCACTCGTCAGAGGAGCACGTCAGAACCCCAGTGGGTGCTCCTCACGCCTGCTAGGGTGCCGCCACCAAGAGGACACTGAGCGCTGGCGAGGGAGTACAGGAAAGGGGTCCTCGTGCACCGCTGGTGGGGATGCGCACTGCCGCAGCCACTGTGAAAACAGTACAGACGTGCCTCAAAAGTCAAAAGCAGGTTCTACTTATCCAGTGATCACACTTCTGGGTATCTACCCAAAGGAAACAAAAGCACTGAGTCAGAATGGTGTCTGCACCCCCACGTTCACTACCGCGTTATTCACAACAGACCAGACACAGAAGCAGCTGAGTGTCCCTTGACGGACAAGCGGATGAAGAAGAAGGGGGGGGGGGGGCGAGTACACGCACCGCGGAATATTAGCCATAAACAGAAATGAAATCTGGCCATTTGCGACAACACGGACGGACCTGGAGAGCACTGTGCTAAGTGAGATAAGTCAAAGAGGAGTAGAACATGATCTCAGTGGTACAGGGGATCTTTAAGAAAAACAACCAAGGCCACGGAAGCAGCATGGATTGGTGGTTGCCGAGGCAGGGAGGAGAAACGGGTGAAGGGAGTCAGAAGGTAAAAATAAACAAATAAATAAATAAATACAGTGTATTGCTGAGCAGCGACAAAAAGCAACACATTTTTGGATGCACAAACCTAAACGCGGGTTGGAGTTCCCAAGCTGCCAGCCCCAGCCGCTCCCTGTCACCGTAACCCCGCAGGAAAGCGTAGGGTGACATAGGAATGACATCTTAAGGCGTGTGCATACTTCCGGCTGCTTTTGGCAAACGACCTACGTTCACCTGTTCTCTGCGTCTGCACACACACAGTTAACATGCTGTGTGTGCTGCGTGTTACGGGGCCCTGTGGGGCCGGGCCAGTGCCCCGTAATCACATTCACACTCCTCTTTCCTCAGAAAAGCGCTCTCCTACCACTTCAGCTCAAGGTTTGCTACCAAGGGAATGTGCCGCAAACTTGACAAACAAATCTTCCTGTTTTTAGAGCTTTGTGGGTTTCAGAGGTGCAGTTAGGGGGCTGCAGGCCTGTGGTGCGTCGTGACGTCGGGGTGCAGGTGAGCGGATGGTGTCGAGGAGAGCAGGGGGCTTCTACTGCCACGGTTTTAGAGCAGGTGTTTACAGGACGCGGCGTGGAAGGATCCAGGCACGCGCCGCGTCTGGCGAAGCAGGCTGCTGTTGGGTGCAAGGTGGCAGTGGTGGCCCCACGCTCTGCCCCGGTGCCAGACTGGGCTCCGCCTTGCAGACCTGTGACTCCCCAGGCGGTCCCTCCCAGTTTCTGTGTTAGGTTGGAAATCCTCACCGCGCTTTCTTCTCTTCGGTTTACTATTAGCGTGGGGTTTTGTGCACACTTTGGGGAGTTGGCTTCTACTGAAGACGGTTAGCCGAGGTCACCCGGGAGGGCAGCAGGGGTACCAGTTAAGGGCCCTCCGCCCAAGACCAGCCACACTGCTGGCCCTGTCCTTCTGAGGCATTTGCACGCGCCTCTCCCCGCCTCACCCCACCCAGCACGACCCTGCAGTAGCAGGAGCCCGTCCGTCCAACGGGAGTGCCCTCCGTGTTGCTTCCTTCGCTTTCGGGCTTTGGTGACTTCTCTCGAATCTTTTTATAAGCGCAAGTAAAGAGACAGAATCGGGTATTTTGCCGGCACAGAATATAAACACTGGATTTGGATTCTCCTGACTTCGTTCAGAAACCCAGGGTGGAGGCGGCCAGGCTGAGGACGCTATTGCGGGTGTGGCCCCGCATGACCGAGACCGAGCAGTGCGTCCGCCCCGAAGCAGGTGGGCAGGCAGCTGTTTTTCACGCCAGGCCCCTCCCGCCTTGGACCGCACGGCCTAAGGCCTTGGCCTAAGAGCGGCCTGTCTGGAAGCAGAAAACTTGGAGAGAACACGCCTCGTGCTGTTCTGGGTCCCGGCCTCAGTGACGTCCTGGGGGAGAGCGTGACAGAGCGGGCAGTGACAAAGTGCTGTGCATCCAGGTCAAGCGTCGGTCGCCTGTCTCCCAGGAGGGGGCCCGGACCGTGCCTCCGGGAAGTACGCCGTTGACTGCCCGTCCGATGACCCCACCCGGGGCACTGGTGGCGGCCCCGGGACCCGCGCTCAGCGAGCGGCCGTGACCCCAGCCGCCGGCTCTACGCCATCACCTGCTGTACCCCTGCTTGGTCCGGGGAGCAGCTCTGGCGCCCGCAGTGCATTTTCTTTATCAGCCGCCGGAGTTTGCTGGGGAAGTTTCTGTTGATGTAGCGGTAAAGGAGCGGCACCACGGAGCTGCTGGAGAAGGCCAGGAATCTCGCCACGTCCTTAGCGAAGAGCAGGATCCCCAGGTGGTGCCTGTCAACGGGCTTCCCCCGCAAGGCCAGCAGCGTGTGCCCCAGGAGGGTCAGGTAGTGAGGCGTCCACAGCCCGAACTGCGTGCACACGGTGGCCACCAGGAGCCTGTGCACCGAGGGGTCCGGCCTCCCCGCGTCCTGGTCGAGCGGCGTGTCCTCCTTCCGGATCCTCGAGATGAGCGCCAGCGCGTAGAGCACGGCCAGGGCGGGGACCACGTAGCCGATGAACACCATGATGGCGTCCGCGGCCTGCGCGTCCCGCATCTTGGAACACTCGACGATCCTGGCGGCCACGTGGCTGCAGACGTAGAAGAGCAGGGAGGAGAAGCTGGTGAGCAGGGCCCCGCCCCAGACGAAGCCGCACACGTGTCGCGTGTTGTAGACGCTGGACATGTAGGTGCGCGGCAGCGCCCGCTCGATGTAGCAGTCGAGACTGAGCAGGGCCGTGGAGTACATGGTCACCAGGGAGGAGACGTTGAACAGCACCAGCAGCGTGACGTGGGCCTCGCTGCCGAAGCCCCACAGGGCCCACCCGGAGGCGGTGGGGCCCAGCAGGTGCACGGGCGCCAGGGCGCCGAGCACCAGGCCCGCCACGGCCATGTTGACGAAGTAGACGTCAGGCATGGTCATGCTGCTCTGGTCGTGCAGGTTGACCAGGACGAGCAGGGCGTTGTAGCCCAGGCCGACGGGGACGCCGGCCACCAGGTAGAGCAGGGAGAAGACGGACAGGACCAGATGCAGGTGCTGGCACAGCGGCTGGTCCTCCGCGCCGCCCGTGCCGTTGAGCGGGCCGCAGCTCCACATGATGGAGGGCTGCGGGAGAAAGCAGCGGAAGGTTAGCCAGAGCCCCGGGCCCCGCCAGCCCCTCAGAGATGCGGAGGTGGTGCCCGAAGGGAGCCTCGCCCCTTAACCTAGCAGGGCAAGGGCTAGAGACCGTGGGCCCTTCCAGGAAAACTCCGTCCCGAGCGTGCGTGTTCTGGGAGAGCCAGGTCGCTGTCCGTGGCTGCCTTAGGTCCTGAGCTGGGCCCGCAAGGTCCCGATGCTGCCGTGACCCTAACGGCCGTGGCGAGCCTCCCCGAGCCGTTTCTAGAGAAATCTGAGCACTGGATGATGCGCCCGAGATCCCGCCGGGGAAGCCGCTTCGGGCAGCCTTCACGCTGCCTCCCGTCCTGGCTTCTCTCCGCCATGCGGGGACACCCTGCAGGGCTCCCCACCCCCAGTCCTGGGCTCCCGTCCTGCCCCCCACCACCCAGTGGCTTTAAGTGAGCCCCGTGACCACCTCTTTTTCAGCCTCTTTACTGAAAGGGGTTTTAGAAGGACGGGTGCCCGTGGCGCGGCACGCAGGGCCGTGATGCGTATGGGCCTTCCCACGACAGGGTGACCCTCCACAGCCTCCTGGGTGGGAACAGCAGGCCGCCACAGCCCTGCCCGGACCCTTCGCGGCGTGCGTGGGAATTGTGCGTCCGCCCGCCCTCCACACCTGTGTCTGCGGTCTGGTGGCCAGAGACCCGCCCCGTCTCTCCTGCCACCTGGGCTGCACCAGCACGCTGCGCCTCTGTCCCCGAGAGCGGGTGTGGCTGCGCACGTGGGAGCAGGTCGCGGGCAGCTGCACAGGCTGGCGTGTGACAGGTGCGCCCTGAACGCAGCTGGGAGAGCAGGAGGCGCTAAGCCAGGCGGTGGGAGCCCCACCTGAGGAGGAGCGCGGGAGTGGGGGTGGCCACCGTGGGTGAGGGGCTCACGCCTTGGTGTCCACCGGGCCGCCACGGGGCCCCGGTGATGGGGTTCCCTCGGAGGGAAACTTGCGCTGCGCTCCCCCCCCGTCCCCCCTCCCCGCTGGAGTGCAACCCAGTGGTCCGTGGTCTAGCACACGGGAGGCGTGGGTGTGCGGCTGGCCGGGAGGACCCACACGTGAGGAAAGAGCACACTCTTCACGTGTCACGGTCCTTTGGAGGAAAACCTTCCATGCAAAATGAATTTCGGCCCATCCTGATCTCCTGCTCTCAGAATAAGAAATCCTCTCGGGCGAACACATGCAAAGTGCACGTTTGTTTCCCGGGCGTAGGGGCTGAGGGTTCTGCCAGCCCTGTTGCTGTTGATGCCGGACCCCAGCCCCTGAAGGGGCTCGGGGGCCAGGCCCTGCCCACACCTGCCGCTGCACTGCAGGCTGGAGCCTGGCATGGGGGTGGGGGGTCGGGTGGGGATCAGGCGGTGAACACAGACATCTACCTGCTGATTTCCTCCGAGGCAGTGAGCCAGTGGGGCGCCAGGGGGTTAACCAGGAAGTAAAGGGAGGTTGGGGGTCCCCACAGCAGGAGTGCGCCTGCATCGGCTGTGATGGGCAGGTGGGCAGTCGGTGCGTGAGCTCCCGTTCAGGGACATCGAGTCAGTGGGAGTGTTTTGTAATTCTCGTGAGTGCCGCCCAGCAGCCCATCAGATGGGAGTGATGCTCGGGGCCGGGCCGGCCGGATTCTGCCCACACGTGCTGATCACATCACTTTTAGAAGTGTTCGCTGTAATCCACAGCATGGGTTGGGTCCCTAAATCTAGACCATGCTCCTCAGCTTCTGGTCCTGGTGGGCGCCCTGCACCCCAGGAACCGGATCCTGGGGTGCAGCGGGGGCACTGGGCTGCTGGCATGTTCCTGGAACACCTGTGGTTCCTACAGGAACCTTTGGTCTCCCAGAGCTGGATGGTGGGGGGGGGGGGCCTTTTTGTGTCATCTTTTAGCTGATTACACGGCTGGTTTCCACTCTCCTTCCTGAACTCATCCGGAGCTGGCTGTGGATGTTTAAGTGCAGTCTCCTCTCTGTTCTGGGCTCCTGCAGGCCGAACCATGGCTCTGACCATAACCGGGGACAGCGAACGGGGGCCCATGGCTGTGGAGAGCTTGTCCACCAGACTTCACAGGCCTCGAGTCCCCAGGAAACACCGCGCATTCTTGTGGCCACTGGACGTTTCACATCCCATTGCATCCGTCTCTGCCGTGGTCAGCCCACAGGCAGACTCCCTCTGGTCTGGCCCTGCCTGGCTCACATCCTACCCCAGGGCCCGTGGGGTCTGCCCGAGGTGTCGCACCTACTCTCGTGTACCGGCCTCCCTCCTCGTAAGGAGACCGAGACGTGGAGCCGCAGCCCCACAAAAGGAAGGGCCTTCCGCCATCTTTAACACCGGCGTTGAACTCACACGGGGTAGTTGCTAGCGAGAAAGGTGGGCTCGCGATCGGCGCCCAGGCCGGGACCCCAGGATTCGCGCTCCTGGTGTGACGAGCCCGTCCTTCCCTCCCGGTTCAGGTGTGGCGGGAGGGGGGGGCGGGGGACATTCGGCACTCACCGCTCAGGGCGTCCCCCCCGGCCCAGCCCCTCCCGGCCGCCTGTCCCCGGTGCAGCCATAGGTGCAGCCATAGCGGAGCCTTCGGCGCAGGCTGCTTACCTTTATCCCGAGCCCCGCGTTTCTGTGCGCCTGGACCGCAGACCCCGTCCGTGAGCAGCCAAGGACGCCGAGAGGATCCTGTTTCTCTGCCCCCCACCCCCACCCCACCCCACCCCACCCCCGGGAGCTTATCAGCCGCAGCCGTGCAGCGCTGGCTTCCTGCGCGGGCGCGTGTGTGCGCTTGGTGCCCAGTGTGGACGCACACTTGTTTTCCTCCAGTAAATCACTCGGTCTCTGCCTCCCTTGGCAGGCACGGCGGCCCCTCCCCAGCTCTGTTTACAGCCGGTTTCACGGAATGAGGGTTGTGCCTGGAAGGGCCGGCACCGTCGGATCAGGCTCCTGCCCTGCTGCTCCGGTTTCGGGAGCGCCCGCTTCCTCCCCCCTCTGCGCCCCCGGCCCGCACTGGGTGGCGGGGCCGGTGCGATGAGGCTCGTCTGGAGCCCACGTGGCCGCTCCGGACACTCGGGGTGCTGGGCGTGTGCACAGACGAGTTCCTTTTTTCCCTCTGCGAGGAAGCTGGGTGGCCACTAAGGGCGGAACGCGGGCCTCCCTGAGAGTTACCCAGTCACCATGGAGAGGGGCCGTGGCCGCCTGCCCTGGGGCGTGGCCCCGAGAGCTCTCCAAAGCGGGCAGCGGTGGCTGAGGGCCAGGCTCGGGACCGGCAGGAAGAAGGGTGGGTGCCTTCTCGACGTCGCTGTGGAACACAGCCGGCCTGGAGCCTCCCGGCCGCGGGGTCAGAGCCGCGGCCCTGACTGCCCACGGCTGCCCCGTAGGGCCGCAGGAAGGGCCGCTGGCGGGCCACCGCACTGGGCTGAGGACGGCTCCGTTCTTGGGAAAGCCTCAGCCGGAACGCGGTCTGTTGAGAGCCTCCTTCCTAGTTCACGTGCTCGTGTGGCCCCAGCTCGCTTGTCGGAGGGGGCGCTGCGCGTGCATGGTTCCCACGTGGGTCAAGTACACGGGCAGCCGTGATCTGGATGCAGACGGTTCGCTTTCTCTAGGCCTGACGAGAGGCCTCGTCCTTTCGTTCCGGCAATCCTCCGGGGAGGCCAGCGGTGAGGAGCCGCCTTGTGTCACAAACGGGGCCGTCTGTCTGGCATTTGCCGAAGCTCATCCCTGTCTTTGGAGGGGGAGTGGGGGAGGCGGAGGGTGCCACCGTCACGGAGGCTCCCGGACGGCCAAGCACCTGCCTCGAGATGGGCTCGCCCGCGCCCTGTGCAGACAGAACGTGGGTCCCAGGGAGCACGGCTGGCAGAGCCAGCCGAGCCCGGGGTGTGGGCACGTGGCACGGTGGACGTGCTCAGGAGACCAGAACTGCCGCGTGTCGAGCGAGCAGGACGGGCCAGTGAGAGAAACACGCTCAGGTCTCGGAGCCGGTGGTGCTCGTCACAGCGCAAACATTGCGGAGACCGTGGGCGGGGGTGCCGCCGGTCAGGGCCCGGCCCCGGTGCTGTTCCTCAGGGCCGCTGCCTGCCGCTCTGCACCTGGGAGCCCGCGGACGCCCCCACGCCCACCCCCTTCCCGGCCCTGCCTTTCTCTGGTCCCCGGTTCCTTGCGGTGACCCCACTTCCCTTTTGTGCACTCTGGTTTTGCAAGTCCAGGAACCTGGGAACAGAGACTTCCCCTCAGGCTGCCCGGGAAGCAGGCCAACCTGGGAACAATGGTTTGGCTCCCGCCCTCCCGCACAGGCCTCAGACCACCTTTCCAGCTCGCCAGTTCTCGGTTCACTTCCTTCGGCGAAAGAGGAACTTGGGGCACAGCCGGCGGGGAGGCGGCCTCTCCAGGGCCGAGCAGGCCTGCGCTCCACTCTCCATCCGTTTTCATTTGGAAATCTGCCACGTTCTCCCCAAATGGCAGGATGGACAATCCCAACTTCCGGGCCCTGCCACCTGCCGCAGCCCCTCAGCTGACGGTGTCAGGGTCGGCGGGGACCCCAGTGGGCCTCCCATCCAGGCTGGCTCTCCAAACAGGCCGGTCCTGTCACCACACCTCCCCACTAGGACCCCTGAGCCCTTCCTTGCCGGAGCTCCCCACTGCCTCCCTGGCCCCTTGTGCCTGCGCTCCTTTTCCACACGCTTTAGAGCCCTTTCCAGAAGGGTCCATTGGCAGAGACGCCTGGCCTGCTCTGCCCTTCCCGCCCCCACTCCCTCGGTGCCACTCTGCCTCTGCTGGCCCTGCCTCTAGCCTCCCAAAGCCTCTTCCAAGATTCCTTCAGGACTGACACCCCATCATGTCCATCCAGGTGCCCTGTCTGCACCCACAGCGATGGCTGTGCCCACGGACCGGCACCCAGGGCCCCCCGTGAGCCCCCGCTCCTGCCAGCCCACCGTTTCACTGCAGCTGAGCGCTGGGACCGTCCCCGAACCTCTCCCCTCCTCCCAGGGTGGGTGTTCCAGGTCGGAACCCCTTCCCGACCTCACGCCACCGGAGCCGAGAAGCACACGAAAAGCTGCGAACATCTTCCGAGAGCCCCCCTCCCCACCCCACCCCGGATCTCCATGCATCCTCAAGACCCCCGCCGAGATGGGTCTGCGCTTCTCTGCGGTGTCGTGAGCCCAGACCGCCAGCCGGCCTGGGTGCACAAAGCCAGGCGCCCCTGGCACGTTGGCAGGAATGGGCACAGCAGGACCGCCGGGCCCCCACCCTCTGCTGGTCCAGAAGCGGGCCTCGGTGGTGACAGGCCAGCGCAGGGCGGGGGCTGCAGGAGTGCTGTGCGCCAGTATCCGGGCCGGGCGGCAAAAGGGAGGCGCTCTGCAGGCCGGCGACCACGCACCTGCTTGTGGCTGTCCAAGAAAGACCAGGTTATGAGTTCATGCTGGCTTTTCCTGTAAAGGTGACTCACGTACCCTCTCTCTCTCCGAGAGCTTTCTGGGTGTTTCGTTCTCTAATCACACTCAGAAGAAAGCCTCCGCACCATAAGGACTGGGCTGGCCTCTCCAGTGGCCACTCCCCTTCCCAGGCCTCTTCAGACGGCTTCGGGGCAGCACGGATCCAGGCCTGTGGGGCCAGTCGACAGATGACCGAGGTGGGGGAGGGCGGAGGAAGCTGCCTGGTGGAAGCAGGCGCCGGGACTGGCCTGAGAGATGGCTGCACGAAGCCCCCCGCCCGGGGTGAGCCCTCAGCCGACTCGGACCATTACCGCGAACCCTTCGGCGGCTTGGCTGCGCATCCCAGAGGGGCGAGAGGTCACAAATGGCCTGTTCGTCCAGAAAAACCTGAGAGGACCCGGAGGCTGAGGGGGCACCCCTGCACGAGGCTGGCTGTGCGGCGGGAACCCTTCGGAGGGAACAAGGCTGTGCTCGACGCTCCAGCGTGGAGGGGTCACCTCTGGGACCCGTAGAGGAGAGCGAGGCCGAGGTCCACAAGGGCAGGGTTTCTTGGTCAAAGCTGGCGTTCCATTTGTGGACTTGGTGCCACGGCTTTGCCATCCAGGCCTCTCTGCGGGCTCACGGGGTGACCTCGGGCCAGCCTCTCAGAGGGCGCAGTAATACGGTAGCCACCCCTGGCAGGGCAAGGGAGGCCTGACTGGCGCTTGTGGAGGATGGAGCGAGAGGCCACCGGGCGTGCAGGTGTCTGAGCATTTCTAGGGACTTAGTTTCCGGAGCCCTCTGTCTCCCTGCATCCCCTACAGAGGCCTGTGTGTCCTCAGCTGGGTGACAGTCATTTACTACAAATGCTCTCAGGTAGAAAAGAAAAGCCATTTACTTCCAAGACCACCTCTGGCCTTCAATAATTATTTTTCACGAAGGTGCTTTCCTGGACTTGCCATTTCCAGGCCCAGGAGGTG
>NW_024412447.1:736206-740916 GCF_014898765.1 Herpailurus yagouaroundi | reverse complement strand
CCCCCCCCCCCCCCCCCCCCCCCCCCCCCCCCCCCCCGCCGCGTGTCTGGCGCTGGCCTGGCGGCCCGTGGGCCCTGAACACGCCGCCTCCGCAGGGGTCACTCTGCAGACAACCGTGAGGCCCTGCTGCGAGAGCAGGTGCACAGTGGCAGTGGTGGCCTAGTGTCCAGAGCAGCAGGGGTGATGGCCAGGCCTGGGTGACGGAGGGGGACAGATGGGGACAGCACAGCGGGGCTGCAGGTAGGCTGCCTGAGGCAGGAGAGCACCGCTCCTCAATGCCTCTGCTTTCAGGCACTGCCCTGGCCAACTCCCGTCTCACACAGGAGACTTTGCAGCGGGACCTCCACGGTACAGGAGGCCACTTACGCGGAGACTTGAGACTTGCAGAGGGGGCTCAGTTAGTGCCCGTGACCTGGCTCAGCGAGCTCTCAGGACAGCCCTGTGGAGCCTCCGGGGTGAGGCTCTGCTCACCCACCGGGTGGTGCCCGTGACGCAGGTTCTGTGCTGCCTCAGTTTCCCCAGCTTAGGAGCTCAGGTACCTGGAGCGCGACCGGGTGGGCCTGGGTGAGTCCCCGGCGTGGGGACGAGGAGGATCTGAGCCCGCACCCTCCTCCCCAGGCGCGCTGGGTGCCCAGAACGCGGGTGCGTGAACCTGCGCTCCGAATCGGTCACCTGAGACACGGTGAGAGGAAACCGACCGGGAGGGAGGTGTGAGCACGTGACCACCAGTCGCAGGCCCAGCGGGGCTGTCGGGGGACAGGAGCGAGTTCACAGGCTCTGCGGGCTGGGTTAGGGCTTTGGTGACACACAGCGATTTTCCTGGTGTTGCACTCACATTCAACTGGGGCATAAGTAAGCGTGTGCTTCCCTCGCGTGCGCTCACAGCGTGCAGACAAGCCGGGACGCAGGACGGCTCTGGTCCTTTCTTTTCCAGCCCTCCCTTAGGAGGACGCCAGAGAGGCCTCTCCGCAGCGACTGGCCCTCCTCTTCACTGCTGGCAAGGCCCACCCGCCCGTTAGGCGGCCTGTTAGAAGCATTTTGAGGCAAGACATCGGCGACTTGCTTTCTGTGCCTTTTCAAAGAAGACAAGATGGTATAAACCAGCCCGTCAAAACTGCACGCCTGTAAGCAATGGGAATGCGCTGGGCTGAGGTGCAGAGTGATCTCCGTGCAGACCGGTGCCAGGAGTGGGTCCAAGCAGCATGGGTGGGGGGTGGCTGAGCTGCTGCAGGGACGGGCAGGGGTCACGCCTGCTGGGAACCCTGCCTGCACACGCACAGACCCGGCAGACGTGAAAAACCAGCAAAGAGGAGTCACGCCGTTGAAAGGTAGCTGAGCTGGTCTCTCTAAAACCTTACCTGGTTTCCTTGCTTTGTTACCAGGAAATCCTGTCCTCTGGTGTGGGGCCCATCTGGGCCGGGCACCTGCCCCCCCACCCCCTGCCGGGGCCGGGCGGGGGTGAACACAGCTTCCCCCGTCCCTTGTCCACTGCCGTATGCACACACTGGTCCCTCGCCTAGACTGCCTTTCCTCGATTCTCCGTTCCTTTGTGAAGTGCTAACTCACTCCTGAAGTTTTATTTTGGCATCGAAGCCCCGGGGAGCCCTCCCTGACCGCTGTCCCCACCCCCCAGCCAGTCCTGCTGAGAGCTCTCTGAGCTCTCTAAGCTCTCTGAACGGCGGTGGGGGGGGGGGGGGAGGGTGATTTGTGCCAGAAGCCTGGCTGGCTGGGGAGGAGGACCATTAGGTCACAGGCTCCTCCCCAAGGTGAGCACCAGAACCCCACGTAGTAGAAGGGACAACAGAGAGTGGGAGAGCTTCTTGAGGGGGGCATAGGGCTGCGAGGCCCGGGCAGTGCACCCTGCTTGGGCAGACAGCCCGGCCGGGCTGACGGTCCTGTGGGTTGTTTCTATTTGACATAGACCCGCTGTGCACCGTGAGACTCAACTTCAGATGAATGTTCTAGAACAATCAGAATGCTTTGAAAATGACTCCTGAATGTTTATTTCCTTTTGTAATAACGGGCAGAGGCTTCAGCTACAATTAACATCCAGCTAGCAGGAGCCAGACACTCCGGAAAGGCTGATGTTTTCATAGGTTTTCAATGTAGAGGGCTTGCACATACTGATTCCTATCGCAAACGCTGCGCCTTCCTGGGGTGTGATAAGAAGCTGTTCTTATACAGATGGGTTGTTTTGAATTTTAGAGCTTTTTGCTTTTTACTGCTCTCAATTGCAGAGCAGTGAGTGGGCCGGGCAACCTGGCTGAGACGCATAAACAAAGAGCCGCCTCCCTCTCCCTGGAAGAGAGCAGGCTTGTCTGCCAGCTCAGGAAGGGCTGTGGGGGGCTGAGACCAGGCCGCCCGGTCCGGGCCAGCGGGGCGCCTATACAGGCCACAGGCTTCCTTTCCCTGGAAGGAGATGGGACACACACTCTTTTGTCTACGGGAGCACTAGTTTCTTGGGTTGTTTTGTTCTGACTGACTTGGTTTGTGGCTCGTGCTCCTTCCAGGTACCCCAGGCCAGGGGGAAACACAGAGACTCGCTCAGAAATTCAAAGGCCTGAGAACAGACCAAGTCTCCCATTTCGGACTCTGGGCAGGCCTGGCACCCCATCTGGGTTCCCGACCTCCCCTAGCTATTAACTAGGTGTGCTCTTACCTGGGGGGGGGGGGGTTGCTCAGAGCCCCTCATCTGATCACCGCCTGCAGTCATTTCCGAGGGAGCAACCAGCTGGCTGTCTGTACTGAGTTGCTTCCTGGTGTGCTGGGTTCTAATTAAAACTGGGAAGCCCTTGGGCACGCCCCCCCCCCCCCCCGGCATGTATGGGAGGAAGGGGACCAGGCCAGGCCTGCTGGGGGGACACACAGGACACCTGGCCCATTTCACCCTGTCCTGCTACTTCAGGACGTGGGGCTGTGTCTTGGCATCTCCAGTTAGAGGGAAAACCAGCCTTTTTCTTATCTAGACTGAGGACTGAGTCCTCTCCGCTCTTTGATGCCCAGGTGGTAATTTGGGTCCGAGGCCTGAGGCCGCCCAGTTATACAAGTGGCTTTAGGCTTTGAGCCAGCAGCAAGCAAGAGGAAACAACCAGGAAACACTGTTTAAGGAAGAAGGAGCACGGTTTTGTCACGCGCACGAACGTGGAGGAGCTCACCCCCCACCCCCCTGCTAGCAGCCCCCAAGACGTGGCCCTGCTATGTGGTTGGCTCCTTAAGGGCCAGGTGGCAGCTGTCTTCTCAGGATTCCAAATGACATCCTAGGGCCGTGGACGGGTGCAGCAGCCCCAGGACCCCCCTCCCCCGGCCCCCGGAGGCAGCACAGCCCTCCCAACAGCGATCTCGGCAAGGATGTCACTTTCTCGCTATGTAATAGGTACAGTCAGTCTCCACAGCCCACAGCCCACATGACCCACATCAGGTGGACGTACCTTGGCTTCCATCAACCTACCATGCGCTCTGACTTGCGGGAACGCCAGGTCAACGCTGACAGTTACGTCCTGGCCTCGAGCCGTGTCCCTCTATCCCCTGGAGGTTTCCATCCTGACTGGAGAGGCAGGACACCCCATGGTCAGAGAGCGGCGTGTGGCCCCGGGCCACGGGCTTTCCGCTCTGGCCCAGCTTCCTGTGTCGAGGGGCCCGGTAAGCACTCCCCAAATACGAGCTCCAGTTTTTAGAAGCTAGGTGTCGAGAGGCCTGCTTCGTTCGGGGGGAGAGCAGAGGTTCTGGTCTGGAGAGCCGGGCCCCACAGCGGTTCCTTTAGGAGCTCTGCCGCGGGCCACGGACGGTGGCCGTACGCTGGGCGTGATTATTAATAGCACCTCTGTTCGCTCCCAGCCGTGCCCCAGCTAGACCCGGTGGGGACAGTGGAGGATCTGGTCCCCGTGCGTGAGCAGCCTGGGAACAGGGTCGGAGCCATTTTAGTCCTACTCTTGTGTTTGCAGAGGTCTGTGAAACCGGCTTCCAGCCTCCCACTCTGCTGGCTGCTCAGCTTAAAGCTGGGAGATCTCAGAGGAGGGCCTCTCCGGTGAGGGGACATCACATGCGCAGGCTCCCTCAGGCCCCCCCCAAGAAACGAGGCCCAGCCTCGGGACCAGAGCTGAGGTGTCCTGGCAGCACTTGCTGCCCGCAGAGCAGGTGGGTGTTCAAAGGCTGGGGGCCACTGCCTTCCTAGGAAGTTTTGCGGGAGCCTTTCCATACCCAGGGGAGTCGCGTTTTCAGCAAGTGTCCGAGACAGTCGGCAACAGACTTGATAACTGCACTCAGACGTAGTTCCAGAACTTACTAAAAATTGTGTAATCACAAAGAGGAGGGAAGCTATAAGCACGGTCAGCCGTCAGCCTCCTTTCCCTCTCACCCCCTCCCCCTCCCCGCAGGACACCGGAGGAACCCTCCACAGGTTAATGACCGCAGGGCGGCTGCCCGGTTAGCTCAGCGGGAGGGCTGCCCCAGGCTGGGGACGGCGCCCCCACCCCGCCCGCAAGTGGACCGGTGCCCCCAAACCTCTGGGGAACAACGCCTCCACCCCACAAGGGGACAATGCCCCCAAACCCCTGGGAGACGGCGCCTCCAGCCCCCCAAAGGACGGCAACCCCCACCCCCCCTCCCCAAGAGGACAGCGCCAGGGCGGGGCCGAGGCACCCGAAAGTCCCAGCGGAACACTGGCCGTGCGGGGCCGCCACAGCCCGGGGCTCGCTGTCCGCGCGGGCCGAG
>NW_024412447.1:704083-726206 GCF_014898765.1 Herpailurus yagouaroundi | reverse complement strand
GGGGGGGTTGGGCCCGAGCTATGTGCTGCACCAGGGGGAGGTCGTGGAGACTCTGAGCTGTGTCCTGCACCGGGAGGGGAGGTTATGGGGGCTTCCGAGCTGTGTCCCGCACCAGGGGGAGGTCGGGGGGGGGGGGGGGGGGGCTCCGAACTGTGCCCTGTGCCAGAGGGGAGGGGCCCCGAGCTGTGTCCTGCACTAGGGAGGAGGGCTTGAGGGGGTCTCCAGCTGTGCGCCCTTAACAGCTCTTCCTTGGGGAAGGTCTCTGGGGCTCGCAGCCCCTCCGATTGCTGGTTCAGAACCCCGGATTCTAGTCTCATCCCCGGGCCATGTGACCACACGCGAGTTCCCTGCCTCTCCAGCCTGTTTCTCTGCAAAAGCGGGGAGCGGACTAAACCTTGTCCCTGTTGTGCACCTGGGGACTGGTCTGTCCTTGCTGTCTCCGCTCCTGGGACGGGTGTTGTCCTTTGCTTGGGACAGATAGCCCAAGGCGACATTATCTTAGCAAGTCCCACCCACACGTGGCACCTCATCATTGTTGGGGGAGTGGGAACGGCCTGCAGGGGTATCACCATTTTGCTTGTGAAGGTCTCTGGCTTTGACACGTTATTTGGCAACGTGAATTTTCACGGATTCTGGCAAGGCGAGAAGAAGCTGACCCATGGTTTCCGTATGCTAGCTGTGGAGCTATCTTGCAAATTACATTTAACAATGGATGGAGTTGATTTAATCATACGCTGTATCCATCCCGTGCAGCGTTTGTTTTGATGTTGCCGGTTCATTTTGGAGCCAGTGAGGTGGTGGTGTCAGTTCCTCCCCATAGCTCAGACCGTTTGCAGATCTTGCACAGCCTACAGGGCCCGGAAGGCAAGGGATCCCCGAGCTGAGGCTATAGTCGTGTTCGCTACCCAAAGGCAAGGGCATTTCCGCTTCCTCGGCACAAAAGCCCCTGGGGAAGAATGCAGCGCACAGACCGCGGCTGGAAAGGCAGGAAAACCTACTGGAAAATCTTGTGCGGAACCGGCGGCCTCTCTGCGGGCTTCGCACAGGAGAGCCTGTGTTCTGGGCCTGCTCCCAGCGCCCTGGCCCGTGAACTCGGGTGGCACGGAGCTGTCTCTAGGGTTTCCTACTGGGCTTTCGTTACTAGGAATCTGCTTTCTGTTAATGTGGCGAGTTCAGCACTGCCGGGTCAGGAACGAGCGTCTGCTGACTTCTTGGAAGTTGTCCAGAAGCGTGTTTTTTGTGCGTTAAACGCTACTTCTAGACCCGTTTCCGATTCCTGTGCTTCGTTTTCCTCCTGGCTCTGCCCGTTCTGGCCATCAACCTGCCGGAATGGCATTTCCGGATTAAACTGAAAGCGCACCCCTCAGTTTCTGGCCAGGCACACGTTTCCGGAAATGAGAGGAAGGCAGCTTCAGAGTTTACTAGGAAGGGGGTGGGCGTGGCTGGGGGGCGGGCTCAGCGGCCTGCCGCGAACACAGGCGTGACTGTGCACGTGACCTTTGCCGTTAGATCTGGCATCCGTGCCTGGAAGCCGTAACTGTGACATTCCACGGTCGGGCTGTTGACCGCACGATGCAGCTGGATTCCACGCCTTGCTGGCCTGCTGGTAATGGAGGAAAAGTTTACGGAGTCTAGATCGTTAAACCCCGCCGGTGGGCGGTCCTTCTCGAAGTGACAGAGCTCGCACAGGGGGAGCCCGCCAGGGCCTGTGCCTTCCCCCCACCCCCGATGTAGGCAAAGTCACCCCAAGGCAGTGAGGGCTGGCAGCAGGGACGTGGTGCCCTTGGGGTCTGCAGTCCAGGAAGACCCACCTTGGAGTTAGGAGACCCCGTAGGTCCCTACCTCTGGCGAGCAGGTAACCGTTTCCTTTTCTAGCGGCGGAGGCTACGCCTTGGTGTGTGGCTGTGAGGTGCTGGGGGTGTGCCTCGCCCAGTACCGCGTCCTGGGTCTGGCTGACGGAGGCCTCCAAAGGAGGGGCCCTCACGGCCTCTCTGGGGACCCCGCCTGCCCTCAAAGGCCTTCAGAGCTTGTGTGGCAGACCAGGTAAACCCCCTCGGCTGAGCAGGGCGTCTCCAGAAATGGAAACTGGAGTGCGGGGCTGCTTCCTAGCTCTGTTCTCAGTGGACTCAACGGTCTTCCTGTCCCCATGCGTTCTCTTCCATGTGCCCTGTCATCTCAGATCTAAGACCTCAGGGCCCTGGACACTTTCTGTCCCCGAGCCTCTCCCGGCCTGTGCGGACACCCACGTTTGACATCTGAGCGTGTGTCCTGTGAATTGTGCCAAAACCAAGTCCGCTCCTCCCCTGGCCTCCCCCGTCTGCCCCTGGAGCTGGCGTCCTCCTAGTCCCCGTCCCCTTCTCCCTTGTCAGCTCAGCCTCCTCGCACCTCTCCTGTCTTCTGCCAGTGTCCACGGGCTCGGGGCAGGGCGACGGCCACAGCTCATCCTGTTCACACCTCGTTCCCTGTGCCCCTGGAGCTCCTTGAGAGCAGGGCTGCTCTTCACCTGTGTCCCCTGAGGCGCCTGCACTCTGCCCTGGATGATGGTCCCAGATGGTGCCCATAGAGCCGGCGCTGAGCCTGACCGAGTTGTACCCCGAACCTCCCCCTACACCTGCCAGGGGGAAGGGGTCACCGATGTCTGCCAGGTAGCTGTCCCCATCAGTCACTCAGCCCCACGGGCACCACCTGCACACGTCCCTCCGGGAAAGGACCCTGGGAGATTTCTCCACCCCCATCCCTCCCCCAAAAGTCTCGCCTGTATGCTCTTTCTGTCTGTCCCCGTGTCTACCTCCACTCAAGAGCGGGCCCTCCCAGGACATGGCTGGACATGCTGATTTTGGGTGAACGGACAGGCCAGCTGTGAAAGGGTAAATGTGCCCTAAAAAAAGTCCTCGCAGGGTCAGGGGACTTTGTCTCCAGAAAAATCTGGTCCTCGTCTCGGGGCTGGAGGTTCCCTGTGTCCCCAGGCAAAGGCACCAGCTGAACCCACAGAGCCCCGTGGGACACCCACAGTGTCACATTGCAGGCAGGAGGCTGGGCCGTGTGACTCACCCTGGCTTTGCCAGTGTGGCGGGGGGGTGCAAGGGGGGCTCCTCGCTGGCTCGAGACCACCCTGTCCCCAAAGGAGGTTGGTCCCCGCACGGCCCTGCGAGAGATGTGGCATCCTGACCCTGTCCCGGGCTGAAGCTGTGAGGGACCGAAGAGAGGTTTTGTGGGGCTGGTCCTCTCCAGCCTTCCTGCAGCCCCCTGACGCTGCACCTGTATCGGCCTCTCACAAACTTCACATTCTGCCCACACTGCAAACTCCTGTTTGTGTCCTGGGGTTTGAAGAAGCAAGTGGGGGCACCCAGGTGGCTCAGTCGGTTGGGTGTCCGACTTCGGCCCGGGTCATGATCTCACGGTTCGTGGGTTTGAGCCCCGCATCGGGGGGGGGGGGGGGGCGACTCTGTGTCTCCCTCTCTCTCTGCCCCTCCCCTGTTCGGGCTGCGCCTGTGTCTGTCTCTGTCTCTTTCTCTCTCTCTCTCCTCTCTTTCTCTCAGAAGTAAATATTAAAAAGAAAGCAGTAAACAGCAAGAGTGAAAACCGAGTCTCCTAGTGCTGAAACACAGGCTGGCTGCCCAGTGCTCTCCACCTCTGCTGGCGTCCTGGCTCTGGGGAGTCTGGTGCGCAGGGCCTGTGCTAGCAAGGGGGTGGCGCCACGGCCCTGGAAGCCGGGACTGGGTCGCAGGTCCCGCCGACAGCCCAGGCCGTGACTCTGAAGAACGCCCGTATGGGAGAGCCTCTGCGGAGCACTGGCCTGTCCCCCAAGGGCCACTGTCCCTGCCCACCTCCCACCTGTGACCATCTGTGGATAAGACTTGACCCCTCCAGTTCCTCATTTCTGGCAACCAAGGAGGTCACCTCCACTGGGATCCTGGAGTCTGTTCCTTAACGTGTGTCCCTGGGTGTGTGTTTCTGGGAGGGAGGAGGGTCCGGCGGTTTTCATCACGTCCGTCCTCCAAGGCCGGGTGGGTTTAGGTGGCGAGAGCCGGGTAGGGAAGGAGCCTGGCTGTCCCCGGGGTCGTGGGGGACCTGCAGGCCTGGGCAGGTGGGCTCAGGTTGCAGTTATGTTTTTCACCCCGACTTACAGACCCAGGGAGTTTGAACCTGGATTAAGGAAACACTATTTGCACGGTCTCTCCTGACTTTTGGCATTTCCGCTGTGAATGTTGGCAGGCCACGGTGGCATTGGCGGGATGTGTGGAGGGCACGGGCACTTTCCTGGCACGTGACGGGTGGAGACCGCTCCCGGCGTCACCTGTACTCGGCTCCCCTGCCCGGTTGCACGACAGACCCGCGCGGATGGGTTCGTGTGGTGTCGACAGTCTTTGGATGAAGGGTTCCGTTTGTGCCTCGCATGTCCTGTGTGTTCCGTTTCCTGCATTTAAATTTTTTTTTTTCAACGTTTATTTATTTTTGGGACAGGGAGAGACAGAGCATGAACGGGGGAGGGGCAGAGAGAGAGGGAGACACAGAATCGGAAACAGGCTCCAGGCCCTGAGCCATCAGCCCAGAGCCCGACGCGGGGCTCGAACTCACGGACCGCGAGATCACGAGATCCCGCGAGATCGCGAGATCGCGACCTGGCTGAAGTCGGACGCTGAACCGACTGCGCCACCCAGGCGCCCCCCGTTTCCTGCATTTAAAAGCCTTCTGAGAGGGGTGTCCAGGCCCCGCTACGTTGTGCAGGACCCTGCACCCAGGAGCTGTGCCCCGCCAGGAGCCCTGCCGCCCCGAACAGCCGCTCTGACAGCCGCTCTCCCTGTCCTCCAGGAGCTCACTTACATCCGGCCGTGAGCTCCTCGAGGCCAGAGCCCGCGTCTGCCTCCACTCAGCGCCAGCCCGCGACTCCCGGAGGGCGTCGTGCCCACCACCACACGCACCTGGAGACTCGGCTGTGTTCCAGGAGCAGCTTCCAGAATTGTCCGCACACACCTTTTCGGAAATTGTTGTCATTTTAACCAGGACGCTGCAAGCAAAACGAAAGGGGAAATTGTTTCACTCTCGCGGGCGCGAGGGGGTAGCCGTCGCTCACGTGTCACTTTAGCCGGGGGCTTTGGGGTGGTGAGAGGGATTGGGGAAATTAGGCTTTGAAGGATCTGACAGTTCGTACCTGCACGTTCCGTATCCTTCACTGTCACTTGAATCTGCTGCTGTCGCTGTGGGTTTCCGATCGTTGAAAGGGTTCTAGGTCTGTCTGCAGACGGTGCCACGGAACGTGGACAGAGGCCACGTGGGGGTCTGCGATGCCTCTGATGACTGTACCCGCGTCTTGTTTCAGAATAAAACATTTCTCTAAAACGTTGCAGGAAACGCTCTTTTTTGTTCTCCGTTGTTAGGTAAGGGAAATTGTGCTACCGTGTGATACCTGGTAGTAAGTCTGATTAAGGTGTACTTTTGAGCTAGAGCGAAATTTCTGAAGGCGCCACAGCCAGAGGCATGGGCTTCCTGCCCACCTGTTTCCTAGGTTCAGAGCCAGAAGGAAGTGGGGCCTTCCTGGTGGGGAGGCCTGTGAGCCTGCTGCTGTTTTCTGGACCCGACTCTGGAGTCCCTTCTGTCCCCCAAGCTCCGGGCCACGAAGCAGTTGACGTCAGGGGGCCTGGACTCCAGGGGGGCGGATCCCACCGTGACCCTGGGGAGCACCCAGCTGCGGGGAGCACTGGTTAGACTGTTGTGGACAGTTTATGGACAGACTACTGTGGCTAAAGATCCTCGGCGCCGGGGGCCACACAGATGTGGCTCGGGCAGGGCTCTGTCCACATCCGTAAACCGAGGACCGAGCAGAGACTGTCCCTCCCCTGCCGGCCAGCCCTTCAGGGGCAGCGCCGTGTGGCGCTTAGGGTGCGTCCGTAGACGCCACGCACAAACTCCAGTCGGGGTTTTGTCGTCTGAGGTGCCCTGACCTCACGGCCCTGGGCCCTTTGCCACAGCAGCACCCTGCCACCACCCGATAGCACTTTCTACGTGAACGGATAACCGGACCACAGACTGTCGCCTGACGCTTACTCTCGATGCTTCTTAAAACCGTTTGCCGTGGAGCTGCTGCCACGATGAGCCGCCTTCCGGGGGGCATAAAGGTCTGGTTCTGTGGGGGGAGGGGCCTGCCCTCTCCCCACCCCCAGCCCCTGCTCACGTGCTGCGACTCCCGGCTCTGGTCCCGGCTCTGCCTCCTTCGCCTTCGGGACGAGCGTCCAGACCCTGCAAGCGGCTTGGCTTTCCCTGAGCGCTCCTGGGGTGTCGTGACCTCTGCCCCCACCCCCTGGAAGAGCAGGGCCCAGGTGGGCCGGTCTGCACCCCGCTTCTCCTCAGAGGCCACCAGCGGGCCCCCTGGGACCCGGCATGAAACGGGCAGGAAGGGCGTCTTGCTCCCGCCCATCCTGCTTGGAGCACAGGCCGCACAGAAGTGGTCTCGAGAAACACTGGGTTTATTGCAGTTTTGGCCTCTTTCCTAGGCCGGCCCCGAGGCCACGTCTTCAGTCAAGGTGGAGACCCCAGGAGGGCACCGGGCCTGCCCTCCTGCCTCCCATCATGGTGTCACCACTGCTCCCCTGGACCTCAGGAAACCCTCAGAAATCCCTATGGCCTCGGGCAACTAGGCTTGCAGGCAGGGGGCATGTGCCGCCCCAGGGCTGTGTCTGTCCAGAGACCCCCTCTGGAAGCACCCCCTGTGCTGGCGGCCTGTGAGCCCCGTGTGAGAGGAGCCGTGCGTGTGTGTGCACATGCGTGTACGTGGTGTCAGGGCTGCTGGAGCCTCCCTGGGGCAGCCTGGAGGCCCCACTGCTGGTTTTAAAGGAGGCAGAGGGGGGAGCTGGAGAGAGAGCGTCTCTTTTGTTTTAGAAGATTCCGGAAAGATCTGGCGTTGAGTGGGAACACAAAGGTTGTCAAGGCACTGGCACTTTGTAAGCTGGCCTCTGGGGAGGCAAGAGGGGAGGGGAGGGGAGGGGAGGGGAGGGGAGGGGGAGGTCTGCAAACGCTGGATGTGCCTGGGGTAGCCTTTGCCCTTCCGGAGGCCTTGGGGCAGTGGCCTGGTCCCAGGCCAGAGGCGGAGTGACCAGTGCTCGTGTGCCAGGTTTTCCAGGAAAGGGGACGTGTGTGCAGGTCCTGGGGTCATGATCCCCCGCCCCATTGAAAGCCTGGTTTGGTTTGATATGGGGAGCGGGTTGGGGCTGTACTGCTGGGCGCAAGGTATCTGGGAAAACGGGTGTCAGGAGGCCGCGGCCCTATCGGGAGAGCGAGAGGCCGGCAGCCTGCATCCACCAACTGCTCAGCTGCTGGGGGAGGCACCCAGGCCTTCCTCGGGAGGGGTTCCTAAGTGGAAAGGCCTCTGTGGGTACCCCACCCCCCAACCTTGAGCAGTATGCTCTCAGCCCTGCCTCAGTGCCCCCGGTCTGCGGGCAGCAGACAGTGGGGGCAGCAACAGGGCTGGGGGGCTGGGGAGAGGGAAAGGAGGAGGGGCAGGTCTCCTGCAGGGCTGTGGGGGGACGGGGCTCTCCTCTCCGCCCAGAAATCCTTGTCCCCAGTGCGTGAGTGCAGGTGCAGGGTCAGGAGAGAGGTCCGAGGTCAGTGAGCTTTGACACGTGCTGGGGTGAGATAGTCACACCCGGCCCTTCCCCGCAGGACTTGCCACCAGGCGCTGGGTCTCCTGGGTCCCTGGGAGGGCAAGACTTTGAGCAGCCCCTTCCCCAGGTACTGGGGGTGAGGGAGGGGGTCCAGGGAGCTGAGGGGCACCCTTCCAGGCTGGTTTTCCCTTGCCTTTCAGGGAGGAGCCGCCTGGGGCGCCGGACAGGACACGGCCCTCGAGCTGCCCGAGCTGACCCCGGAGGAGAAGAGGGTCCTGGAGAGGAAGCTGAAAAAGGAGCGGAGGAAAGAGGAGAGGAAGCAGCTTCGGAAGAATGCAGCCCCGAGCGTGCCGGCCAAGCCCTCCGGGGCCCAGCTGGCCCTGGACTACCTCCGTGGGTGAGGCGACCCTCTCACGCAGGGCCTGGCCGGGTCCGGAGGGTCTCTGGTGTACCAGGAGGGACGGGGGCTTGGGTGAGCTGCTCCAAATCTGGCTCCTGGGGCCAGTGGTGTCCCCGCAGCCTGGGACCCGCCCTGGTGGGCGTCACCACAGAACCACCACCCCCAGTGCCCACTCGAGCCCTCGGGGTGCCTGGCAGACCCTGGTTTACCCCGTTCCCACGGCAGGCAGAGCCTGGCATTTGCCAACAGCTCTGTGCCAGCCTGTCCAGGAGCTCCCGGAAAAGCCAGGCCCCAGTGAAATCGCTGGCTTCTGTTGGCAGAGGAACCCGCGGGGAAGTAAAGTCACGGGTTCCAGCAGCCTCCCCCCGCCCCCGCCGCCCACAATGGTTTTCCTCCTCCGGAAGTGGGGTCCGTCCAGTGGCACCAGCGGCCAGCACCAAGACGGGCTTCCCTGGGGAGACCCGGCTCCGACGCACTCATCTGTGCGTTGATCGTGGGGAGCGGTGTATGCGCAGCCGCCCCGGCCGCCCGCCGCCGAACTCCTTTGACTCCAACAGCAGCCCCTGCTCCCGGCACTCACTCCCCATTCCCCTCAGACCGCCCCACCCGCCTCCACCCAAGCCCTCGTCCACCCCGTGTCTCTGTGGGCGCGTCGATTCCGGACGATTGTGCACGTGGGAGTCACGCACAGCGTGGCCTTTTGCGAAGCGCTTCCTTCGCTCGGCGAAACGTTTGAGGCCCACCCACGTTGCAGCACGTGTCAGGCGTCCCTTTCTCTTTACGGCCAGATACCACGCACCGCACGCATACGCCACGTCTCGTTTATCCGCTCACCCGCTCGTGGGCGTTCGGCTTGTTTCGGGCGCGGGGCCGTTGTGGCTGATGCTGTGGTGCGTGTCCCCGCACGGGATCTTGTGGGGACATGTCTTCCTCGGTCTCGGGCACAGCCTCGGAGCGGGATCGCCAGGGACCCCGTTTTTGCAGGAGCTGCAGACCTGCCCACGGCGGCTGCGCCACGTTAACAGCCCCACCGGCAAGGGCCCCGGGCGACCTCTGCCCGTCGGCGCCCACCCTCGCTGATGACAGCCACGCGGGTGGGTGTGAGGCCGTGTCTCGCTGTGTTCCTCGTTTGCATCCTGTACGTGTTAAACAAAGATGCCGATAACCCAGGGGGCTGCCGAGCGGCGCCCTCTTGGCTCCTCCCCGGAGGGGTCCCTGGAAGGGCTCAGCCAGGAAGGCAAGTGCCCCCCCCCCCCCCCCCCCCCCCCCCGTCCCAGCTCCGTGACTCCACCTGCTGGCCCCGGGCGTGGCTGCGTTGGGGGCAGGAATCCAGCACACCAGCTGGCTGGCCTCCTCAGGGCAGAGAACTGAGGGTCCCGCAGCCTGGCCCGGGTGAGGAGGACCCTGTCCGCTGGTCCCCGTCCCCAGCCTTAGGGATGTGTAATTCTGTGCGACGTGGGACCCTGGGGCCTCTGCACTCTTGGCTGCTGGGCACAGTGGACGGGGCTGGAACCAGCACCCCTTAAGGAGTCCAGCCCCCAGCGTTGGTGTCACCTGGGCACACGCTCCCACACGTCCCAGTGAAGAGAGAGCTGGGTCTGGGGTCTGGGGTGCGGCTGGGGAATCTGCATGTGCTGGGACCAGGTCTCTGGCTCAGCCCTCCCGGCCTCCCTCCCTAAACTCAGCAGGGGTGCAGGGGCATCGCCAGCCCCCGTAGCCCTGGCAGAGGCTGGATTGGCCCTGCTGCATGTCATGGGTCTAGAGGGGTGAGCCCTGCAGGGACCATACACAGCAGCAGCTCGAGAATGCCGAGGGCTGCCTGGTGCAGGGGCTCAGCACCGTCCGTGCAGCCGTGTTCTCTGAGGTCAGAGCTGAAGGCCGTCCCCGGTTCGTGGCCAGAGAGGGCAGGAGCGCGTGGGTGGGGGCCCCCTGGTACTTGAGGACAGATGCCTGCTGCTCCCTCCGCTGGCGTGTGGGTGTGGGGTCCCCGGCTCAGCTGGGCTGTCAGCACGGCGTGGGGCACCAGCCTTGGGGATGGCAGGGCCTGGGCTGGAGCCAGCCTGCTGCTTGTCAACGTGGGTCCTCGAGCGAGAGGGTCGTCCTCTGTGGTCTCGGCTGTCAGCCTGAGAGCCCACGTGTGTTTCTGTGAGCGTGCACGGGTCACGGCTGGACACAGGAGGCCGCGGGGCCGGGGCTGGACAGAGGAGCCGGGGGACAGGCCAGCCACAGAGTGGACCTCAGGCTGTGCCACAGGCGCAGAGCCCGCCTGGGGTGGGCGGGGGTGAGGACAGGCTAGAGGCCTGCGGCCGCTCTTCGCATACACCCCGTGTGGGCGACAAGAGGCCGGGCTGCGGACCCGGTCTTCGCTCCCGAGGCCACGCCTCCCGCCGCGACGTGGACTGCCCAGCTCCCTGGCGTTCACCCACCGGGGGCCTGTCCTGTCCAGATGCCCCATTACCTAGAGGCCGGCCCGGGGACGCCATCCATGTTGTGGTAGGCCGCCTGTCCTCTGCTGTCTGGGCCTCGCCTCCAGCCCGCGCGGGCTCCTGTGGCCGCCCGGCGTCCCCGTGCCTGGCAGCTGTAGGTCTTGTGTGGCGGGAGCTGCACCCCATGCGTGTGCTTGGAATGGTAGCGGTGGTCTCTGGGCCCGCGGGAGCCCCGAGGGAGCCCCGAGGGCAGCCTGGCCCCTGTGGGATGTCAGACCCAGGGCCGAGGCAGCCAGCATGCTCTCCCCGGAGACCCCACACCAACCCCTCGCCGGGCTGGGGGCAGGGAGACGGACTCCGGCTGTTGTTTCTTCCCTCTTCCACCGGGGCCCCTCCCGCCGACTGAGCCGGACACGGCAGCTCCTCCCTCACGGGGTGTCCTGTCCCGCTGGGCGCCCGGCCCCAGCCCCATCCCCAGCGCAGGCCGGGACTCGATCAGGTGCTGCGTAAGCGGGGGTCAGCGGGGCGCACGGCCTCAGCGACTCAGGGCCTGCCTTCCCGGGACGAGAGGCTGCTGGGCCCCATCCCTCTTTTACGCCCGGGGCCTGGGCCGGCCAGCCGATTCCAGCTTCCCGTGAGCTGAGAGATTTCTGCCGTGCAGACCGGGCCGTACGAAATCCGCGAGTTGTCTGATTGCCGCGAGAGCACGGGCTGCTCTAGGCCGCGATGGCACTGCCGGCTGGAACGTGGGGGTTGGTACGTGTGAGGCCTGGGGCCGGGTTCTTAGGGTTTCCCTGAAGACCGCGGCCTTGGGGACGGGTTGGTGGAGATAGAGACACATTCACCGGCTCAGGGGCTCCAGAACCTGCCCGATGTTGGGGCTCAGGCGGGGCCCGTGGGACACACGTGTCTCTGGGTGGCCGTGGGCCAGGGGCCTGTACAGCAGCTGCACGTGCTTCTGCCCGTCTGGGTGTTGAAGCGTCCTTCACCCATGACCTCACGGAGCCATGTTCTCTGGGAGCCACTGACGACTCCGTACCCCCTCGGGAGGGTGGGGCTCAGCCCTTACCACCAGGGAGCCCACCTAACGCGGGGTCCCCGCTCCCTCCCTGTGGACCCTGGTCTCTCAGATTCTCTATCCCCACGGGTCCTGCCTCTCAGGGAGGCGTCTCTGAGACGGAGCAGGAGCCTGGAGAGGCGGGCTGGCTTGTTCATGTCCGTCATCCCCAACTTCACTCCTGTGTCCTCGTCGTCCTGGTCTGGGGGCCTCCTCTCTGCCTGTCGTGGCCTAGGGGCTTGGGGCTCCCAGCCAGTGCCCCTTGCTTCCTTTGGGCCCACACGGCAGATCTGAAGCCACCGTAACACTGTCTGGGGGTTCAGGTGACCACAAGGGGGGGGGTTGAGCCTAAGCTAGACCAGAGCCCTGGCTCGGGTCAGGCACACAGCCCGTCCGTGTTGTCGATGCTGTGGCCACGGCAGCCAGGTCCGTGGAGCCCCAGGTCCCAGGCAGTGGAGCTCGGCACCTCCACACCCTCCATCAGCCCAGGACGGACCCCGCAGACCCTTGGGGAGGTCGTGTGCCATCTTCCAGGGCAGGGGAATTGGCCAGCGTGCAGGTGGTCAGTGGAACCAAATGGTGATTTGAACAGAGAAAGTTTATTGTAAAGAAGGAGTAAGCACAGCAAAGGGCTTGCTAGTAAGTCGAAACCCAAGACCCGGGAGGAGCAGACCCCAAGACAGCCGCTCCTCAGGGCCGGACGAGCCCAGGGCCCACACCTTTGGGGGAGGAGTCACAGGAGCTGTGGCCACAGGACTTGCTGGGAAGGCTGCTCACGGGAGGCCTGGCCAGGGCTTCGTGGACCGTCGGCTCCAGGGGGTTGCTTGCTGGAACCAGAGTGCATCAGCCTCCGTGTCCTGTTTTTACGGGTCTGCAGCTCCTTCTACTTAGCGTCGCGCCATCTGGCAAACCCGTTTTTTGAAGACCCCCCCTCCTCCCCCCAGCAGAGTGGGCGATGGACGGTGTGAGCCAGCGCAGTCACTTGATAACCAGCACGGGGCAGGGGCCCCTCGGGCTAACCCGCAGGGATCAGCCAGGGACAGCGCCCGGCCTGGCGGCTCTTGGGCTCTTCCTCGGGGCCTCCTCTAATGACCACGGCCCGATTTCTGCCGCGCACTCGTTCCGGGCACAGGCCGAGGGCCACACCTGCGGGTGCGGGAGTCCGGGTCGTGGTGCCCTGAAGGCACACCACTTTGTAGGGGCGCCGGTCAGTCTCCAGGGCCAGATCCCAGATGTGAATCCACGGGTCCCCAGCGGGATGGGATGGGAGCAGGGACCCGGTCTGGCTCAGGTCCTGTTCTGTGGCTGCCACACAAAGTGCCCGTGGTCCCCGGCAGACGTGGGGCTGGGCTCAGGCGGCTCTGCTGTCACGTGACCGTGTGTGTGAAGTCGAGTAAGAGTGACTCCACCTCAGCCCCGCGAGCTACTGTCCCTCCAGTCGAGGCTGCAGCTAGGGCACATCACACACCCTGGGGGCTCACCCCCCGCCCTCCTGCCCACACCCCTCGGTGCCCCCGAGTCCCAGACACGCCGCCCTTCCCTTCCTCCTGCTTGTCAGCAGGCTGGCCTCGTGGCCGCGGGTTGGGTGGGGGCTGGGGTGAGGGGTCACACGGCCTCAGGTGGCCCACACCAGCACGACCCTCGGGGTCAGGGTTCCTGGCTCCCCCCAGGCTGCTCTCCCTCACCCTCCACACACAGCTCTCAGTTGGAAGGCCGTCCCCGCTCCGGCGGGCACACGGTGAAGGCTGACGCGGGAGCGGCTGATTTCAGGAGCCTCCGGGGGCCCGTGCCGTCTGGCGGGGATGTGGAGGCAGGCGCTCGGGAGTGAGGCGCCCTCCCAGCGCCAGGCCCCTGAGCCCCCTCCGCTGCTCCTCGTCTGCCGCCCTCCAGCTGGGGAGGGGCCTCCACACACCTGGTGCACAGACCCTCTGTCAGTTCCCGCCGGCGCCTGACGTGTCCTGTCCTTGCTTCCCAGCTGGGCCCAGAAGCATGAGAGCTGGAAGTTCCAGAAGACGAGGCAGACCTGGCTGCTACTGCACATGTATGACAACGGCCAGGTATGTGCACCGGTGGGGCAGGGGTGTACATGAGGCAGGGAGCAGGGGTGTGCACACCCGGTGGGCGTGGTTAGAGCAGGTGTGTGCACGCTGGGAGGCTGTTAGGGCAGGGGTGTGCACGCTGGGAGGGCGTTAGGGCAGGGGCAGGGGTGTGCACACTGGGGGGGTGTAGGGCAGGGGAGGGCAGGTGTGCGCACATGTCCGACAGCAATCGTGTGTGCACGCTGGGGGAGGGGAAGCATGTGCAGATGTAGGACGGCGACTGCCATGTGCGTGGTAAGTGAGCGGAGGGAGGTGTGGAGCGTGCGTCCCCGGTGGGGAGCGTGCGTCCCCGGTGGGGAGGAGAGCTGTGTGCACCTGGCGCGGTGGGGAGTGCGTCTGGGAGAAGCCAGTTATCAGACACAGGTGGGGCACGGGGGTGCCCTCCCAACGCACCTGGTGCAGGATGGTCCATGCCGACCTCCCTCGGTCACATGATTCAGGGGGCACCTGGGTTTGACATGCGGTAATCAGCCACGTCTGTGGACCTGCTTCGGGATTCCAGAAACGCCCCGATTGCCACCACACCGTTGGCAGCTCTCGTCCTGGCCAGTGGTCGCCCTGGTGCTTGCCACGTGGTGCTCCTTGGTCCACCCTCGTCTGCCTTGGTCGACTGGCTTTCCGCCCTTGGGCAGAGCCTGGCCGCCTGCCCCCTCCCCCGCCCCACCAGAGCCACATCCGCGTCTGCGAGGGTCTTCTCCCAGGCTGCGTAAGCCCCTGCTACCGCCATTTGTTCTGACAAGTATAGCTTTCGTCACAAGCGTGACAGCCCTGCTGCAGGGAGGTCCAGGGTGCCTGTGTGCCCGTGACCGGGGAAGGACACGCCTGAGAGCCCACAGCTTTCCAAACAGGCGCCAGGGCTGGGCCAGCCTGTACCGCTGCAGGAGTCACGGGCCGGCCTTGTGACCCACCGCAGAGCCCGCACTGGGGCGTGACACCCCACCCTTCCTTCCCCGTGACCCCCCTGTCCCGTGCCTATCCGTGGCCGCTCCCCACTCGCCATAGCTCAGGGCCCACACCCCCTCCCCCCAGCACATCACCAGACTTCTGTGCCCAGGAGCCCGGGCCCCGGCGGACACACTGTCCCTGGAACTCTCTGGAGCAGGTGTCACACACACAGAGCGAGCGGGCAGCTGTGGACAGAGACCTGTGTCCTGACCACCCTGCCCGCCCCCTTCCCCCCCCGGGGCCTCAAGGTGCTGGCAGGTGATGGTGGCCTGACAGCCAACTCCCAGCCTGTGTGGACTCGCTGTGCCCTGAGGAGGGGCCTAGGCGCCTCGGGAACCGAGGCCTTGCTTCCTGAGGCCCCTGGAGACCACCTGGTCACTGCCCGCCGGGAGGTGGGCTGGAGACGTGTCATAATTTTGACGAAGCCTGATTTTTGTCTTTTTTCTTTTGTCACTTGTGCGTCTGGTGTCGTAAGTAAGAAATCACGGTCTCCCCCAAGGTCATCAGAATTACCCCAGTGTTTCCTTGTGAGGGTTTTGTAGTTTCTGTTCTTACCTTTAGGCCTTTGAGCTCTTTGGGGTTAACTCTGTGTGTGTGTCACTTAGGTTTCTGTGAGTAGACTGTCCCCCAGCGGATGGACTTGGCACCTTCCCGGTGTCCTGTCATTTACTTAGCCATCTGCCCCGCTGGGACGTGAACCCGGAAGGACAAGGCTCGCCGGCTTTCACGGACCCCCACATCTCTGAGCTTAACGCCCCGGAGCTGCCTGGGCTCCCCTGGAAACCGGGGCACGTGCACCTGAACCCAGCTGGGGGGAGGGGTGGTGTCCGGGGCCTTTCCGGGTGGGCGGATGGACCGATGGATTCATTGGTCTCTGGTGAGCCCCCTGAGGTCAGGGTCAGGGTTCACTTGGGGTCCAGCACAGGCAGTGGGATAGAAGAAAGCCCTGGACCGCAGCGGATGACTGTGGCCGAGGCGCCCGGGGGTGGGGGGGTAGAAGGGGAGGCGCGGAGGCGGGGAAGGGGGAAGGGCCCTGGGAACGGTGTGCCCGGCCCTTGGTTCCGCAGACGCTCCCGGGCCTGCGTGACTCAGCAGGCTGGTGGCAGGAACAGGAGGGGACCCCGGGGCCAAAGCTGGGGGTCCTGGTTGCTCCGGCCCCCAGACGCTAGACGGTGCTGCCTCCTGGCCCCACACCGAGCCCCGCTTCCCTTTGTGGGCGTCCTGCCGTCCCGCCCACGTGCCCCACCGGCTGTGTGTGGCCCCGGAGCAGAGGGCCGGACCCTCCTTGGCTGGACCGTGGCAGCAGTGGCGCCCCGGTGCTGCCCGCGGGAACAGCAGAGGCCGTGACGTGAGACGAACCTGTTCTGTGGTCCCACGCGTGCCCTGTCTTCCTGGTGCGCCTACTTGAAGAACCCCCACCCCCACCCCCACCCCAGCCTCACTTCGAGCCCCTGAGGCGCACGGGCCTGACCTCATGGCCGCCACGTGTCTGCGTGTGTGCGTGGGTGTGCATGAGCACTTCCTGTCGGGAGCAGGATATGCGATTCGGTTTCACGGATGAGACAGAAGCCACATCCGACCCCCGTGGGGGTGGACTGACAAGGGAGGGGAATGGAAAGCCCGGAAGGGAACGAGTACGCTCAGGGTCCACAGAGGCGGAGGGAGCCACGACCATTCGACGGGGAAAGAATGGCCTCCTCCGCAAGCGGAGTTTTGCCAGCTGGATTTGCACGTGTCAAGGAAGGAAGGTGACCCCATCTGACCTCTGTCAGCAGCCCTCAAAGCGGATTGAGGCCCCGGATGTCGGGGCTGAAACTAGAGCTCCCAGAAGCGAATGTGGGGGCACCTGTTGTGGCCTCAGGTCGGGCACAGGCGCCGACTGCCCCAGCACAGCGACCACAGACTCAGACTGGCGGGTGGGGAGATGGCCACCCACCCACCCACAGGAGGGAGGAGGTGGGCGCAGACCCCGATCTCACGACTGTGGGAGCTTTTCTAGGTCGACAGAAGGGCAGCCCAGCTCTAAAACGGACAAAGGGTGTGTGTCGACCTCTGTCCAGAGCAGACGATGCAGGTGTCCTTTGAGCGAGTGCCGAGGAGCTCAGTGTCACGGGCGCTGGGGAGGGGCCGGTCAGAGCAGCATGGCCCTGTGACCAAAGACAGGCTGTGACCCGTGTCGCTGAAGACACAGCCGTTCTCGGCGGTGTTCTTCTCTTGTGTTCTCAGTGGATCGTGTTTCCTTACTTCTCGAGGACGTCAGCAACACCACTTTGAAGTTCCCTTCTCTCCGCACGACATTTGTCTTGTTCAGGTCGCTTTTGGTTTGTTTGCTCGGCCTCTGACTTTGAGATCAGACACTTTGTTCTGACGTGATGCCCTGTGGGGTCAGGAAGGGCCTGGAAACCTGGCCAGGGCTGCGTGCACCCCAGGGGCCCGTGTCCTGAGCTGAGACCCAGATCCTGAGCTGATGGGCTGGGCTCAGGATCTGGGTTTTCTCTCCTCTGTCCTCAATTTCACGGTAGAATCTTCTAGTCTTGCTGCAGGACACAGGCTTGGCCGCCAACACCGGGGAAGCCTGTGCAGGGAGGTGGGGGGGGGGACAACAAGGGGTGGGAGAGGGTCCGCATGCGAGGGGAGTGATGTGGGGGCCCCCTTCCCCATCGAATGGTCTGGGCGCCCTTGTCGAGAGCCAGCTGACCATGGATGGAGGGGTTCCTGCCTGGGCCTGGCTCTGTCCCCTTGCCCTGTGTGCCTGTCTCTGCCTCCGCCTCCACTGCTGAAGCTTTGGAGTTGAGGCCTGTGAGTCACTACCTGCTTTCTGAGCGGACCCGGCCGCCCCTTCACTCTCCCCTCGGGACGGGACCAGCCGAGCCTGGGGTCGGGGAGCCAGAACTCGGTTTTATCGGCGGGGGCTCCACCCTCAGATCCCCAGGGTGTGTGTGTGTGTGTGTGTGTGTCTCAGAAGATTTCTCTCCTCACAAACACGCCTGTTAACTGTCGACTGGCTGGCCTTTCGGGAGGGGGTGACATCCAATGGCTGCAGGACCCCGAGCCCTCGAAAAAGACCAGGAGACTGGCCTGCCCTCCCCGCCTCCCCCAGCCCCGTGGTCCCACAGCAGCGGCACGGGGTGGGAACAGGGGTGCGGCACACGGGGCCCCGCACCGTCGGCGTGCCCGGGGCCGAGATGACGCCGAGCTCTGCTGCCTGGAGGAGGAGGCGGTGAGCCGCCTGACGCCCGGGCCCGCTCAGTGTCCGCACTCGTCACCTCACCCCGCCCGGCCCCTGACGCTCTGGTCCTCTTCCCCCACCAGGTTCCCGACGAGCTCTTCTCCACCCTGCTGGCCTACCTGGAGGGGCTGAGGGGCCGGGCCCGAGAGCTGACAGTGCAGAAGGCCGAGGCCCTGATGCAGAAGTCAGACGAGGCCAGGGGCGCGGACACCCTCCCGCTGGGGATGATCCAGCGCGTCCGGCAGGTGCTACAGCTGCTGTCCTAGGGCTGCCGGCGGGCCGGGTCACTGCCGCAGCCCCAGGCGGTCCCGGGCCTCTCGGTGAGGGCGACCGCGTCCTCCCGGCAGTGGGGCCCCAGCGAGGGGCAAGCGGGGTCAGCAGCAGGGCAGCGGCCAGTGGGCCCGGGGACTTCCGGGGGCCGGGCCCCTGGCCCTCGGGAGGACTGACTCCACGATGACAGGTTTTCATGCCTTCACAACCAAACGGGAGCACTAGGGGGGTAACCTAGAGACACTGGCCTGGTCACTCCGTGGCCTCAGAGCCCACAGGGAAGCCGAGAGAAAGGCCTGTTTTCTACTGGAATGACTCAGAAATCCACCAGAGCCAGCCCTTCCCGCCAGCAGTGGTCCGTCCCTGTTGGGGGCTGAGGGCGGTCCCTCCGGTGGCGTCCAGGGCTGCCTGGTCACCTGCCTGCGTTCACCGACCTTTTCCACTCCTGTTTGCAGTAAAACCATCCTGTGTCGGCCGTGGCTCTCGTTCTGTGTGTTTTGTTCTCATTTGTGCGTTGATCGACCACGAACGTGCGTCAGGCTGTGGACGTAGCCCCCCCAGGACGGCGTCCTGGTGAGACTCCCCGTGTGGCGTTTCTGCCTGCGGGCGCCCAGCACTTGCTCTGCAGGCCGCTGTCTGCACGGACCCGGGACAGGCTCGTTCTATGCCGAGAGGAGCTCTGGGTGCGTTGAACTCCCCAGAAGTCATGGGGCTCCCAGTGCCCCGGAGGCTGCGCTCAGGGCACCGCGGCCCACACCTCCTCAGCGAGTGGGGGAAGTCGGTGGGCGGCCGGTGCCGGGACCACCTTCAGGAGGCCTGCACTTCCCGGCACCTGTACGTGGAGAATCACAGGGTGGTGGAGATGTGGTGGTTTTAAAACTCATCCACCCAGGCTTTGGTGCTCTGCCTGCGGGGACGCGCGTCAGCCTCCAGCATGGGATGAGGCACGGGTGGAGCCGTGCGGCTCTGAGGCCAGGACAGGAGGTGGAGGCAGGCGGCGCCCTCTGGACGTGTGCCCTTGGGACTTGGCGGCCTTCACGTGGGAAGCCCCTGCCAGATGGGGAGGCTGCGTGGGGATCCACCAGGGTGATGGCAGGCCCTCCAGCGGCTTCCACCCCAGGTGACACCGTGCGAAGCAGAGGTGAGCTGTCACCACCGAGTCCTCACCTTGCGGGTTCATAAACCCTGTTGCTGGGGCGCGTGCAGTAGACAACCAGGACAGCACGAAGGTGTGTAAGGTGAACTGGTTGTGTCCTGTCACGGTGCCGACAGTGAGTCACGGGCTCCTGGCCTGTGCGTAGACCCCTTATTCCAGAAGAAGGCCTGGGGCCTCGCTGTGGCCGCACCTGGCCAGGCCTTTCCAGCCACGTTCCCCCGAGGCGTCCCCTCCCAGCAGTGTCCCCAGCCTCGGTTTCTGCTTTCACTTGAGCTTCGGGTACCGTGAACCACCCGTGCCGAGGGACGCTTCTCCTCGATGGGGTCAGGCCTCAAGGTTAGGGTTCCCCAGGCCAGGAGGGGCCCAGGCGTCCAGAGGGCCCTGGGCTGGTCCTTGGGACCTCCCCTCTCTCACCTGCAACCCACACCCCTGGGTTCTGAGGGTCACGCGGCCCCACCTCCCACCCAACACCCAGGCCTCCCCCGCACCCCCCCCAGGGGCAGGGGTGATACTCCGCCACTCCCCGGGGGCATCTGGCTCCACCCCTCCCACTGGTGCAGCTGAAACCCCGCCACTTGCACACACACACCCACTTCCAGGCCAGAGCACCTGGCAGCCCCCTCTTTGGCTTTCAGAGACAGAGGGGAGGTCCCGACCCTCCAGGCATCAGTGACATCCCGAACAGGAGGCACTTTGGAACCCCGAGTTGGCGCAGGCCTGTGAGTGCATCACCAATCCGATGTGTTGGCATCACGGCTCCACAGATAATCTGGGGGCGTCAAGCAATCGGGGTGCCAGCCTCACAGTGCCTAAGCTTTGAGGAGGCACCCAAAAAACACATTAAGGGGCGCCTGGGGGGCTCAGTCCGTTGAGCATCTGACCGGCTCAGGTCATGAGCTTGCAGTTTGTGGGTTCGAGCCCCACGTCAGGCTCTGTGCTGACAGCTCAGAGCCTGGAGCCTGCTTGGGATTCTGTGTCTCCCCCTCTCTCCCCCTCCCCTGCTTGTGCCCTGTCTCTGTCTCTCAAAAGTAAACATTAAAAAATACGTTGAAAAGTAGACACACAAAGGAAGATCCATAAGCTAGAAAAGGCTTTTTTTTTTTTTTTTTTTTTAAGGAATCAGGGTTGATTGATCAAGAACCATAGGTCTGGGTTTCCTGGCAGCCAAGTTGAAAAGGGGAATGTGATGGGTCCCAAGTCCTCATCATCTGTTAATGGAAACAGTCGGGAGACCAGGGCGCTCCCTTCACTTGAGCACAAACGCTCCCTGATACCAGATGGGAGAGGGCTCTTTCCTCCCTAAGGGCTCCTTCCAGGGCATAAAGTGCTGTCTACTGCAAGGTTCCCCCTGGCAGAGCGAGGAGACACAGACATGTCACCTGGGCGCACCAGGACCAACGTCACTTGCCAGGGGTGTCTGTCAGAGACGGCATGGATGAGGCCCCCGGGGCAGTGACGTGGGAGAGTCTGAGCCCCGGGGCCAGGCCACGGCGTGGGGTGGGGGCCGTGTGTGCTGAAGGACGGTCTGTGACCCCCTGACTCACCAAGGTCTATGTGGGGCCACTGGGCCAGGAAGCTTGACCGTGGCCGCTGTTTGCCTGTCGGCACCCCCGAGCCAAAAACAACCCAGACGTCCAGCAGCAGGTGACCGGGACACCAAGGCAAACAGCACTCGGCAGTACAAGGACAGAAACGCTGACACAGGCCACAGCGTTGCACTGGGCAGGGGACCTCGGACCACAAGGGGGACCTCAGACCGCTGTTCCACTGACACGAGATTCTGGGAACGGTGAGCTCGCTCACCTGCGGTGACGGAGCGCCCAGGGGCAGGGGCGCCTTCGGGGACTGCGGCCACACAGCGTGTGCAGGTGTCAGACCCGTTCCGGGGAGCAGAGACAGAGCCTCGCGGGGCAGAGCTCACGGCAAAGCACTTTGGAAGAAAAATGGTAAAGAAGTTCATTGTCACCTTAATGTCTATTCTCACCAAAGTTCCCCGCGTCCCTCCTGGAGACCGTCTCGAGCGCTCCATCGAGAATGGGTGAGGGAGCGACCAGACGTCCCGGCCGTCACTGCCGACGCCATCACCCTGCCCCACCCTCCAAGGAAGCACCCTTCCTGGGACTCGTGTCCAAGAAACGTTCAGGCAGGTGTTTCTGTTGACCTCCTGCAGTGACCAATGGCCCCCCACCAAGCTTCCCCTTCCGGTGCCCCCCGGAGAGCGACCTTGTTTAGTGAAATCGGTGCTTATCCAGTAGGAATGTCCCTGACAGGTGCTTCGGGACATCAGGTGGCCACGAGCCGGGACCCCTGCCCTGAGAACGGACCTTCAGCCTCTCGTGTGTCTGCCCTGAGGGTGGGTGTCCCAGCGGCCCTGGGAGCTTGCTTCTGGTTTGGGGGCCAGTGGTGTGACGGGACCAAGAGCCACCCGCCGGCCCCCAGGGGCTCCTTCCCTGACAACCAAGAGGAGGGGCGCTGTGGCCATGGGAACCCACGTTCAGGGGCCCAGCTGCCCCCTCCTCACCCTCAACGTCTGGGACCCTTGATGGACGTCTGCAAAGGCTCCTCCCGAAGCCCATGCAGGCTGGGGGCTGAGCTCACTGGAGATGCAGCCAGCAAGAAATGGGACCCCAAACTTGGAAGTGTCCACCATGGATGAATGGACAACACAACACGCGCCATCCACCCACGAGACACTATTCGGCCTTAAAAGGGAAGTAAGTTCTGGCACCTGCTCCAACATGGGCGGACCCTGCAGACACCATGGTGAGTGACACAAGGCAGACACGGGAGGACGCGCACCGGGACCCACCCCCACGAGGCCCCGGGGTCGTCAGACTCACGGACACGGGAGGACGCGCACCGGGACCCACTCCCACGAGGCCCCGGGGTCGTCACGCTCACGGACACGGGAGGACGCGCACCGGGACCCACTCCCACGAGGCC
>NW_024412447.1:696757-703983 GCF_014898765.1 Herpailurus yagouaroundi | reverse complement strand
GGGTAGGGTTCTGTGTGTAACGGGGACAGAGTCTCAGTGTGGGGAGATGGAACGTTCTGGAGCCAGACGGTGGGGCGGCTGCACAGCAGCATGAATGTGCTCAGTGCCCCTGAGCTGCTCACTTAGAAGTGGTTGAAATGGTAATTTCTGTTATGTGTGTTTTACCACAAGAAAAATACAAAGCAAACGAGAGCAACCAGCAGATGATGGGGCAGAGGTGGGGGGAGGGGGCGTCCCATCAACACCTCGGTGGAGCCCCCATCACGGGGCGAGTGTCTACACCGGGTCAGGGCCAGACTGAGCAGCTCTCTGGAGCGGGTGGGCGGGTGAGTCCCCCTTGTTTGCAGAGGGGAAGGCAGCGGCACACCTGGGTCTCCAGATCACTCATGCAGGGGCTGGGCCCGGTGGGGGGGGGCTCGGGGGCAGCGGTGACGTGCTTTCCTCGTGGGCCAGACGTCACAATTGTCATGTTGTGCACCTTCGGTGTATAATACATTTATTCTGTGTCCACCCCATAAAGCGGGGGGGGTGGGGACAGGTATTCCCCAGACGGCCCGGCTCTCCTGGGCCCCAGCCAGTTCTCCGCAGGGGTGAGGGGAGCCTGAGAATAGGGGGCCCGGAGGTCCCCTGCAGGGGTGAGGGGGGTGCCAGAGCCTTCCGCGCCCTGGACCGGGGTGGCCGAGGATCCCTCTCACGCCAGCCCTCCGCCCGGCCCACCTCAGATCTGCACCAGCCCACAGGCCTGAGGAGCCGAGCCGCGGGCGCCTGGGGTCGCCGTGGGGATCTCCTGCCTAACGTCCCGCCAGAGCCGCCAGCCCTGATGCAGCCACGGGGCGAGCATCGTGTTGGTGAAGCGTCTTCCTCCGGGATCTACACCTTCCAAGCCCAGCACAAAGGCTTCTCACATTTATTCTTGGCAAATCAAAGCAATTACCCCAAAGCAGCAACGACCCTATTGGATTCTGAGGAGAAAAGTTAAGTCACCTTGGAAAGTGGTTCGTTTTGACACCTGTTCCCGGGAGTTAGGAAATAGCGGTTCAGTGTGTGCGTCCCGCCGCCCGGCTGACGCGGGACCACCCCGGCAGGTGCCGTGGGCCCAGCTCCTATGGGGGGCGTGGCTCCTGGAAACGGGGTCCAGGCAGCCCTACGTTCACCACAAAGAAAGGAGACCCCCGTAACCGCTGCCTTCGCTTCTAATGCTCATCTTTTCCCTTTTTGGGCTGCCCAACCCCTCCCACCACGCCCGCCCCAAGCAGCACAGTCTCTTCAGCCAAGAGCTTCTTGGAAGGGTTTCCACAGCCATTCCGGAATGTTCTGCCTCGCTCTGAAGGATGCTGTCAGTTGATTGGCCGGGATGAACTCGGATGAGATCCACGCTCCTTGTCGCGCGTGACCCGCTAGACTCAAGCGGCCCCGACCCCTCCACCCAGGTGTCAGACGTTTGAGACAGAAGCAGTCCGGCGACAGAGAAAATCCTCACCACCCCCCCCCCCCCCCCAGCACCCAGGTCTTTCCAGAAATAAAACATACCCAGTCCATACCCCTTTCCCCGCAGGGGCCCACCATGTGAACGGCACATCCAGAAACACACACGGCCACGGCCACGGCCCTGCCCCCTCTCCCTGAGGGAGAGGCTGCCTGACCTCTGCCAGCCCCCTGCACCCCCCACCCAGGGCTTGGGACGGGGGAGGGCGGCCAGGGTGGCTGGAGTCCAAACCCCATCCCGCCAGGCTCCCGGGCCACCGGTGGGTTGCCAGATACGTCCGCGACCGCAGATCACTGAATTTCGGGTGCGTGGGAAGTGTGTCCCATGGACGCAGGCTGGAGAGGCCCCCCCCACTCGGCCCCCCTGACCTGGTGTCCCCGGTCAGCAACAGATCCCTGCCCTAGGAGCTACCATACATCTTGGGCGGGGAGCTGGGCTTCGGGTATGAGGCTGACTGGCTCGGGGGGGCCCCCGCGTCCTCCCTGCTCCCCTTCCCACCCAAGCCTCTGGTAGCAGCTGACCCTCGATTGGCCCATATCCCAGGGCTCAGGGTCCTGGCTCCAAGGGCAGAGCGCCTCCTGGATACGGCCCCCCAGGAGCCCCAAGAACAGGGTGGGGTCTGCAGGAGACCCAGCGGGGCCCCGCACAGCACAGAGCAAGCTGGGAACACGGGTCTGAGGCCGGCCTCTAGGTGGGTGTCACCCTGCCACCTGCCGCCTCCCCGCACCCCAAGAGGAAGTGGCCCCGAGGGGAACCTGATGGGGGCAGCGTGGAGGGTAGGTGGGTGGGGAGAGGAGGCATCGGGAGCCCGGGAGACGTGGGGTGCGGGAAGGGGGCACTTCTCCACTGGGGAACGGGAGGCACCCTGAGGTTTGGGGGGGACCTGAGTGCAGACCGAGGCAGCGCTGCCGCCCAAGGGGTCTGGGGGCGGAGGGTGGGGAGGGGGCCCGGCTGCCCCGGGGAGACGGGAGGAGGAGGGGTAGAGATGGCTCGGGGCAAGGGAGCTTGGCAGGGGGCTGGGCCCCCGAAAGAGCATGATCGGGCCCAGGTGGGGTTCCGGGGGCCACAGCAAAGATCCCGGCAAGGGGCACAGTGAGGGCTGTCCACCCGTTTGTCCGGCCTCCATCATCCACAACACACCCCGAGCTGGGACCTGGGAGAGTGACTCAGACCCTCCCCGGGTCTGCTTGGGCAGAGCCCCCATGTCTGGGCACCACGCAGAGGGCCTGTGCTGGCGGCCGCATGGTGAAGGCCGGGGCGGGCGTGGTGTCCAGGGCGCCAGGGCTGAGGCCCGGTGGGGGCAGCAGGCGGTACCTGTGGAGGAGGCCGGCGAACAGCAGAAACAGCTCCGACCTGGCCAGGCTCTCCCCCACGCAGACGCGGCGGCCTGTGAGGGAAACCGAGGCACAGGGCTACCAGCCTGCCCTTTGCGGGGCTGTGCCAGGGGGGCTGGCCGGTCCCCTGGAGAGGTGGGGACCCGAGAGCAAGGTGCGGGCCAGCTCCGAGGGTGCTGGAGGCTGTGGGCAGTGGGAGGCCTGGGGGCCTGAGCTTCCGAGGTCCCTGGTGAGCAGGCTCCTTGGGGGTGAGGGACCCCGTGCCGCCCCTGCCCGCAAGCTGGGGGTACCTGCAGAGAAAGGCAGGAAGGCTGCCCGCTTCACAAAGCGCCCGTCGGCGTCCAGGAAGTGACCCGGGTTGAACTGGCGAGGGGTCTCCCACTGCGTCTTGTCCAGGAGCACCGAGCTCAGCAGAGGGATCACGGGTGTGCCCTGTGGGTGGGGCGGCAGGTGGGCTGGGCCCGGCGCCCCCTCCCCCCGGGGGCGTGCCCCGCGAGACCCAGCTGGGCCCAGCCTGACGGAGAGCCGAAAGGGGGAGGGGAGCCCTGCCCATCCCGTCGGGGGCCAGGAGGGGGGCCCACCTTGGGGAGCAGGTAGCCGCCCAGCTGGGTGTCAGCCGCCACGCACCGCGGCGCGTGGGGCAGGAGAGTAATGGAGCGCTGGACCTCGTGCAGCACGGCGCTGGTGTAGGGCAGTGACCGCTGGTCCTCCAGCCGGGGGGGGCGCCCGGGCCCCAGCACCCGGTCCAACTCCTCCTGCACCTGGCCTGCGGGCGAGACGGTGGGCGCCCGCGTCCCCGCGAGCCCCGGCGCCCGCCCCCCGGGCCCCGGGGGACCCCGCCCACCGACGCGTGCTGGAAAGGGAGGCTGGGGGCTCACCTTGCACACTCGGGTGCCTGCTCATCAGGAGGGCGGCCCACTGCAGCGTGGCGGAGGTGGTCTCTGTGCCGGCCATGACCATGTCGAGAACGCAGGCCACCATGTCGGCCTCGGCAAACAGGCCGTGGGGGTCTTTCCCCTGCAGAGTGGGTTGGAGAGGACTCGGCCGGCGGCTGGGCGCCACGGACCCACCCCCCCCCCCTCCCGCCCCCCGCCAGCTCCGGGCTCAAGAAATGGATGGAAGGAAGGAGCCAGGTCAGCAGGGCACCTGCTACGTTCTGGGCTCGGCACATCTTTGCTGCCACCCCTGAGGCAGGCACTGCAAATGCCCCGTTTCACAGATGGGGAGACCGAGGCTGAGAGCGGCCCCCAGCTAGGAGGAGGGGGAGGTGGCGCAGGGCCAGCCCCGCTCCTCCTGGGGTGGGGCCCCCAAATGCCCGCAGGCCTCTGAGGCGGGAGGGTGCGTCCCGCCCACACCTGGCCCTGCTGGATCAGGGCGTCCATGTAGCTCTGCACGGGGCCTGCCCCGGGCGCGGGGGGCCGCCGCGTCTCCAGGAGGGTCCTCAGGATGGCTCGCACCTCCTCTATCTTCCGAAGGACAGGCCGGTGCAGCTGGAGGAGAGCCCCGAGCCGGGGGTAGATGTTGAACAGCTGAAGGCAGAGAGCGAGACAGCCGGGGAGGGGGGGTCAGGGTGCGGTCCCCACCGCGGGCCCCGCGTCCCCCAGCAGGTGTGTGCACCTGTGCGGGTTCCCAGGTGCTGCCCCGGGACTCCGGGCGGACCTGCGGGGTGGGGGACTGCCCGTGGCCACAAGAGGGCGCCGGCTCGCACTGCTGCTGGGCGCGCAGCCTGGGCTCCTACAAAACCCTCTGTCCCGGGACCGGATGGCAGGTGACGCGCCTTGACGGGTGGCTTCCCCGACGCGACGCGGGGCGGCTGTAATCACGCCCCGCCCTCCGGCCACCAAAGCCGGAGGACAGAGAAGGGGGAGAGGGTCGCCTGTGCTGCCAGTCATCGGGACAGAGAATTTGCAAACTTCAGAGCTCCAGCCGAGCCGCTGTGGGAGGGAGGCCACGGAGTGTCTGACCAGCCAGCGCGTGTCCCGCACCAGGTGGGGCCTCGGCAGCTGTCCACGGTTCTCCTGGCTGCGCCCGCATCGCTGTGCACCCCCAGGACGTGAGCGATCCCTGGATCGAATTGCCCAGTGAGGAGCCGGCACACGGGGTGGGGAGGCCCGGAACATTCCACTCCCGCCCCCCTGGCCTCCGTTCTCCTGGGGCTTCCGCGAGGAGGCCAGATCCTCCCGCCCAGCGGACGGCAGGGGCTCCTAGGAAGGAAGCGGGAGGACTGGAGACTGTGCTCAGCCCCTGCCTCGCGCCCGTGGCCGCGGGTCCATGAGAGATTGGGAGGAAGAGACCGGCGCTGTGGCATCCCTCTAAATCGTACACCTAGATGCGTGCGCTTAGCGCCTAGCGCTGAAATTGCCGCGACGGTGAACGTTTCACGTTTTGGAAAAGAGTGCAATGCCCACGCCCCTGGGAGTCGGGAAAACCAGAGGGCCAGTTCGCGTGATTTCTGTGGCGCTGTGGAGGACCGATACTGGGTGGATCGTCCCTGGCCGGAAGGGCTGGGGGACAGGGGGACATCGAGCCCCACGTCCAGGGAAGAAATGCTCAGCTCCCTGACCTCCAGCCGAGGCCGGGAGCAGCCGCCTCTCACCTGCAGGCTGGGGGTCCCCAAGAGGACCATGACGTCATCGATAAGCCTCAGCAGGGACACGAACACGGGATCCTGGTAGTCGAAGCGCCGGCCGAAGAGGAGTGTGAAGGTGATGTTGGAGGGGGCCCAGCCGAGCAGGGCCAGGGGGAAGGGCCGGCCTGGAGTGGGAGGGACACGGGCCTCAGGGGGTGAGGGACCCCCACCGGGGGGTGCCCGGCCCCCACTCACCTCCGTAGCTGTCCAGCTGCCCCATGAGGCACCTCAGCTCCTGCAGGATCTTGTCGACCATGGGCCCCCTCCCCACGCCCAGGTCATGGAGGGTGCGCACAGTGAACTGGCGGGCGGCCCTCCAGCGTGCCCCCGATGAGAAGAAGATTCCTGTGGGCCGGGCAAGTCGCCGCTGAGTGACGCGGGCAGGGAGCAGATGGGGCAGACCCGACGTCGGGGGCCTCGCCCCCACGCCCGAGCCCCTTCTGCCAAGAGCTGGCCTTGGCGAGCCTCGTCCCCTCTCGGTGCGTGCCGGTCTCCTGCCCCGTGGACACCGTGTCCCTCCCCGGGAGCCACGCTGGGCACACTGTCTCCCGCGGCTCGGAGACGCAGACCCCCGCCCCGGGGCCCCGGGGACTCCCGTGCTCCACCGTCCTCCGCCCCCTCCGCACCCCACACGGCACACCTACCCCCACCGCCCTGGATGAGCCGGAAGACGGCGACGGGGGGTCGGTCGGCCAGCTTTGACCCGGTGCCCACCAGGGCCTCCCTCACGGCCTCGTAGCCGGCCAGCACCACCGTCTTCTGGCGCCCCAAGTGCACAGTGAACACCGGCCCGTACCGTTCCGAAAGCTGGTGGGCACGGGCAGGAATCAGCCAGCGCCCCCCCCCCCAGACCCCAAGGCTGCACCTGTGCGGGGCGGGCTCAGGGGGACTCAGAGCCAGGGGTGGCCTAGGCGGGGTCTGTGGGAACTGGGCCAGTGGAGAGCGGGCAGAATAAAGGTCCAGGGGCCAAAAGGCAGGAGGTGTGCTGGCCCATGCCCCCTCCCCATCCATTCCGGGAAGGCAGGGGAGGGGGCTGCCATTGGTAGGAGGGGCTGTCTGCGGGGCCGCCTCCCGAGCTTGACCCCCAGAGGCCCCGCCCCTGCTCAGGCACCCCTAGCACTGAAACCCAGATGGATGGGAGCAGTGCCCGGGTGGCCTCGACCGCTCAGTTTCCCCCACGCTGACCCCCGGGGCACAGAACGACGATATGTGGCTAAGGCTGGCCTCCAAGGCTGCCGCCTGGGGCCATTGCCCTTCTGTGCCTTTACAGATGGGGAAACTGAGGCCCAGAGGCAACAAGTGAGTTGCGGCCAGTCACACACACTGAGGGACAGAGAGGCCCGCCCTTCCTGTCCACACCCACTCTGCTCCCCGCATGCCGGAGTATGGCCTACGGGCCCAGCGCTGGGCACGGCCTGAGACTCGCGGGCCCAGGGTGCTTCCTGGAGAGTTGCCCCCGAGGGGCCAGGCCCGCAGCCCCCTCTTCTCCTCCCACATCCAGGACCTGGGGGACCGCCAGGCAGCCACTAGGAGGTTTCTGGAATAGTTGCATTTCTGGGGAAGCAGGGAGGGTGGTCATGGGAGCCGTAAGCGGCCCAGGAGTAGCTGGATAGCCCTGGTCGGGCAGGTGCCAGGCCATCCGTCTCCTGGCTGCAGGGCAGGGTAGCCGGCTGGCGACCTGGGGCCAGGACTGTCCAGCCTCCAGCCCAGGGTGGGAACAGCCACACCCGTGGGCGCCCCACCTGAGGGCACACTCGTGCGCTAGTCCAGGTCCCTC
>NW_024412447.1:674161-691757 GCF_014898765.1 Herpailurus yagouaroundi | reverse complement strand
CCCATGGGTGTGGCTGTTCCTACCTTGGGAACGCTGATTTTCTCTGCACGAAGAACAACTTTCAAGCTCGAGATTCCTGAGCTTCAGGGCCCTGCCCACACCTCCTGGGCTCCAGAAAGGACCCTCCAACCACCTACAGGGACCTTCCTTCATGTCTCATGGCATCTGGACCTCACTGTTCTGTGCCAGTTGGGAAAACCACCGCAAACTATCCGGAGCAGTGTCCTGGGCAGAATGGCCCCCCCGAAATTCACGTCTCCCTCGAATGTCAGAATGGGACCTTATCTATAAATAGGGTCTTTGCAGATCAAGTTTAGATGAGGTCATCCTGGATTAGGGTGGGGGTGTCCTCATAACAGAAAAGTAGAAGACAGACACAGAGGGAAGAAGGCCAGGTGACCCTGGGGACACCATGGAGCGTGTGGCCACAGGCCGGGAACCAGGGCCACCGGGAGCTGGAAGAGGCGGGAGGACCCCCACCCCCGCCGCCGGCCCTCGCGGGGAACGCCCACCTCAAGTTCAGCCTCTAGAAGTGGGAGAGAACCATTTTCTGGTGGTTAAGCCCCCAGTTTTTGGTGCTTTGTTACAATGGCCCTGAGACTCCTATAAGGAATGTTCAGAACAATTCCCAATAGGCAGGAGTCAGGCAAGTGGGTGACACTGGGTCCTTGCACTGTGTTCTCGAAGTCGCCGTCTAGCCAGTCTGCCTGAGCATCGTTCAAATGCATGTGACTTACCATTTAGTACTGACCCAGCCCAGGTGCCCTCAAGCTAGACGTTCATATGGAGCAAACAGAAAAGCTGCAAGTGATTGGCGTTCCTGTAAAAATGCAAATCGTTCCTGTCTGGCAGAAAAGATCATCCCGAAGGTTATGGTTTATTGCCCTGTGAGGGATTAACCTGTTCTAGGCCCAGTTTAGCAATCTGACTCTGGCATCTTTTTTCTTTCTCTGACCGCACGCGGCTATATCGGGGCCGGGGCGCCCTTCTGGGAACCAGCTTTGCCATCGGGCCACACTCCTGCATCCATGCATTCAATGAGACTCCGACACAGGGGCCGTTTATGTTTCTGCTGGAACTACGGTTTCAGCCTTTAGAAAAGAACGCTTTGGCAGCAGAATTTATTAAAGTGGAAAGACCAGAGAAAGTTTCAGGCAAGGTTCCATCCAGGGGCTGTTCGTACAATGTGACTCTGCCCTACTCCCCCGTCGGGAGCGGGCTCCCGGCCCTGGCATCTGGCTGGGGGCGTTTGGCCCTGATAGAGGCAGTGCTCCCAGCCCCAGGAGTGCACCGTCTTGAAGTGGGTCCCAGCCTGAGGTTGAGCAACCCCAGCCGATGCCACGTGGGCCTTCTCCAAGGCCAGCCCACACTCCAAGTTCTTGTGCAAAGCAGATTGCCGTTTTACACCTCTGAGTTCGGGCCGTTCGTTACACGGAGCTAGATAGCTCGTGTGCAGGCTGCGTGACCTTGGACGAGGAATTTAACGTCTGGGAGTCTCTATGTGTGAGATGAGGGTGAGAATACTGCCTAGCTGGGCTCGTCCTTTAAAGACTAGTAACGGGACGTCCCCTGCACCAGAGATGAAAGTCCCTTCGTTCTCTCCCGGCCAAACGTGTCATATAGAGCAATAATCATTTGCCAGGTACGGACATGTCAATTAAAAGCTGGCTGTCGCCTCTAGGTCACGGGGCCCGCAATGCTTCATTGGTCCCTCAGGGCCGTCGGACAGAGAGGCTGCAAGGAAACATTGGGGGGGCTGGGCTGTCCTCTTTCCTGCTGAGTAGTGTGATCTAGTCAAGTGGGAAAGTGCTATTTGCTGGGTAATAAAAGCGTCTTTTGTTCACGGCCCTGGAAACATATTAATGAATAACCCAGTGCGTGGCCCCTGGTGCTAGCCACGTAAAACAGTCTTTTATGTGACAAGATCAAGGTGCGATTTTCCTTTTGTAGGTTTTAGTGGGTACAGAACACCAGGCTGATCAAGGCCCCAGCAACCGGAATGAGCTTTCCCTGTGGCCCCACCGGACCCTACAGACGCTAGGGCCCAGCTCCACGCGCCGCACGACACACAGCCCAATGTCACGTGAGGCACGGAGATCCACTGCTGTGCCCTGCAGAGAGGCAGGAGCGAGTGGGGAGCTGGATGCCTCAGGGCAGGACTCGAGGAGGGGGCAGGCCCTGAGGTGGGGGCTGTGAGGGCTTGTTGGCCGGGCACTTCTCGGCAAGGCCCCTCAGTTGCTGGAACCGGCTCCTTCTCCTGGCATTAGGAGGAGGTGTGGTGCAGGATCGTGTCAGGAACCGGTGGGGGAGGGGGGCGCGGGGGGCGGTGCAGCTGGTGAGCTGTGTGACTGAGGACCCAATTTGCTTATCTCCAAGGCCTGGTATGTGGCTGGCCCTCGGGGGGGGGGGGGCATGGATGAAGTTTGGAGCTCATGACAGAGTCCTAGAGCACAGGGGCGCTGGTTGGGGGTGGGGCGGTGACCCACTTCCTCCGTTCAGATGAAATCGGGATGCCCAGTTGGGGAAGAGGGGTGACTGTGCAGGGTACAGCGCTGGGAGGAGGCTCAGCCTGGGGGAGCTGGGGTCTCCACTGAGCCCTTTCACCGTTGTTATTGTTGCCATAACGACAATAATAAGCGGTTGCCAGAGCTGACTTTTATTCTGTTACAGGTTGAACTGCACCACCCCTCCCCCACCACTTCATATGTTGGAGTCCTAGCCCCCAGTACCTTAGGAGGTGACCTCTTTGGTAAACAGTGTCATCGCAGATGTAATTAGTTATGATGAAGTCATTAGGGTGGGCCCTAGCCTAGTCTGACCGGCGTCCTCACAAGAGGAGGACCTCTGGACACAGACACACAGGGGGATGCGGTGGGAGGGGGAAGGCAGAAACCAGGCCCAGCGGCCCAGCAGCCCCCAAGACTGCCTGCCAGCCACCTGCAGCTGGGGGGCGGGGGAGGGCAGCCTGGAGCCGGCTCTCCCAGAACCTCCAGGAGGAGCCAGCCCCGCCGCACCTCCTCCGTGTGGGACATCCGGCCTCCAGAACCCGGAGCGACCACCTTTCTGTAGCTGAAGCGGCCCAGGGTGTGGGACTTTGTTGTGGTGGCCCTCACTCCTTCCTTGTCACCAGCTGAGCCCCCCCCCCAGACACCTGGGGATGCACAGCCACCCGCACAGCCTGCCGAGTGCACTCGCCCTTGGGCTTCTTGTCGTCTCAAGCTGTGTGTCTGGGCAAAGTCCAGCCTCTCTGGACTTCCGTTTCCTCATAAGGACATGACGCCGGCCTCTGCCCCTCGGTCCCTGTGAGGGTCAGCCTGGCAAGGACCCGGCAGAGCAGCCTGGATCAGGGCCTTTCGGAGCCCCCTGGGGCGGGGGCGGGGCCTGATGGGGGGAGGGCATGCCCGGGCGGGGCCTGTGTGGCGAGGGGGACCGGTCCCGTCGGTGGAGAGGAGCCCGGTCAATAACGGGCGTGGCCTTCGAGGCGAAGACGGGGCCCTGCAGCGTGGGGGCGGGGCCTGGGCGGCGGGGGCGGGGCTTGCCGCCCGCGGCCGTTCGCCGCTCGACGTGCTCGGCGCTCTCGCGGGGCGCGCTCGGCGCTCGACCCGCCGCCCTGCGTACGGCGCGCGTCCTACTCCGGGGCTCCGGCGCCGCCATCATGTCGACGGCCATGAATTTTGGGTCCAAGAGCTTCCAGCCGCGGCCCCCGGACAAGGGCAGCTTCCCGCTGGATCACTTCGGTGAGCGGCGGGCGGCCGCCGGGCTCCTGCGCCGAGTCTCGGGTCGTGGGTCTCCTCCGGTGGCGCCGTGCGGCCCCGTGGGCGCTGGCGTCCGCACGCGGTTGCAGGTGGGGAAACTGAGGCCCGCCGCGGCCCACCTCCACCACCCCGGGGGCGGGCCTGCGGGAAGAGGGGCGACAGGTTGCGGAGGACGTCCCGAGGGAGAGCGTTGCCGGCGTCCGGGGGACCCGCGCCCAGCCTCGCACAAAGCCCGCAGGCTGTCAACCTGGGCCTCGCGCGGACCTAGAAAGTCCGCTGGTCGCCGCACGTGTGCGGCCGGAAGTCCGCGTTTGGGGTGAGCCTCTGTGCGAGCCAAGGCTCCGGAAGTGGGTCCGCAGATTTGTCTCGTAACCGACGCCTTCCCCTGCAGTGTCCCAAACACGCAGCGGAGGGGCGGTCGCCGCACCATGGGGCACGCGGTAGGCTCGTCCTTTCCAGCGTGAGTGTGAAGGAGACTCGTTCTGGAAGGACGGCTGCGGGTGCGCGTGCTGTCCCACCGCGTCGCGTTTTCACTTGAAAACTCGGTGCTTTTTTCCTTTTCGTTCTAGGCGAATGCAAAAGCTTTAAGGAGAAGTTCATGAAGTGTCTCCGCGACAATAGATTCGAAAATGCTTTGTGCAGAAGTGAGTCGAAAGACTACTTAGAATGCAGAATGGAGAGGCAAGTACCTGCTGGCAATGAACGACTTCTGGAACCTCCCAGCACTCCCATGGAAGCTTTTTTTTTTTCCCCAAGAGGTCATTGCAGCGGGCCTCATTCATCCCCCAGGTTCCAAGCCTTTGTCTTTGAGAACGTAGAGTGGCTCGCCCCTGGAACGGAGGCCTGCCAGATTCAGTGGCACTGAAGGTTTCACAGTCATGGGGACCCTGCGGAGAGGGAGCGCGTCTTACGGGGTTGCATTCCTGAGTGTTTTCTTTGCACATTTGGGAGCTGCTGACCCGTCATTAAGGTTTCAGAATCGTACATCATAAAAATGCTGACGGAGTCAAAAGATGTGCAGGTCGTGGGCACAGGGTTTCTTCCTCTCACGTTCTCAGACCATAAAAATACCGTTTGGTTCCACGTAGCTCAGCAGTGCCTGAAATATGACAGGGGAGACAATGGGCCATTCAGAAACGGTGAAACATGGAGGTTTGTTCTGTCCTGACCAGAACTGACCAGTGCTCGCTTTTTTTTTTTTTTTACGTTTATTTGTTTTTTTTTTTGAGACAGAGAGAGACAGACCATGAACGGGGGAGGGTCAGAGAGAGGGAGACACAGAATCGGAAACAGGCTCCAGGCTCTGAGCCATCAGCCCAGAGCCCGACGCGGGGCTCGAACTCACGGACTGCGAGATCGTGACCTGGCTGAAGTCGGACGCTTAACCGACTGCGCCACCCAGGCGCCCCTTGAAGTTGGTTTCTGACCGCGTGTGAGGGTGTGAGCAGGTCACCTGCTCCCGTGAAGCTCAGGTGAGCCCACAGTGGCCAGCACACGCAGGCAGCCGCTCCTGCTGGGAGCTGCTCCAGAGAGTTGGGCCGTCTGGGTCCCCAGAGAGGTTCTTGGCTCGTCTGGCAAAGGACAGCAGAAGGGTTCTGACTTTTCTCCCCATGTGACCCTGGAAGTGGGCTGTCTGCTCTCCACGTGGCCACGCCTCGCTCAGCACAGCCTCTGGAGACCAGCCTGCCCTGAGGCCTGCTGAGGTCAGTGGGGACGGGGTGGCGGCGGGGGGGGTGCAGCTCGCTTCTCCGTGAGTTCCGTTATTTCAAGCGGTTTCTCTGGTTGGTCCGGTGACATTAAGACCAATGTAGGGGGTACATGTGTGTTCACACTCGGTCGGTGATTTTGGCTCTAGACTTTTGGATGGTTTTCAGTTCCAAGTCCATGACCATCCAGGTTCAGTATCGAGACTGCACATTTATTTCCCTTCCCACTTTTTGTAAACCTTTTTATTCCTTTCATGCTGAAATCCCAGACGTTATTTACTCCTACGAACGTCCATAGGCATCTTTCTTTTAATGTTTGTTTAGTTTTAGGTGGGAGGGAGGCAGAGAGGGAGGGGACAGAGGATCCGAAGTGGGCACTGTGCTCAGAGCCCAGTGCGGACCTCGAACTCCTGAACCGTGAGATCGTGACCTGAGCCACAGTCGGACGCTCAACCAGCTGAGCCACCGGGCGCCCCACCATATGCATTCTTTGTAGAAAACTGGACCACAGTGAGATTTTAGAGTTGCCTCTTGAGGACTTGGGCGTCTCAGCTCGACGTGGAAGCGTGTGTGCGGTTTGGGTGTGGATCACACTCTCGTGGGAAGAGCTGTTAAATCGGGGAGGACTTTGTTGGCCAAGAAAACAGCAAGTACACTGTGATCTTGATCTGAAGCCTCTGTGATCTTTTGACTTTGAGTTCCTGCCCCGTGCGGTGGGCATCCGGGGGCTGTGCCACACACCCTGGCGTGCGATCCGGGCCTCCTGGCCGGGCTGGAGGAGGCCCGGCGCACGCTCCTTGGAAAGCCTCAGGTCCTAAAAACCTGCACTGTCCCCTTATGCTGAAGGGGAGGCGTCCACGTCATCCTTTTGGCTTTAGAACTCGGTAATCGTTGGATTGTTGTTGTTGTGTCCTGGCCACAGAGCTGGATTTTGTGAAGACTCACACGTCTGTAGAAGGGGCCTCTTGAACTGCGTCTCATTGAGCTTGTAGTGTTTTCCCCCTCGCTCCCTGTTTGCTGCTGAACACACAGGTCCTTCCTGTCGTGTCTCGAGGAGCACTGCTGCTCCCCATGCTCCTGGTGCCCCCAGCACACTCACGTTCTGCAGCGAGACGTCTGACGCAGGTCCCGCGGGCCGCGCTCCTCGTGGATGCTCCGGTGCAGAACTGCTTCTGCCTTTCCGGCTTCTAGAGGCGCCCACGCCCCCTCGGCTCGTGGCCCTGCTCCCTCTGGAAGCCGGCGATGCCGTGTCTCTGGCCCGTCCTCCCCCTCCGTCCTTCTGACCAAAGCCAGCGTAGGCTCTCTGATTTTAAGGGTTCCCGCGTTTGCAGCTGAGTCCGCCTGGGGAGTCCGAGGCGGTCTCCCCTCAGCACCACCTGGTCGGCTCCTGTGTTCCGCCTCATCCCATCCCCCTTTGCCGCGTAAGGACACAGATGACACAGTCAGTCTGGTCTACAAGTGGACTTTGTACCTTTCAGCGGATTCCAGCTTTTTGTAACGGAAATTGCCGTGCAATTGCGTGCGCGCACCAGTGGAGGGAACGCAGCGCCGCGGCAGCTGCCCACTCCCCCGTCCCCGCGGCTGGAGCCCTCGAGGGCACGGACCCTAAACGCTTAGTTTCGTTCTCAGTGGGGACGGCCTGGACAGCCCTTGTGAAGCTTGGGTAGAGGTCATCTGCCAGGTTTTGTATTTCTGCAGGAGGGTAGCCGGCTCGCCTGGAGCCCCACAGAACCCGCAGAAAGTGGGTCGTCTGACCGGTGACCAGGTGACTCACGGTGTCCCTCGGTTCCCAGCGTGCTGGCTGAACCCTGGCTGCCTGTGCTGGCCTGCCGGGCTTGCGGGGGGTGCGTGAGCTCAGCGGTGTGTCGGGGGGGGGTCACAGCGCCAAGTGATGGTGGCTTGGCGCGGCGGGCGTCCCCTTTCCCGCCCGGGCCTGTTGGTTCCTGCAGGGACACTGAGCTCCCACCAGCAAGCAGGATGGACAGGTGGCCCCCAAGAGTTGGACCTATCCCTGCCCCCCCTCCCCCCCAAAAACGAAGCAGAATGAAAGCCAGGCCCTCCCGCCCTGGAGTGTGGGCAGTGAGAGGCTGGACGGGGACGGCTGCAGCCCAGCAGGTGCTCTGGGACATCTCGGTCTTCGAGGTCCTGACTTAAAGAGACATGGTGAGGGGCTGGCACACGGCTGGGCACAGGGAGCGGGAGCACAGTGGACACGGCTGCCGGCCAGCTGTGGGGCCACGGCTCGGGCCGTGTGGGGCACGGGGCCTGGGGCAGCAGTGAGAGGAGACAGAGCTGGTGGGCCACGTGTCCCAGTGTTTCTGAGTCACAGGTGAAGCTCACAAGTGCAGTGACCCTTGGACGACACGATGTGAACGGGGCAGGTCCACTTACCACCCAGATCTCTTGATCCGTGTAGGACCGTGTTGTAAACGTATTGCTTCCTGACCATTATCTTAACGAGCTTTTTTTGTCCGGCTGACCTGTTGGTAAGAATACGGCCGGAAGACACACGACACGCAAAATGCACGTTGTCGCTGAGGCTTCTGGTCGGCGGGGGCTGTAGTCCTTAAATTCTGGGGAGTCAGGAGTTAGGAACGGATTTTCGACTGTGCAGGTGAATGGTGCCCCTAACCTGTGGCTTGTTCAGGGGTCACTTTACCAAGTGAAGTCTGTCCTGTCCCCGCCCGCCCTGTCCGGTGCATCTTCCCAGCGACCTGGAGGCCGGTTTGAGGTTGGAGCCCTCGAACGGGACACACGTCTGCCCCAGACTGGCACCCGGCGGGGGGCTCGCGGCGGTCTGCCCGCTTCCTTCGGGGTCCCGGCTCCACCCGGCACCCCAGGGGCTTCGCACACTGTCCGCCAGCGGCCGTCCGTCCGGAGTCCAGAGGCACGGGTGTCAGCTGGGAGGAGGAGGGCGCAGAGAGGCCCTCGGGGTCCCGGGGGCCTGGGTCCAGCGGTGCCACCGGCCGCAGGCAGTTGGGATGGGAGCGAATGCGCAGGCCTCGCACGGACAGTGCTGTTCGTTTTTGTTGCAGGCAGCTGATGGCACAGGAGCCCCTGGAGAAACTGGGATTCAGAGATTTGATGGATGGAAAACCAGGGGCAGGAACTACCTCCTGATGGGTAGAAGTCCATCCACCGGCTGCTGGCTTGTCCAGGGTGGAGCGTGTTGGGCGACCTTGTCAACTGACGGTTTATGGTTAGGTGCTGTGACTTCAGAAGAAGTTTCTGGAACGCCCTCCTTGGCGGAAACCTCTCCTCTTGATGTCTCCCAGGTTATTTTGAGAAGCGATTGTCCCCTTTAGGTCTCATTTTCCCCAGGAGCCTTAGATTTTATCTTTACATTGAGAGAGTTCCTAGGGAGGCCTGTGGCGGGTGGGAGGAAGGCGAGCAGAGTCACGCCCGCTGCGCGAGGGGACACGCGGCCATCCGCGACGCGGTGACTCCCTCTGTGATATCGTCCGTAGCTTCTCAGTACTGACATGCTGAATGCTAGCGGTTTCAGCCCATCACATAGACGCTGCCCGAAAACCATTTCCTGGCAAAATGGTTTCCTTCTGTGCCCATTTATTTCCCGTGTTTTTTTTTTTTTTTAAGCAAAATATAAAATATAAACTTGGAAATAAGATTGTTAACTTTTGACATATTTGACTTACTCGTTTTTTTTCCTGGTAGTGCCTGAAACACCAGTATCTTTTTTTTTTTAATTTTTTTAACATTTTATTTATTATTGAGAGACAGAGCATGAGCCTGGGAGGGGCAGAGAGAGGAGCAGACGCGGAATCCGAAGCAGACTCCAGGGTCTGAGCTGTCAGCACAGAGCCTGACGCGGGGCTCGAACCCACAACCCGTGAGATCATGACCCGAGCCGAAGTCCGACGCCCCACCGACTGAGCCCCCCAGGCGCCTCGAATCACCAGTACCTTTGAACCAGAGGCTCATTTTCAGACCTATGTGCATGTACATAAAGCCAGTTCAATTTCAGTAACTCATTTATTGTAACTCTGGAAGTCCGGACTCTTGTAGTTTGACTTGCACACGTGGTCTTCCGGTGTGTTGCTGTGAGAACACTCATGTGCACGCGCCATCGGCACTGGCTTCCAGGGCCTCTGAGCACACATCAGGGCAGGGTCTTGTGGTGTCCTGTCTCACCGACCAGGCCCACAGCGGCAACGTCCAGGAAGGTACCAGTTTGCCTACAGTCAGTTAGACCTCACGCGTACCCAGATGCCGAGCCGGGACCCTGGGCCGGTTCGGATGTGGCCGGGGTTCAGATCCACGAACCGGGTGCTGAGTGTGTGGGGTCTGGGCCCAGCACTGCCTTCCCTGGCTCCCGGCCAGCCAGCTGACTTTTGTCCTCACGTGGCTAACGGAAGACGGCAGTCGGAGGATCCTGGGCACATCCCCACGTGGACAGCGACCCCGGTGGGGACAGCCAGCTGTGACCCGTGTCTGGGCTCCCAGAAGTCACCTCCACCCCTGCCTTGGCCATGGCTGGTAAGAGGCGTCTTCGCGTCCAGTCCTCTGCCTCGAGGCCCCTGTTTTCCGTCCTTCGGTGGCATGGTGCCTCTTGCTCAGACCCTGAAGCAGGTCCCTCCCACGTGAGTCCTTGTCCTCGGGGCTCACTCTGGACCTCCTCTTGCGTCACTGGTTGGGCACCACCGGCTCCCTTCTGCAGTTTCCGCGGAATACTGGGTCTGCCCTCCGCTGGAGTCGTACAGGTCTTTTGTGTCCGTGTCTAGTTTATGAGGTGTCTTGGCTTTTACCGCCAAGCCGAAAATCAGGTCACGAGAGTCCAGTTATATCCGCGCAAGGGTATTTGCCGTACAGATCACTGAGGCCATGCAAATGCCCACACTTGCGAGCCTTCAGTGACCTGAGGCCGGTCCACACGGTTCACTGGTGCAGCCACGGGCGGGTGCAGGCGGGGCGGGGGTTGGGGAGGTCTGCGCTGACGCGGAGTGACTCCATGAGAAAGGCAGCCTCCAGAAGCATCTATGGTATCGTTAACAAGAAAGTCGCAGGAAGCTGGAAGCGTCTGTGGGTTTGTGCAAACACGAAATCGAGGAAGGAGAAACCGGACGCTGAGAACGGTCAGCAGCGTGTAGTGTGGCTCAGAGTCCCAGCCGTCTGCCCGTCTCACGTGCGCAGAAATGAAGCCGCGGTGGTGGCCCAGTCAGGTGGCGGGGGGAGGGGGTTCCGAGCGGCGCACAGCTGGGGCAGAGCGTGGCCGGAGTGGACAGCAGAGGTCAGCCTGGCGCTGGGGACGAGGAGACAGGCTGTGTCCTCTGGGCAGTGGTTCACCCTCCCCAGCTCTGAAAGGGAGCGGGAGAGTGCAGACTGGGTCCTGCTTGTGTCACAGGTGTAGGTGGCCGCACAGAGAGAGACTCGGCTGCGTGTGTGCATCCACACACGTGTGCCGGCCAGCTCTGAGCACCCGGGTCCTGGAGCTGCGACACCGGAAGCGGGAACCAGGCTCCTGGGGGGACAGCTGACGCTGGGGCCAGTGCCCGAAAGTCCACGCCGAGCCTGGACCATTTTGTGTCCGAAAGTAAGGGATTCCTGGAAGAATGAGGGGGCACGGCCACGCCACGGAGCCACACATGGGCCAGTTGGAACAACACAGTATTGTAGTGGGTTGTGGTCCTCAGAACAAATGACTGTCCAGGAGTCCACACTCATAAATAATTAACGGAGGGCGCCTGGGGGGCTCAGTCGCACAAACCGACTCTTGGTTTCGGTCCAGGTCATGACCTCTCGGTCGTGGGATTGAGCCCCACGTCGGGCTCTGTGCTGATGGCCTGGATCCTGTTGGGATTCTCTCCCTCTCGTTCTCTGCCCCTCCCTGGCTCACTCACTCCCTGTCAAAAATAAACATTGAAACAATTTTCATAATTAATGGAATAAATGTGTCAGGGAGGGAGGGACAGTGCCCGTAGTGGCACTGGGGACAGCAGTCCCTCCACAGCGGCAAGGGGTGCGGATGGGCCGCCCGGGGGCCTCCCCTCAGGGCGCCCAGCACTTACAAAGGGAGCCATAGGGTCAGTGTGGTCACTTTAGGTGCGTGGTCACCACTTGGTGACCTGCCCACGGCTGCTGCCCCCATCTGATGCCCCGAGAAGACCATATCCTTCTGGGGTTTTCTTACCAGAAATGGTCACCTCTGTCCATTGAGCCAACGCCAAACTGAACACGTTCTGCAGAGTGAGGACCAGGTGCTTTGGGAGCGCCAGGGTCCTGAAAGATAAAAACTGAGGAGGGGTCCAAGGAGACTGACTGCCACGCGGGCCCTGGGTCAGGGCGGATGGTGGCAGGCAGCCCGGGAGGCCTGGCGACCCACAGGACGCTTGGATTCTTGTTCTATGATGACGTAAGATGTTTGGGGAAGCTGGACGTATGAACTCTTGTCCAGTTTTTGCAAATTTTTGGAAGTTCTAGGGGCACCCTCGTGGCTCAGTCGGTTAAGTGTCCGACTTCAGCTCAGGTCACGATCTCACGGTTTGTGAGTTCGGGCCCTGTGTCCAGCTCTGTGCTGACAGCTCAGAGCCTGGAACCTGCTTCAGATTACATTATTTCAAAATGAAGAAAGTATGTGGCATCAGATTCTGCGTAGTCTAACTGTACGTGATTGAGAAAATTCTCGCTCTGAAACGCATTCAGTGGATTTCGCAGCAGGTGACGTGACTCAGTGGTGTCAGCCCGGGGAGAGGAAGTGTGGGGAGAGAGCCCAGCTCTCTTCGAAGGAGCAGCGGTCGGCATCGCCTTGGACTTCCCAGATCAGAGTCGCTAGCCACGTGGCACACGTCCGTGCCGGACGTGTGTCCGCTTGAGCAAAGCCACCTAGGCACTTGTCACAAAAAGCCACCAGCCATATTCAAAGGTGCCCACGGGTGACCTCCAGGATGTTTTCCAAGTGTCCTCATGCAGGAGACGGCTTTCCCCGCCCACCGTGGTGAGGCCTAGGCCCACAGCCGCCTTCCCCGAAGATGAGCCCTTCCCCGGTCTGCCTCCCTCCGGCCCCTCGGGTGGGCGCGCTGGATGTGCCCGTGGCCTCAGCCGCACGATCGTGTCCGGAAGCGCTCAGGACGCAGCCCTGGGGTTCCCTCTGCCCCGCCGGCCCTGTCCCTCCCACTGTCACGAGCAGGACAGACTCCCCTCCACGAAGCGTCCTGTGCTCACGTAAGTCACCACAGACCCAGTGGCTTAAACAATACAGGTTTATGTTTATGCTCTGACCGTCCACAGGTCAGAAGTGTAGATGGGCCCATAGGGCCGCGTTTCTTCCGGGGCTCTGGCGAGAGTCCGTCTCCTTGTCTTTCCAGCTTCTAGAGGCGCTGGCGTTCTTGGCCCGGGCCTGTCCTTGAGGGCGGTGCCTTCTCTCTGCCCTGACCTTCCCCCCTCTCCTGTCTTCTCCCTGACTCTGACCCTCCTGCCTCCTTACAGGGATCCTCCTGTTGACAATGCTGACCCAAATAATCCAGGGTCGCCTGCCTGCTCAACCTCCTTACCCTAATCACACCCAGAAAGTCGGATTCACGGGGTCGAGCCAGGGATGGGGCATCGGACCGCGTGGGCCTCGGGGCCGAGCAGCTGGCTGGTGGGAAGCTCGCGCAGGCCTGTGCCCAGAGGATGTGCTTTTGGGCAGCTGTGGGGTCTGTCTCCCCTGCAGTGACCCCATCACGGGTGGAACTTGCTCAGGGCTGCTGGAATCCCATATTTTTCTGAGGTCTTTGTCACTGGTCGTTACTGGATTTGCAGCCACTCTCGCTGGTGACGACAGAGAATGAGTATGGCTTAATAAACGGGATCAGAAGGTCAGAACCGGCCTTTGCACGTATGACATGACCCCTCTTCCCGTAAAGCGTCTCTCTAGACATTTCCGGATTCGATGTAGACGCGAGAGAGGTCTGGGATCCCATACGGTGAGCGTTCACAGTGCACGTCCACGTGGCGGGCACGTCTGGACGGACCTATGTGGCTTTCCTCCAAGTATTTTTCTTTATGGCTGTATTTTATAACAAGCGTGTATCGTTTTTATAGAAACAATCGTTAGTTTAAAACTGCTTGTGTTTGGCCGTAATTTTATATAACCTATAAATTACGTGCTTGTGGTTGTAATTTTATATCGTGCGTGAATACTGCCCGGTTTCTTTTTCCTGGTAAAACTGTGCTGGTTTTGGGTTGAGATGCAGTTCTGCGAAGCACACAGGGCTGGCCTGATGTCCCCAGTGGTCACTTGATGGAGTCTTGGAGGGGAGGCGTGGCGGTCTGCTCCGGTCCCCCCCCCCCCCGTAGGAAGGCGGGAACACCGTCACAGAGCCAGCCCTCCGACGCCTCCCCAAACGAGAGCCCCTTCCTGTCTGTGCTGCCTGCCTCCTGCTGGTCTCTACCGGGAACCAGAGTTCAGTGCTCGCTCGTCATCCCACCCACCTGGCATTTGGATTCAGTCTTTGAGTGAGATTATTTACGGGTGAAAAGGCAGGGATTTTATGACTGCAAGAGGCAGTGAAGAACTTTCTATTAATCCACAGAAGTGACTCTCCTATGAGGAAAATTGTGAATCTCTAGTCTTTGGGAAGAATGGAACCAAATTCACACCTGCCGCACACAGAGCTTTGTGGGGGAAGGGACACCTCCTGGGGAGAAGGGTCCAGGCCTGGCGTCAGGCATTGGTCATCAGCTTGGGCTGTCACGGCCCTCCTGCTGGTGGCCCGGTGGCCTGGAAGGACGTTGTCCACCAGCTTTCATTAGGGGACACACCATGTGGCTGCACCTGCCACGCTCTCCGGGGCGTCCCAAGGCGTTAGGGAGCCCGGAACCACTGTTGTGTGGGGTTTGTCCGGTGCTCGGGAAGGTGGAAGCCTGGGAGCTTCTGTGCGGGTGTGGTGGCACTGCCTTTTTTTTTTTCTTTTTTTAATGTTTATTTATTTGTTTTGAGAGAGAGAAAGAGACAGCAAGCGGGGGTGGGGGGCAGAGACAGAAGGGGACAGAGAATCCCAAGCGGGCCCCTCGCTGTCACTGCAGAGCCCGATGTGGGGCTTGAACTTAGCAACCATGAGATCACGACCGGAGCTGGAATCAGGAGTCGGACGCCCAACCGACGGAGCCCCCCACGCGCCCCTGTGGTTCTGCTTGAAAACACCCGTCCGCTGGCCTGTGTGGAGGGCAGGTCCGGGGGTGCTCAAGGTTGGGGCAGACAGGTCCTTCCTGCTGCTGGGCCAACGGGACCCAGAGCTGTGAAGGCAGGTGGGGCGGGTCCGGCCTGCGTGCACGCCACCTGCCACCCGAAAGCCATGCCGACTTCTTAACCAGGGCAGCAGGCCTCAGGACTCTTGTCCCCTCCCCAGTGAGCACCCTCCTGCCTCTCGTCCAGTTGGCTCTTTCTTCTTCCTGGTACAGGCCTGTCTCCCTGGGCTGCCTGACCACCTTGTCTGGCGTCCTGTAGTCAGGACTGGCGCGTCTCCCTGTGCACTGTGCCCACGGCCTCTCCCGGGCCTGCAAGGACAGGGCGGTTCTGGTTCCGTGCAGGCTCCCGGGCAGCTCCTGTGACAGCAGAGTCGGCTCCCGGAGCCGCCCCATCAGGTGGGGGCCGTAGGCCGGAGGGAACCCTCCAGGCCCCACTGGGCAAGCACAGAGCTGAGAGGTCGGGTGAGCTGCTTGGTGTCCAGCCGGCCGGCAGGCCCTGCACGGGACCCAGCGGCAGCTCCAGCAGGAGAGCGGTCGCCCTGAGACGGACGCGGGCCCAGCCCGAGTGGCTTCTGCGCTCCGAGAGGAGGGACTGATGTCCGGTCTGCAGCCTCTCGGCTCTGATCTCTGATCGATGGTCACCGGGACGGGCTGTGGCCGGGGGAGCCGTCCCCTGGCGGAGGGAGCGTGCCCAGCCACTTCTCGGGAGCCCCTCTGTCATGGCTCAGGCACTTACACTCTCGCGTCATGTGGACCATTCCCTGGGGTCCTTTCGCCCTGCCCGCCCTGTCCCCCACCCCCGGCCTGGGCCCCTTCCCTCCTCTGGGTGGACATCCCTGATTCTTCCAGGCCAGGCCTGCGTCCCCGCTGCAGTCTCAGGGGGGCCTGCGTCCCCTCGGCAGACGGCGGGGCAGGCGGCGCCCAGTGACGACGCAGGAGCAGGTGACTTTGTGGGTGCTGCCCGAGGACGCTCCAGCAGCGCTGAGGTTGGCTGCCAATGCCCAGGAAAGCAGAATGTCCCTGTAAAGCAAGTCCTCTTGCCCGTTTGGTTCCTTTTTTAAAAATTTTTATTGGGATAGAACCGGCATCCCACAAATTCACTTTTGGAAGAGCACAGTTCACAAAGTTGTGCGAACATCTCTCACTGGAGTGCTTTCTTTGGGTAAGTTCCATGCCCAGCATGGGGCTTGAGCTCACGACCCTGAGACTGAGAGGCACACAGTCTCCTGCCTGAGCCAGCCGGGCGCCCCAGTGCCTGCTTGGTCTCCTGTCATCACCCTTCTTCTCCCTGAAGTCGGAAGGCAGCCACCAGTCTCTGGGAAGCTATGGATTTATTGCCGAGCCCTGTGGGGAGGGCTGCAGGGGCGAGGGCGGGATAGCGCCTCGTTCCTGAGCCTGCCCCAGTTCCAGGCTGTCTCAGGGCTCGGACCAGCCTGTCTTGCCCTCAGTCCAGTGGAACCCCAGAGTGGCGTGGCCACTTCAGATCCTAGGACACTCTCTGCACCCTCTCCGCCTTGGGAGTGGGGTGCGTCTCTGTCCCTGCCCCTCCATCTGGGACCTTTAGAGGCAGCTGAGCTCTGAGGAAGCCCAGGTGCATTTCCAGGGGGAGCCCACGCGGAGCGGTCAGGGGACAGGAGGAGGGGCGCGTGCCCATGGCCCCCGGGGCCGGCACTGCACCTGAATTCCCGGGACCCCGGAGCCTGGTCGTGCTGTCTCGGCCACGGCATGTCCCGGACGGGTCACCGGAGGAGGGGAAGGAGGTGGGACAGGAAGTTACTTAGAAGGGGCACAGGGATCGTGAGGCGGGAGATGTATCGGCAGAGATGATCCCACCACCCTGACCGCTGTGCTCCGCCATGACACGGGCGGGGGGGGGAGTTCTGGGGAAAGAGCTCCCGGGCCAGCGTTCTGCTTGCCACCTTCCAGTTTGGGATTTCATCGACTACCACCCCGCCCAGCACAGGACAGCCCTGCGCTTCCTGGGGGACAGCCGGCTTGTGGGTCCTGGGGGGGGGGGGGCGGCGAAGTCAAGGCTGGAAGCTTGGGGCTGCAGGTGCTGGGCCCAGGAGGCTCGGGCGGGCGGGCGGTATTGGGAGGACAGGGGGTCCGGGACGGGTGTGGGGGCTGGGCGGCTGCCACTTGGGGCTTTCAGGGTTGGTCCGTGGGGCTGGGCGACTGTGCCCCCGAATTACAAAAGCCCAGTAATGGGGCAGGGGTGGGGGCCGACCACTCGGAGGAAACCAGCTCTCCCTTCCTCCCGTTGGCCTGCAGGGCCAGCGGCACCACGGGACAGAATGTGGTGGCGTGGCGGCCCCTGCCGGACAGTGGCGACACCGCAGCGCCTGAAGAGGGCCACCTAGGGGGGACCGCGTGCACAGTTTTCCCCACGCTCCAGGAACTGCAGATAGGACCAGGGCTGTGCATGCCTGAGGCCCCAGGTCTTCCTGACCTGACGGCCAGGCTGGGGGCTCAGGGGCTCAGAGAAGGGGAGCCTCAGCTGCCCGCCACCGCCCCCGTGCCAGCTCCCCCGTACACGTCGGGGCGGTGCAGAGCAGGTGCACGCCCGGTGCCTGGCACCAGAGGGGAGTCCGTGATGGGTGGCAAGGGGCTCGCCGCACCCACAAACTGTGATCTGGGGGTAGTAGGAGCCCCCCTCAGAGGACACCCCCCTGGGGACAAGAGGGTCCCCGTGAATGAGGGGGCTGGGAGGAGGGCTCAGGCCAGGCCTAGGGGCCTTCCTGCCCCTGGGACCCAGCTCTAGGCTGCAGGTGTCTGCCCGGGGCCGCGGTCTCCTGAGGCACGCAGCCCTGTGGCCCCTGCTCCTCCAGGCCTCTCTTCTCCTCTACCCTCCTTCCTCCTCCCTCCCCCCTCCTTCCTCCTCTCCCCCTTCCCCTTCCCTCCTCCTCCCTCCACCCTCCTCTCCCCCTCCTCCTCCTCCCTCCACCTTCC